>NC_139965.1:56750796-57350796 GCF_963993115.1 Abramis brama | reverse complement strand
TTGTTTATGATGGTTAGTGCTGGTATAGTGCTAGCCCAGGCTGGTTAGTGCTGGTCCAGGCTTGTTTATGATGGTTAGTGCTGGTAGAGTGCTAGCCCAGGCTGGTTAGTGCTGGTCCAGGCTTGTTTATGATGGTTAGTGCTGGAATAGTGCTAGCCCAGGCTGGTTAGTGCTGGTCCAGGCTTGTTTATGATGTTTAGTGCCGGAATAGTGCTAGCCCAGGCTGGTTAGTGCTGGTCCAGGCTTGTTTATGATGGTTAGTGCCGGAATAGTGCTAGCCCAGGCTGGTTAGTGCTGGTCCAGGCGTGCCGGTATAGTGCTAGCCCAGGCTGGTTAGTGCTGGTCCAGGCTTGTTTATGATGGTTAGTGCCGGAATAGTGCTAGCCCAGGCTGGTTAGTGCTGGTCCAGGCGTGCCGGTATAGTGCTAGCCCAGGCTGGTTAGTGCTGGTCCAGGCTTGTTTATGATGGTTAGTGCCGGTATAGTGCTAGCCCAGGCTGGTTAGTGCTGGTCCAGGCTTGTTTATGATGGTTAGTGCCGGAATAGTGCTAGCCCAGGCTGGTTAGTGCTGGTCCAGGCGTGCCGGTATAGTGCTAGCCCAGGCTGGTTAGTGCTGGTCCAGGCTTGTTTATGATGGTTAGTGCCGGTATAGTGCTAGCCCAGGCTGGTTAGTGCTGGTCCAGGCTTGTTTATGATGGTTAGTGCTGGAATAGTGCTAGTCCAGGCTGGTTAGTGCTGGTCCAGGCTTGTTTATGATGGTTAGTGCTGGTATAGTGCTAGTCCATGCTGGCTAGTGCTGGTCCAGGCTTGTTTATGATGGTTAGTGCTGGAATAGTGCTAGCTCAGGCTGGTTAGTGTATGAAAAATACAGTTGTCTGTCACTAATTCATAAAGTGCACATTGCAGTCAGGAGCATGAAATATTGTTGACAATATTGATAGCATACACTTTCAACAATTGCTGAAAGAGAATTAATTCAACCAGTCAATGGCCAAGTGCCAAACTAAAGGGAACATTGATCACCATAATGGTGATCAAACAGACTTTTGTACATTTATCATATGGAAGAAATAAAGCCAAACTGGTTTGTAATAAGTGAATATGGCAATGCTGTTTTTGGAGTAGTTTAATTATCCTCTGGTGAGATGTTGATTTTATGAGTCAGTGTGGTTTGTGTGTCAGTTGTAGTTGTGTTTCTGCTCATCTCTGAAAGGTTTGTGTGTGTGTGTGTGTGTGTGTGTGTGTGTTCACTGTTGTTAGATGATTGCTGTTCGGTTGCACTTTAGCAAATCCTTTGATGAGTCATAGGCATTAAATCAGTTTCAGCTGATTTCATCTTAAATAAGGGGTGCAAGATTTGAAGATGCCCACACAGGTTCTGTGAGTGAAATGAAGTGGAAAGGAATGTGAACTTTTTGGTGGCATGAGTGAGAGAGGCTGAACATCAACTTCATCAAATCCACACCCTAAAAACTGGTGAGTTCTTGTAGGAAAGAAAATCACAAATGTGTTAATTAATTAAATAATTAATTCCTTCCTTCCTTCCTTCCTTCCTTCCTTCCTTCCTTCCTTTCTTACGTCCTTACTTCCTTTATTCATTCATTCCATATTCAATTTAGGCCCTGTCTCAAATGGCACATTTCATGTGTCATTGAGAAAGAGACAACAACATCTAACCCTGTGATAAGTGTATAATGGCCCTGTCCCAAATGGTACACTTCATATGAACTTACAGACTTGTGGACTTACAGTGGTCGCTGTGATCGTGAAGTCCATGAGAACGTATGGTGTCCCATTTTTCATTTTAGGTTTCAGAAGGGTGCTCGCAAGCACCCTCTTTGTGGCCGATATGCACTGAAAAAAGTGTGGTCTCGAAAGAAGTATGTGAGGCCTTAGGGTTACATTTGGAGACCTTAGACTACAAACTAAATAATATTATTAAAATGATTTCTGTAGCAGTCACTGTAGTTGTAGCAGTGGTGGTGTGGAACAGCGGTGCAGTAAACAATGGCATATGGTCATTACTGAATTAAATGGATGACTCTTTTACACAGTTATTTGTAAAATTGGCATATGTGAACACTGTGGCGCAGTTACCCAGCATTCCTACGAGTGTGGATTGTTATTAATGGCGAGCAGTGAGGGGGAGAGTTGCATTCAAATGAAATTTCATGGGTCAGGCTATAAAGGTGCTTCAGGGGAAGCATGCAGAGGAGACAGCAGGTCAAGCTGTCATTCATTGTGCCTTGTGGCCTTCTCCCTGCAGGGCAGCTGTAGCCAGAGTGTGTGTGTGTGGGGAGGGTATTTGAGGTGGGCTGTATTGTATGGATGAGGTAGAGGAAGTGGAGCGGAAGAGGAAAGTGGGAGCCAGCTGTGGTCACTACACACACACACACACACACACACACACACACACACACACACACACACACACACACACACACACACACACACACACACACACACACACACACACTTAATGTGAGCCAGCTACATACCTGGTTCCGCTCGGTGAGATCTCTATGCACATTAGGTAAACAACTCATAATGGATGATTATGAATGTTGAGATACAGATGGTGTGGTGATCAAATGAAACCGCTAGACCCTTATTTTCCTGGTCAATGAGGCAGAGATAAGACTGTTTGCAATTAGTTTTCACTCCCATTGTGCACTATGCTGTCTCTTCACTGATGCTGAGCTAAACGACAAGTTCTTTCTCGCCAAGAAATAAGAACCTCATGACGAAGCAGAAATGAGATTAGAAATTTCATATTTATCAATACTCATCTCCTTGAGATTAATTAATGTGGCTGTGCTTTATCATCTCATGAAATATTACCGTAGCCCGCAGCACACTCATTAGAGGCAAACATCACTGTTGCTCTCGCTCATTCTGTATGGGTTAGTGGTGTGCGGTGGGGTTTTAAAATGAGGAGGCCTCACATTTTTTTTTATATATCAAATGTAAATGTATGTCATATTTATGCATATCTCAGCTGCCATGTCATCAAGCGCCACTGAAGTCCATCTCAATTTTAGCGATCCTTGGAATGGTTAGTTCTAGAATAAATGTGAGCATGCAAAAACTGATTCAGTGATCCTCAAAACGAATAAAAACAGTGAAATGCAAACTCAGAATATTACACAAACCTGCAGTTATTAAATATGTTAAATTACACAAATATACTTTCATCCGGTTTCACAGACAAATGCTGAAGCCTATTCCCAGACTAAAATGCATTTTTATGCTGTTTTAACTGAAAGAAACTTGCATTGACACATCTTAAAATATGTCAGTTAGTGATGGCTCGTCATGAACGATTCGTTCATTTTGAACGAATCTTTAATATGACTCGGGACTACCGAGTTGTCTCAGAGAGTGATTCGTTCATTTTGAGTTGACCGCACATGCGCAACATCCTATGGGTTCTGTACAGGAAACCGAAATGATTAGTTCATCTCTCGAGTCTTCGGGTCTGATTCTTCTGAGTCTTTCATTCTTTTGTCACGTGATGAACGAACGACTCGAACCTGAAGACTCAAAAGATGAACTAATCAATTCTGTATCCGGGACCGACTGCATAGCTCAGCCTACAGTATATGGGGCTGTCACATGATGAACGAATGACTCGAACCCGAAGTCGATAGACTCGAAACGTGAACTAATCAATTCTGTATCCGTTACTACAGACTGCATAGCTCAGTTTATGAGGATGAACGAACGGCTTTGGGAGGTGAGTTAACGAACAGACTGCATAGCCTGAAGACCCAGATAAATTAATTAATCGTTTCTGTTTCTCATAATTTGGCCTTTTCCTTGCATCGCAATTTTTTTCTTATTCTAAATGCGATCAA
Source organism: Abramis brama (assembly GCF_963993115.1). Classification (NCBI taxonomy): domain Eukaryota; kingdom Metazoa; phylum Chordata; class Actinopteri; order Cypriniformes; family Leuciscidae; genus Abramis; species Abramis brama. Next base: position 57,346,940 of record NC_139965.1, on the reverse strand, counting down.
CATTTGATGTGTTTGGGGAATTTGGCTAACGTAACATTTTAAATACATTCTGCAGAAATGAATGAAATGACTCGAAAAAAGATTCGTTCATTTTGATGAACGAGATTCAAAGATCCGAGTCAGTAAAATGATCCGAACTTCCCACTATACTGATGTCAGTGCCATTGTTTTGTCTCAAGATGCACACCAGTAATGTTTTTTTTCCTAAGACACGTTTATAAAAGCTACTTAAATGTCCTAATTGAACTAAGGCCTAATCCTGACTTAATCTAAGCCCTGTCTGTGAAACCAGGCCTTTATGTATTTAATCTCACTTTATGAACCAATGCTGCTGACCTTCAATGATCCATTCAACCATACTTTAGATAAACATCACATTTATGTTAAATTCTTGTGTTTGTTTTTATTGCTGAAGTAAGAGTGTTAAACTTTCTTCTCCTGTGTCCTTCTTCTGTGATCCAGAATCAAGGTTTGTTTGAGCTGCGCCCTCTACTGTACAGGCGTGAATTTGCATCTTCTTCAGCCTGAGGATTATTCAACACATTATTTAACATAAAACACATATAACACAACACATTACTTAACATAAAAAGTAAATAAGAAAGGCAAATATTACACAGGCAAGCACCATTCAAATTTTATTTCAGAAAATATAAAAATTTAAGTTAATGATGTTTTGTTTGCTAACTTCTTTTTACTTTCACATATTTTGATGGAACCTCAAACACGGTCTTCTTGGCCTGTTCTCAAAAGAGATTTACATGCACATTGTGTTCTGCTAATGTGTCTCGGCAGCTAATTTGGTAACCGAAAGCCACTGAGCCGCCTTAAATTAATTTAGAACAAAGCCTAAAGTACAATCAAGCAAGTCAGCTATGCCTCAATGACCCAAACGCTAACATAAGTACTTCTTAGTTCCCGTTAGCCGTCTGCTTACTTCCTGTGGGATTTATCTCTAATGAAGTTAGTGATCTTTACCCTCAGAAAATGCTCTTAGATGTCCAGACACTCATTGTGTATTCTAGTCGACAGCAGATGTCCATGTTGGTTTCAACTTTTGTGATCAGACCACTTGTATCTGGAATGTTTAACGCTCCGAATGCACTGCTATGCAACATTTATTAGCTCATGCCTTGTTAGTTTCCTGTGTTGGAAAACTTGAGTGAAACTGTAGCAGTACTTATCTCTGTCAGTGAGCACAATGGCAGTAAACCGTGAATCATGTTTATTTAATGTGAACCTGTCTTTGCATGATTACATATCATGTGTAAAGCAGTGGGTTTTATGTAATACTGTTTGTTTTAGATCTCCAGAGACATCCAACTTTCAGCTTTTCATCAGTCTGATGTTACTTGTCACATGGGGAGGTTGTTACAAAGACTAAATCTCAATAACAAGAAGCAAGACATTATATAGGTTTTGCATATTCATACACACATACTGTATATATATTATTCTATATTAATTAAAGAGGCAATATTAATCCCTTATGTTTGGGTTGTAGAATAGGTTTTAATGCTTGAATGTTCAAAAAGCAACGCTCTGTTTATGTCTCTATGAAGCCCCTCCTTCTGAAAAGCACAATGTGCTTTGATTGGTCGGCTGGACCAGTGTGTGGTGATTGGTCAACCTCTTCGATCTTATCTTGGAACCATCACACCCTTTACCATAACCCCGACAACTAACTCAACTCAAACAGGCCGTGCCCCTTTATGCACATGCCTTTGGCAGGAATTATTTAAATAAGGAATATTATGACGTGTTTGATCCCAGAAGAGAAAACTGTAAACTTGTAAAGTTTACCCCTGTTCCATTTTTTTATTTTTTGTGTTTTTAAAATTGTAAATTATTAGGAGCCAAGCACTGAAGGTGCGACAGCATTCTGGCATTCTTCTTCTTCCGTTTCTTCTTCTTCTTCTTGTTCCGCTCTGGAAGTCTATGGCAGCCCATAGAACCGTATGGTAAAAAGTTATGAAATTTGGCACACAGATAGAGGACAGTCTGAAATGTCATTATAGCAAACTTCGAATCTCTAACTCAATCCCTCTAGCGCCACCAACTGTCCAAAATTGAACTTACGTTTATGCTAATAACTTTTCAGCTGTAAGTGCTAAAAAAAAAAAAAAAATCCTCTGATTCCTTGGCTTAAGACGATTCGACATTGATACGTCGATACGTCTTGAAAATTTTGAAAATCATGAAAATTGAAACACAGTCTTCAGACTATGCCGATAAAAAATGTATGTCATGTGTCATTGTCACCTCACTCTGACCATACCACATCAATTTGGTCACAGCGCCACCTATTGGTCGAAAGTGATAAACCATTAAATCAAATTACTAGTGCCTGTATTTATGATTTTTCAGCCATTTTGCCTAAAATCATCTTAATATGTCTTTACTTGCTCATTGTTGCAGTTGGTCTGATGACTTGTCGTGCCTTCTTTGTGCTTGGCCCCTTAATGGCTGCTTGCAGCTATATTTATTATTATTATAGTATTCTTATTATAGCAGTAGTAGTAACTTTAAACTTTACATAATATTTAAATTTTTCAAAAATGTTATTCTCAAATCAGTCAAAAACAGCAGGTTGCAATTGTGACAATTTACCCCATATAGTGTGACAACATGCCCCACTACTGTATCTTCCCCAAACAACCAACCCTACCCCTACACACACACACACACACACACACACACACACACACACACACCCCGAGCCTTGCACATTGAGTGTTGTGTGTTTTCATAACACTGTAACTAATTTAAAGCTTTCTTTGGGGTGAATGGATGGAATGTCCATGTATGTCACCTTGAAGCATTCTGCTGTGAATATGATATATATAATATTGACTAGGAATGGGAATTCTGGCAGTGCTTCAGAGATGTAGCAGTCAGAGATATGATGGCTAAATGGATTCCCTCTTTTAAAACATGGGATTCAATTTCAAACCTGGGAGCTAGTGTGGCCACATCTCTCTTCCAACACCCACACACACACACTCCTTCTTTGAATCTTCTTTCTTGATTGATGTTTCTAAAGGCAACCAGGGCATACAAACTAATAAATGTGCCAGCTAGACTGGATAAGCAGAGATGATTTCTGGGATTAAGCAGAAAGGTTTTTGTATGGAATCAGGTCAGGGAGTTGACAGAGATTTGAAAGGGAACATTTCTTTAAATTCAGTTGCCATATTTGCTGCAGATGATGGTCTTGTAATCACCTCTAACTCGACCACACTACGACACAAAATAAAGTGGATCAAAGGACTGTTGTCCATATGCAGTGTCCAGTCATAACTGTCTATATTAGGTCAAATTAAAGTGCTTTCACTTGCGCTGTTGATTATATTACTTGGTATAAAATCCTAAAAATCCACAGAGAAACTTTAATATTACTAAATCTGTCTCTGTCTCTAATGATACAAACTATGAAAGAATCAGGAATCCTGGCAAGGGCATATATTAAAATACAGTACAGTACAATAATACTGCACTTAAAAGTAGCCTACTGTGTTTTAACATGCTCTACACAGAAAAAAGAAAAAAATGTGGCCTCACTTTTTCCAGTTGCAGGTTTGCTGCCCCATTTTTTTTTCCAGCGGCAGCTTCCTCACAAAGCCCTTATTACTTTGTGACGTTCACAGAACAATGGACCTGCAGCGCCCAGGTAAACGTGATTTCACCAAGTACAACATGTTCTTGGTTCAACATCAGACTCAAAGGGACAAGTTTACAGTTTTTGCCAAGCTCAGGCTTAAAACCATGCAGGGTTAGGAGTTTCTACATCAGTGTTATTCACCATCATTTCCCTCTAATTTTAGGGATAGGGTTAGGGTTATATTTTCGGACAGGAATGTCAACAATATATGTTGAATCAGAACATGTCTTACTTGGCAAAATCGCTATTTAATTTTACATGAATGAAAATGAGGCTGTGAGGGACAGACGCTCAGTCTGTTCAATGGGTTATACTGACATATAAGGATAGTTCACCCAAAAACGAAGATTCTGTCATTAGCTACTCACCCTCATGTTGTTCCAAACCTGTAAGACTTTCGTACATCTTCGGAACATAAATGAAGATCTTTGTAATGAAATCTGAGAGATTTCTGTCCCTCCATTGACAGCTACGCAACTACCACTTTCAAGCCCCAGAAAGGTAGTAAAGGCATCATAAAACTAATCCGTATGAATTGAACGGTTTAGTACAAATTTTCTGGATAGACACGATTGCTTTATATGATGAACAGATTGAATTTAGGCTTTTATTCACATAAACATTCATCCACTCAGACATCAGTTGTGGTAAACAGAAGCTCATGCATGTTTGCTTGATGTGTGAGAACCAATGAGGTTTGTTCTCACGCGTTAACCAGGTTCGGTTGAGCCTCTGTTTATGTTCGCTGATCAAAGTTTATGTGAATAAAAGCCTAAATTAAATCTGTTCATCATATAAAGTGATGATTCTCTTCAGAAAATTTCGTCTAAACCGCTCAATTCATATGGATTAGTTTTACGATCTCTTTATGAACTTTTTGAAGCGTCAAAGTGGTACAGTAGTTGCGTAGCTGTCAATGGAGGGACAGAAAGCTCTCAGATTTCATTAAAAAGATCTTCATTTGTGTTCCGAAAATCTTGCGGGTTTGGAACCACTTGAGGGTGAGTAATAAATGACAGAATTTAATTTTTAGGTGAACTAACCCTTTAAGATATTTAACATAGCAAAGCCACTGAAGTAGTGACAGATCTTTTCTGTGTTTGATCTGTATTTTGACACGCATCCTAGTATAACGGCTTATTGAAAATTAAGAAATGTTGGTCGGGGACTTGTTGATTGGATTTTGAGGTGCTGCACTCAAAAATGGAGGAAAAATTTGATTTTGGAGATAATATCTATTTCTCTGTTTATTGTGTATGTATTCTCTTTTTTGGTGGTGGATATTATTAACACAAAAAGAAAAAAAAATGCAAATGAAAACATATGCATAGATGAATCGTTCACAATAACATGCTTTAAAGGTGCTGAAAGAACCAGTAACCTTGTTTAAATTAAAATTTACATATAAAATACAATTTTTAATCATGTGACCCTTTTAATTCATTTATGATTAAGCTGGAACTTCACATCAGAATTTTTAAACTATTACTTGGTCAGTGACGACTTTGAGGATGTAATTAATGTTGGCGCATATTACACTTCTTGCATCGCCCACATGTAGAATGTCCATGCAAACTGCATGTACCCACATACTTTGTACGTGTGAACACTATCCGGTGTCATGGTGAATGGACGGTAAGTTAATCTACTCAGGTAGTAGTTATCTGAGGCCAGTGTTCCTCTGTAAGCTCACAGCAGGTTGTGTTGCACACACAGCGACTACACTGAGTGAAACAAGACCCATGTGTAGCAGATTGAGGGTCAAGTGTTAATGTCTGACATGTGTAAGGGGAGACGTTGTCTGCCGTCCACGCCTCATCCCTTAGCAGATGTCCACAGAGTCAAGCAGGACATTCAATAAAGTCTATTCACTGCTTTATATGCTTCAATTCTCTTAGAGAGTTGTCAAGGCCTTTTGGACATGCCCACATGGGAGAGACACACAAAGCTGCCTCTATGTTAGCATTTGTATGCAAAAACCTCAAACCTCAAAGCACATGTTCAATAAAATGAGATGTTTTTGATGTATTTTGAGAAGCATACCTATTTACACATTTTATGTCGATAATACAGAGCTCTCACAGGAGCTTGACAAAATGGCCTTAATGTTTTGAATTTTTCATCTTTGCCTCCATGAGAAACTTCAGAGTGTTGAAAGGCAGTGCTGGGAGTGCTGGAATCGTGGTGGCGTTGGCAGCCTTGAGTGCCTGCTCACTTTCTCAGCCTCTTAGAGTTGCTTTTCTCTGCAGCAGAGCTGTGGACAACACACACAATACTGCCTTTCATCTGCCTAGAGCCGCATCTCTGTTACCTCTCTGATAGCATCAGTGCTCACACATTGTTCTGCTTCCAGAGGATATGCTTTTAAAATGCTGGCAAGAAAAAAAGAGAGAAAACTGTAAGGAATAATAACATTAAAAATGCAAAGTGTGGACCCCATTGACTCCTGTGTACATAAAGATATGGTGGAATCCGGCTTGTCCTGTAGTTATTCTGCTCGCGTGCTTTAACCTTGCCCATGACTAGATCTGTTTGCACTCTGGAGAAGCATTCAGATTTTCCGCTTACAAATTCCTCAATATAAATATGTAAAGGGAATGGGAGATGAGACTCTGATTGGTTTATTGCACGTAAAGCCCAAAACACACCCATTACTCATTAAGAGAATAGGGACAACCCCTTTAGACCATGCGCCTGGCGCGCCGACCATTTTTTATATAATACATTATTTTTGTATAACAAATGCTTCTGTTATGATTTGTGGTATGAATACTGTCTGTGGTATCTGTCTAGACAATCTCTGTTATCTCAGTAGATAATTCATGACTCCCCCACTTAAACAGTCACTTAATTGTTAAGGACCCACCCTTGAATAAACACACATACACAGTCTTTTCATCACATCTCTGAAATGAAAATAATCACACTGTGGCTTGACACAATGTGTTAGGAATATGTGGGACCCACATTGCAGAAAAACCCCAAAGAGAGCCTGCCCATCAGATTGGCTCAAAGCTCACAGTGAGTCAGCCACAGTATTGTCTGTGTGCTTGTGTCTCGAAGGCATGGAGAGCAGTTTTGATGTAGTAATGAATAAAAAGAGCGTGCCTACTCAGACCCAGCCTAATTCAAGATATGCTGCCCTTAAGATAAATATGAAATTAGATAGCATTTGATGAGGTTTATTCTGGCAAGGGGAATGACAATAACCTTTCTTGGTGTCTGCAGTGATGCAGCAATTCATTTAAGCCTTCATCTTAAATAAAGTCTTCTCTAAATGTTTATTTTTTTAATTATTGGTCACACTTTAGTTTAGGGTCCAATTCTCACTATTAACTAACTATTAACTATGACTTTTGCCTCAGTAAACTCATAATTTCTGCTTAATAGTTAGTAAGGTAGTTGTTATGTTTAGGTATTGAATAGGATTAGGAATGTAGAATAAGGTCATGCAGAATAAGGCATTATTATGTGCTTTATAAGTACTAATAAACAGCCAATATCCTAGTTGTTTTTGCATGTGGGAAAAGAAGCTGTCTTCAAAATTTCATAAAAAGGTTGGGAAGTGATTGGAATGAAATAAATGCGCTGTCCCCTTTTGTAGTGATATTTGATTTTTTTTCACCCAAGACATTCTTTCAATTCTTAAATCTCTGAACTATAAAGTGTATCAGTTAAGCAGCATGTGAATCTGTGTAGCACTGAGAGAAAGTAATATGAAAACTACTGGTAACACGTAAAGTAAGGTTCCATTAGTTAATGGTAATTAATGCATTAATTAACATTTACAACATGAGCTGCATTGAATAAAGAAAGTGATCGAAATGATTGATATTCTAAATGGTTTAATGCCGCTTTGTTTACGGTTTGCATATCTGCAGTCCTAATTTTGGTTTCCCTTTTTGAATGACAAATATAGACTATTGATACCTGATAATATAGACAGTTATTTTCTTGCACCAGACACAGAACGCACATGGTAGTTGACAGTCGCCTGTAGTCCTTTTGGTGTGATCAAGTGCAGCTTTTTGGCCCAGATGCAGCCTATGAGCCAAATTGTTGCCGCTAGTTCTTTGACGTTGGCTTGGTGTGTCACGGCCTTAAGTTGCCTGCAGGCTCCAGGACAACAGGCTGCCGATTTGACCTGTAGCCAATGTGAGAGGACCTTCATTAGGCCTAATCCCATTCAAATTAGGAGGCTGAATAGAGATTCTTTCACAAAGGCTGGTGTCAGGTAGGTCGTGGACCAATGTTCGATACTGAAAAGTGAGGTCTAAACTCTGCAACTGAAGGATTTGATCCTCTGCAGGAGACAATACTGAGAAGGCTGTCTACTCAATAGACTTTCCTTGAACTCTGGGATCCCAGTTTTGGCAAGCAAATTGATTGAAAACAAATTAAGAGGGTATTGAGTACAGCAGAATTTGGGAAAACTATGAGCTGTTCACAAATTGTGAAATGTCCTGTTGAGTTTAAATTGTGCATCCTGTATATCAGAGAGAACTGCTCACCTCAAAGCTTCTACAAAATGGTGCAATTAAAAGAAATTCCAGAGCAGCTGAGATGTTGAAATGTATCGGCCTTGAAATGGTTGCAAAGCCATTTCTAAGTTTATTGAACTCCACTAAACCAAAGTGCAAGCCAGAGCCTCCACTTGGAGAAGACTTGGTTCCCAGAAGCGGGAAAAATTCCCCCAAGAACACAGCAGCACCTCATCCATCTTTTCAAAAGAACTGTTACAGTGAAACATGGTAGTGACATGGTAGTGAAGATATGGGAATTAATTTCTGCCTGGGGATCTGGACAATCAGTTATCATTTAAGGGAACATGAAGTCTGCAATTTACCAGATATTCTTCAAGAGTGTCCAACCATCTATGCCTGAGATGAAGCTAGAGTGCAACTGTGATGCATCAGTACAATGATCTAAAACACAGATGTCCACATCTGAATGGCTAAAAAGAAACAAATCGATAGTTGTCTCAGACTCCGACTATGGTCTACAGTACAACAACAGTGCGGATTGTTTTAATCATAACTAACATACCTTTTTCTTGCAGGATTAACATTTAAATGCTTTTTAAAACTAAATGTCTCCAACACTTGGGCCAAAGTTAGTGTGTGTTGAAATAATGGATGGAGATGGACAAGACTAGACGACTGTCCAGATATATAACCTCATGACTTGAGTAACAAACTGAAGTGGGGAAGTTGTCACCTAAAGATTAGATAGTCTAACTGGTAACCTGAAAGTTGTGGGTTTGATTCTCAATACTGGCATGAAATGACTAAGGTGCCCTTGAGCTAGGCACCAAACCCCCAATCGCTCCCTGGGTGCCACAATAACTTGGATGGGTTAAATGCAGAGGAAAAACCCAGAGTAAGGGTTACCATACTTGGCCTTTACATGTCACTTACTTAATCGAGAAATACAGATTTGCTTTTACCTAGTAATAGAGAAGTGTTCACATATACGAAGAACCAATTATAGTAGAGAAAAATTATGTAATGAATCATGTCACGTTTGCCATGCACTTATTCTATATAAACTAGTGTACTCTTTTTGTCGTGAGGTGATTGAGCTGAGGTCCTCCCGGTCACGATTACACCATTTCAAAGGCATTGTTTGGAGTCTGTTTGGTAACTGCTGTGCAGCAGGTCAGTGGAACCAGAGATCTTATTCCCAAGTGATAGTATTCATAGAGGGAGAGACGTTGTCCGACTCAGAGTCCGGGGTTACCAACGTAGTTAGAGTAGCTATTATTCTTAGTCATCTTTTGTGGTCAGAATACTAGCATTTCAAGTCTTAGGCATCTGGGTTTACCTGATGTTTACCAGAGTGGCTATTCTTAGATGTGGAGGGTTACCGACATAGTCAGAGGGGAGGTCATTTCAATGATAATTTTGGATTGGAGGTGCCAATCGTAGGGTGTCGTGGGAGAAACCTGGATTGACGTAAGCCAGGTGCGTATGGGAATTTCTACCACAGGATACAGCACAATATGTGCACTGCAAAGGTTTGCGTAATGCTGATGTAAAATCAGAGATCTTTCACACCAAAGGAATGCGTATTTACACTGCTCGAATTGTTCAGACCCTCTTTAGGTCTCTGTCTTGACTCATTTTCGAGATGGATTACCATCTTCAATTTCAATGTCTGTGTCATGGATCTGGCTGAAATTCTTACCTTCAACGTCAAGAAACAAGACCTGGAGCTTTTTCTTCAATTCAGTCTTCTCTCTCTCACTTGGTTTGGAGTTGGCCACTAGTGAAGAAAAAGGAAATTTGTGATCGAAAAACCAATTTGCTCCACCACGTTCTAAATATCTGAAGGTATCCTGTGCCCCTCACAGTCTATGGTTATTAAGCTTGCTAATCCATTTTCTTAATAGATGAAGACTATTAACAGCAAATGAAGACACTGTATGGGGATTTGTATTGTCCTTGAAATTTAACAAAATATTTGTAACATTGTTGCTTACATTCTTTATACATTTAGAGACAATATTTCAACAAAAATAAAAATATGAGATTAATCACTAAAAAAAATCAGGTTAACTTAAATTAATCATTTTAATATAATATAATATAATATAATATAATATAATATAATATAATATAATATAATATAATATAATATAATATAATATACACTCACCTAAAGGATTATTAGGAACACCATACTAATACTGTGTTTGACCCCCTTTCGCCTTCAGAACTGCCTTAATTCTACGTGGCATTGATTCAACAAGGTGCTGAAAGCATTCTTTAGAAATGTTGGCCCATATTGATAGGATAACATCTTGCAGTTGATGGAGATTTGTGGGATGCACATCCAGGGCACGAAGTTCCCGTTCCACCACATCCCAAAGATGCTCTACTGGGTTGAGATCTGGTGACTGTGGGGGCCATTTTAGTACAGTGAACTCATTGTCATGTTCAAGAAACCAATTTGAAATGATTCGAGCTTTGTGACATGGTGCATTATCCTGCTGGAAGTAGCCATCAGAGGATGGGTACATGGTGGTCATAAAGGGATGGACATGGTCAGAAACAATGCTCAGGTAGGCCGTGGCATTTAAACGATGCCCAATTGGCACTAAGGGGCCTAAAGTGTGCCAAGAAAACATCCCCCACACCATTACACCACCACCACCAGCCTGCACAGTGGTAACAAGGCATGATGGATCCATGTTCTCATTCTGTTTACGCCAAATTCTGACTCTACCATCTGAATGTCTCAACAGAAATCGAGACTCATCAGACCAGGCAACATTTTTCCAGTCTTCAACTGTCCAATTTTGGTGAGCTCGTGCAAATTGTAGACGCTTTTTCCTATTTGTAGTGGAGATGAGTGGTACCCGGTGGGGTCTTCTGCTGTTGTAGCCCATCCGCCTCAAGGTTGTGCGTGTTGTGGCTTCACAAATGCTTTGCTGCATACCTCAGTTGTAACGAGTGGTTATTTCAGTCAAAGTTGCTCTTCTATCAGCTTGAATCAGTCGGCCCATTCTCCTCTGACCTCTAGCATCAACAAGGCATTTTCGCCCACAGGACTGCCGCATACTGGATGTTTTTCCCTTTTCACACCATTGTTTGTAAACCCTAGAAATGGTTGTGCGTGAAAATCCCAGTAACTGAGCAGATTGTGAAATACTCAGACCGGCCCGTCTGGCACCAACAACCATGCCACGCTCAAAATTGCTTAAATCTGTCATGGGATGTAGAGGAGATGAACCCAGAAGCAGACGAGGTGCAGACACTTAAGATTTATTATTACACAAAAACAGAAAACAAAACCCACGAGGGGGCAAAACAGGACTGAAGACAGGTAACTATGACTAAGACTAGATAACAAATAAAGACTAAACTCTGACTTGACAATGACGGAAACAAACTCACAATACTGATATAACAGGTCTCTGACAAAGTACTCACAGTGTAGAACAAGCTATGTACCACAGGGGATAACAGACAATGTAAGACAATGTACCGACACAGGACAGAAAACATGAGGGGATTAAATAGGGAGCAAACTAATCAGGAACACAGGTGACACAGGTAAAGCAATCAAGACAAAACGAGGATAACAAGGGGGCGGGGCAGAGAACGAGACAACACAAGCACATGGCCCAAACAAATGGCCATGTGCTTGTACACAAAACATGGGTCTGTCATGATCCTGCCTCAAAACAAGAAAGATCTAGGACATGAAGGCAGAATCATGACAGAACCCTCCCCCCAAGGAGCGGCTTCCAGACGCTCCCTAGAGGGAACATGAAACACGGGACAAGACCGACTGAGACATAGACACAAACCAACAATACAAGACAAAAACTAATAAAGGCAGACATGAATACATAATGACAGGATTGGGGTGACATAATAAAAATAAAAAACAAGGAAGAGGAGGCGGAGACAACACAGAGTTCATGGGGGAATGTCCAGGGTGGGTGGGTGGGACTGTGGTCTTGGGTGGACAGGACGATGGCTGAGGGCGAGGGGACCGGGCAGACTTGGCTGGGGACACACGAGGAACAGTCTTGGGGGAAACAGTCCGGGGTGAAGTGGTGACAGAGGGAACAGCTACAGCCGGCAGCGGAGCGAAGACAATGGGTGAGGCAGGTGGTAAGGGAGTGGAGAAAGATGTAGACTGTGATGCAGGGACAGGGCTGGACACATTAGCTGGGACAGGACTGGACACAGACATCCTCCTGTCAGCTGGGACAGGACTGGACCCATCTGCTGGAACAGGGCTGGACACATCAGCTGGGACAGGGCTGGACACATCAGCTGGGACAGGGCTGGACACATCAGCTGGGACAGGGCTGGACACATCAGCTGGGACAGGGCTGGACACATCAGCTGGGACAGGGCTGGACACATCAGCTGGGACAGGGCTGGACACAACAGCTGGGACAGGACTGGACACAATAGCTGGGACAGGACTCTCCAGAATCTTGGCTAGACTGGACAGATACTCGGACAAGGCTCTTGCAGCGATGACAATTGGCATCTCGTGGCTCGCCGAAACCGACCGCAAAACAGCCTTAGCAGCTGAATCGGCCGCTGCTCGCTCTGCAGCCCTCATGACTGCTGGCTCTGGAACAGCGCTTGCAGAAGCTGGCTCTGGAACAGCGCCTGCAGAAGCTGGCTCTGGAACAGCGCTTGCAGAAGCTGGCTCTGGAACAGCGCTTGCCGTGGCGGGCTCAGGAACAGCGCTTGCCGTGGCGGGCTCAGGAACAGCGCTTGCCGTGGCGGGCTCAGGAACAGCGCTTGCCGTGGCGGGCTCTGGAACAGCGCTTGCAGGGGCGGGCTCTGGAACAGCGCTTGCAGGGGCGGGCTCTGGAACAGCGCTTGCAGGAGCGGGCTCTGGAACAGCGCTTGCAGGAGCGGGCTCTGGAACAGCGCTTGCAGGAGCGGGCTCTGGAACAGCGCTTGCAGGAGCGGGCTCTGGAACAGCGCTTGCAGGAGCGGGCTCTGGAACAGCGCTTGCAGGAGCGGGCTCTGGAACAGCGCTTGCAGGAGCGGGCTCTGGAACAGCGCTTGCAGGAGCGGGCTCTGGAACAGCGCTTGCAGGAGCGGGCTCTGGAACAGCGCTTGGGACAGCGCTTGAAGTAGCGGGCTCTGGGACAGGCTGAGACGAAGGACAAGAGGCTCCCTTTCTCCTCTTCTTTCTCTTAGGTCGTGGTGTGGAAGTCATAGCCGGACTTGTGACCGGTTGAAGAAGCTCAGCGGGATCTGTGACCTGAGTTGGAAGGGCAGTCTCAGGCAGCGCTGACTCGGTCGAGGATGACTCCGACGGAGAATCCCACGAAGTCCTCCTCCCTCGTTTGCCACGAAGATCAACGGGAGTGGCTGGGACCTCGGGAGAAGTGGAGTGAGCCTGGTCCCCTTGAGAAACAACAGCCAGGACCCGACCCTCCAGGATCACGGGCAGCTTGGCTGGTGGCGACAACACGGTGGGACTTGGCGGCTCCTCCTGAGAGAAACGATCCCAGAGTTGGGCATAATTCTTCAGGATCCACTCACCCTCAGACGAGAATGGGAGGTTGACCCTCTTTCTGTCAGTGGAAGCCGACAACCAGCATTGTTCATTGAACCTCATTTGTTGCTGGAACTGGGAGGACACACTATCTGCTGGGTTCTCTTTTGGTCGGTACATTCTGTCATGGGATGTAGAGGAGATGAACCCAGAAGCAGACGAGGTGCAGACACTTAAGATTTATTATTACACAAAAACAGAAAACAAAACCCACGAGGGGGCAAAACAGGACTGAAGACAGGTAACTATGACTAAGACTAGATAACAAATAAAGACTAAACTCTGACTTGACAATGACGGAAACAAACTCACAATACTGATATAACAGGTCTCTGACAAAGTACTCACAGTGTAGAACAAGCTATGTACCACAGGGGATAACAGACAATGTAAGACAATGTACCGACACAGGACAGAAAACATGAGGGGATTAAATAGGGAGCAAACTAATCAGGAACACAGGTGACACAGGTAAAGCAATCAAGACAAAACGAGGATAACAAGGGGGCGGGGCAGAGAACGAGACAACACAAGCACATGGCCCAAACAAATGGCCATGTGCTTGTACACAAAACATGGGTCTGTCATGATCCTGCCTCAAAACAAGAAAGATCTAGGACATGAAGGCAGAATCATGACAAAATCAACTTTCTTTCCCATTCTGACATTCAGTTTGGAGTTCAGGATATTGTCTTGACCAGGGCCACACCCCTAAATGCATTGAAGCAACTGCCATGTGATTGGTTGATTAGATAATTGCATTAATGAGAAATTGAACAGGTGTTCCTAATAATCCTTTAGGTGAGTGTATTTCCAATTGTTAATTTGGCTTTTCCCCATGCACACATATAACAGGGACTGACCCCTGGAGGAAGTATTGCTTCAATCAAAACTTTGTAAGTTTAAACCTACAACCTTCAATCTTTTTTCTTTTTTTTTGTCTGCTACTCATAAAGTACAAGCTTACGTAGGATGACATCCCTTTTCAGGTAAAGGATTTCCAGTTCTAAGCATTTTTTGCAAGTGACTGGAAAGGGGAAACTTACTCTTGAAAACATGTTACTTTATGTGAGATAAAGAGACATATTTGCATGTTTTGGGATTGTGGTAAAAAGTGGAGGTTTTGGAAGGGCTAGCTGATTGTTGTTATGACTGATGTATGCTACTTTCTTCTTTGTGCTTTTAAACAATACTTCACATTAAATATTTATATTTTTCATATTTAATTTTTATTGCATGTGATTGTCAATAAATATTGCTTTTAATAGGTGAAAACCTATCCACAACTGAATTAATTTCAAACAAAGAATTATATTTTTCTGAGTTAAGACCATTAAACATTCAGATCATACATGGTAAAGTAATTTGAAATTGGCTGTAGATTTACCATGACGTTTGTACAGTAATATACAAAGAGAGTTTTGCTTCACACACACACACACACGGATGTTTGAAGTGTGAAATTCCTCTGTGACAGTTGTGCCACAGGGTTGAAGTTCTGTCATGCAGAGAGACAGTGCTCAATTGGGGGAACTACAGTACTTTGAAACTGTAGCTTTCCAAGCTACAGGCTACTAATTTAAAGTAGATAAGCTACAGTCAGGCTACTCGTTTAAAATATTTAGTCACACTACAAGCTACTAACAAAAGCAAACACTGAAGCTATAATCAACATGGCTTTTTTCTATTGTAGCTATATTAGCTTTTTTTCCATGTGCATGCAAGTGTATTAATAAAATGTATCTATAATATGCAATAACTGCCCCTTTTTTGAAAGGGTTCAGTTTCTGGAGGTTCCAGAACCCTAAAAGGTTCCTCCATGATCTTTTAATTTTTACAGTAACACTACCATTTAAATGTTTGGAATAGGTAAGATTTGAAAGAAAAGTATTTTATACTCACCAAGGCTTATTGCAAACGGTTTCCTATTTTAATGAATGTAATTTATTCTTGTGATGGCAAAGCTGAATTTTCAGCATTATTAATCCACTCTTCAGTGTCACATGATACTTCAGAAATCATTCTAATATGTGTAAAATATTAGCAACACCTGTGCGCTATGCATTGATTAAATCCAATTAATGGACAGATAATCACCACAGCCCACTTTAATCCTTTAAAAAATCTCCCAAAATCATGTCATCATGGATTAATTCCCTAACTAATAGTGTAAATTGATGTGTTAATTACCACAGTGGGTCAAAGCTGTGCACATCCTTGCTGAATCAAAGTATGAAGTAAACATCTCTGTAGTTTGGCTGACTGTTTATTGTGCTGCTGTTGACTCTGAATCTGACAGGACATTCAGATCATCTGATTGTGCTCCTCTGATCAAAGCTCCTATTACAGAGCAGCCAGGCTCCAGCTGAGGGCTGGATAAAGTGACATTTTCAGAAAGACACCATTACACTGGCCGTAGGCATGTCTTGAGCTCTCTTTGAAATTCTAGAAAGCAACATGGTTTTGGTCCAGTGCTCTTAGGTATGACATGCATGCCTCAAAAAAGAAAAAACAGCTGATTTTTTTTTTTTACTGTATTTTTTAAAGGGCTATAAGTAACTATATAGATATAACTATCTACTAACTATAAGTAACTTTTCAACTACATGTCAACTAGCAGTCATTAGAGTATTGGTAGCTTAATATCTGCTAACACTTAATTTTGATGTTCCTCCAACAAACATTCTACTAACTATAAGTAACTTTGCAACTACTGTACATGTCAACCTATTCTCCTTAGCCAAACTCTAACACCTTAAGGCTGATTTATACTTCTGCGTCGGACCTACGCCGGAGCCTCTACGCTGTAGGCAACGCGTTGGTTTTCATTTATACTTCTGCGTCGTTATCCGCGTTGACGCGCGCAGAGGGAGCATGTGAAACCCGAGGGAGCAGTCCTAGCAGACCAATCACAGCGCTTGCGTCTGCGTAGAGTTGACGCGTTGTTACATTTTTGGAGAGGTGCACGTCAGGGTACGCCGAAGGGTACACGCGCTACACACAGCCTACGACGTAGCTACGGCGTGAGTTTGACGCAGAAGTATAAATTGGGCTTTACCCGAACCTAACAGTCTACTGAAAGTGAGTTGACATGTAGTTGCAAAGTTACTTATAGTTAGTAGAATGTCTAAAGAGAAGAGAGAGTGAGCCAATCAGTGGGGGGCGGGGGTGGGGGCGTGTCCACTCATGATGGGGGAGGAGATAGAGTGAGCCAATCAGCAGTGGGGGGCGTGTCCACTCATGCCCATCATGAGGAGAGAGAGTGAGCAAGAGGGAGATTTGAAGAAAGACTGTAGAAAGACATTACAAAATGGCTGAGAGACATTACAAAAGAGAAAAGGTCAGAGTAATATCACTGGAACAAGAAGAGTTATGATCAGGCAAGAGCTTTAGGACCTGCGTTAATATTAGAAAAACTTTCCAGTGCTGGAGTGACCTGAGTGGGCAGGCCTGAAAATAGATGCCGATGTTGTGTTGTTTCTGCTCCATACTTGAGTTACATTGGTTTTACTCTGTTTCACAGAACCAAGATAAGCTGTTGTTAGCTCTAGTAACAGGACAGTTTTGAGTGTCATTGTTTGTCTGGAGCTGATGTGCTGTTGGCGACTAACATCCAACTCTTGTTTTGTATACACTCTTGTGTATTATATATACACTTTTTGCTCTTCCTTGTCATTCGTCCATCATCTTGGCTTTATTTTTTGTGAAGAATTATTTTGCTTGGTAAAGAGACATCCACTGTTGCATTGCGTGTTCATGCATTTTAGGGTTGGAGGAGCAATGAAGGGAGGGGTTTGTTTGTGCTGATTTCAAATATCAACAGCATTTCTCAGAAATCCCTAACTGCACCTTAAACACCACCAAGTGATAGATTTATTTAACAGGAACAGCATATGTGACCAAAAGTGCAAATCTTATTGGTTGGCCACGCGTTAATCACAGTGCCATGTTAAAGAAAAATAGTTGCATGGAATTCATGTGAATGTTCATGTTTATCGAAACATATTGTAGCCTAAAACATAAGCTAAAGTCTATAACAAGCCCATTCTGTCTCAAAAGGAAAAATTTCAACACAGGAAAGAAAACGTCTTGGTTACGTATGGTAACCCACATTCCCTGAAAGAGGGAACGCAGACATTCTTCGGAAATGGGAATCTTTGCAGAGAGACCAATCTACTTAACTAAACGAGCTAATGCACATTGGCATGCGATAATTGCGCCAGCTGCTTCTATCACGCAGTAAGGGTATATAGTGAGTAGCAGGTGCAATGCATCTTTGGTTTTCGCTGAGGAGCCGAGCCAGGGACCCAGCCGTCTGCAGTGATGGTACAACAACATGGCAACGGGACGAACGTCTCCATTCCCTCTTTCAGAGAACGTGGGTTACCATATGTAACCGAGACGTTCCCTTTCATGTCGGTCACTCCAATGTTCGTCGGAGGGATCCGACAGAAATTGGATCCCTACCAACACGCCATGTTGTTGGCCCTTCCATTGCCCTGCATAAGCCTCAATTCTCTCCCTTTATTTGGGGCAGAAGCTTATGCGGGGAGTCCTGGCCACTGATGTTCCACAAGACCCACTCAGTGAGAACATTGGATAACACTGGGAAAGCGTGCCCTTCCTAGGGGAAGGAGAACACTGCAGAGAAGCCACGACCTGCCCGGAGGGAGGTAACGTGGAGAATACACATATGGACTAGCCAAGCAGGTAGTGCAACATATGGAAGTCTCTGGGGTGGTTCCAGCCTAATCCTAGGGGGGAAGCGGCAGAGCCGTCTCTGCCAATTGGCTAGCCAACAGGGTAGCTGTACCATGGAATTTACACATATGGGGTTACCGCTGGGACCGCTACATATGGACACCCAGTCTAGCACAGGTTGCACAATGCATACGAGTGTTAGGCCTGGCGTCAGACGCTCCACAACGTCTGACTGCCATAGGGGTGACGGAGGAACTCAACAAGGTTAGCTGTCTCTGGGGAACACACTGGAGCAAATAGACGCACATATATGGCCGACCAGGCGAGAATGGTGTAGCAAGCCGACACTTGAGCTCTAAGGATATCGGCTCTACGCGAAGGCTATAGAATCTAGCAAACGTGTTGGGTGTCGCCCAGCCCGCAGCTCTACATTTATCTGTCAGCGAGGCGCCTTGAGCCAATTACCAGGAGGAAGCAACACTTCTAGTTGAGTGCGCTCGCAACCCGAATGAGCAAGGCACGTCTTGGGACCTATACACCAAGACAATAGCATCCACTATCCAGTGGGCTAACCTCTGCTTGGAGACAGCCTTTCCCTTCTGCTGGCCTCCGTAACAGATGAAGAGCTGGTCTGAGGTCCTAAAGCTTTGCGTTATGTCCACGTATAACCGCAAGGAGTGGACGGGACAGAGAAAAGCCAGGCCTGGGTCTGCCTCCTCCGAGGGCAGCGCTTACAAGTTCACTACCTGGTCTCTAAAGGGCGTGGTAGGAACCTTGGGCACATATCCGGGCCGGGGTCTCAGGACAACGTGAGAATCAGCCGGTCCGAATTCTAGGCACAATTCGTCGACCGAAAACGCTTGCAGGTCCCCTACCCTCTTGATAGAAGCCAGTGCCGTCAGGAGCACTGTCTTTAGTGACAGGATCTTTAGCTCTGCTGACTGCAGCAGTTCAAAGGGAGGTCTCTGCAGTGCGCTGAGCACCAGAGACAGGTCCCAAGAGGGTATAGGGGGGGGACGAGGCGGATTTAGTCTCCTTGCCCCCCTCAGGAACCTGACGATCAGGTCATGCTTTCCCAATGACTTACCTTCAACTGCATTGTGATGCGAGGCAATAGCGGTGACATACACTTTGAGGGAGGAGGGAGACAGCCTTTGCTCCAACCCATATTGCAGGAAGGAAAGCACAACTCTAACCGGGCATCTTTGGGGGTCTTCCCGTCGGGAAGAACACCACTCAATGAATAGGTGCCACTTCAATGCATAGAGGCGCCTCGTAGAGGGGGCCATAGGGTGCCCCGTCTCTGAGAAAGCAGGTCCTTCCTCAGAGGAATGGGCCAGGGAGGGACTGTCGCGAGGAGTACTAGTTCTGGGAACCAGGTCTGGTTGGGCCAATAGGGGGCCACTAACAGGACCGGCTCCTCGTCCTCCCTGACTCTGCACAAGGTCTGTGCAAGAAGGCTCACTGGGGGAAACACATACTTGCGTAGGCCTCGGGACCAGCTGTGTGCCAGTGCATCTGTGCTGAGGGTTCCGTCGGTCAGGGAGAAGAACAACTGGCAATGTGACGTGTCCGGGGAGGCAAACAGATCTACCTGTGCGGCCCCAAAGTGCCCCCAAATCAGCTGGACCAACTGGGGATAGAGTCACCACTCTCCCGGAAGCGTAAGTTGTCGTTAGAACTCGTCGGCTGCACGATTAAGCTCGCCAGGGATGTGAATGGCACGAAGTGACCTCAGATGCTTCTGACTCCATAGGAGGAGATGGCGGGTGAGTTGCCACATGCGACAGGAGCGCAGACCACCTTGCCGGTTGATGTACGCAACGGTCGCAGTGCTGTCTGTATGGACCAGTACATGCTTGTCTCGAAGCGGCACCTTGAAGCGGCTGAGAGCAAGACGTACTGCTAGCAACTCGAGGCAATTGATATGCCAATGCAGCTGAGGCCCCGTCCACAGACCCGAAGCTGCATGCCCGTTGTACGTGGCCCCCGAGCCGGTGGCAGAGGCATCCGTGAAGACCACATCATGCCTGGACACTTGTTCTAGTGGAACACGTTCCCGTAGAAACGAAGGGTCCGACCACGGGCTGAAGGTTTGGCGATAGTGCGGGGTAATGGAAACCCGGTACGTGCCGCTCTGCCACGCCCATCTCGGGACCAGGCCATGAAGCCAGTGTTGAAGCGGCCTCATATGAAGCAAACCGAGCGGCGTTACTGCGGCTGCGGATGCCATATGCCCCAGGAGCCTCTGAAAAAGTTTCAGTGGTGCCGCTGTCCTGCGTCTGAGAGAGAGAATTTACGAAAAAGGCAAGACGAACAATGCACCGACATGGCCATGTTCTCCTCAGGTCAGAACGTTCTAAGAACATTCCCTTGTTAGCTGAGAATTTGTTAACATTAGTTAATGACATCAGGAACAAAAATGAATAATTGTTTTTACAGCATTTATTAATATAGGTTAATGTCATTTATAAACATACAACTGTTCATTGTGAATTCCTTACTAACTTTTTATTGTGTTTGTAGACCTTAACAATTGAAAGTCAAGGACCAGTCTTATCTTTCTTCCTGATCCCCTTAGTGTTTATTACAGGAGAGCAAGGTCAGTTCCAGCATTGGCTGCAGTGTTGGGGAGTAACTAACTAACTAAAAGTGGAAATGCTCCCAGCTAAAAAAAAAAAAAAAAAGTTCTAAGAATGTTTTGCTAACTTTCCCATTATGATATGAAAAATGCTATTTCTGAGAATGTTCAAAACAAATGTGAAGTGAACACTTACCAATGTATCATTATGCAAACATTATGAGGATGTTACTTTTATAATGTTCTCTGAACATTCTGAAATTAGAAAAAAACTAAAACGTTTAAAAAACAAAACAAAAAAACCCACCTCCATGAACAATGTAAAATTAAAGACCAGATAACTTTGAAAGAACATTCTATTAATGTTAGTGGAAGAACGTTTCTTCATTACTGTGAGGGAACCTTGCTAGAATGCTAGCCAGAACCTTTCTGAATGTAAGTTGGCCACCATTTTTCATTAGTGTGACAGTAGCTAAGCTGTTGACTCACTAATTGACTGTCACATTTTTTCTTCATGTCACATTGTGTTGCACACAGTTTTACAGCTGAGTAAGATGATGCAATAATCAATAATTGATTATTCTCTCCTTCATGTAGTTTGGAAAAGTCTGATTCATTTTAGTCAATCTTTTCATTTGGACAGTTTGTGTAAATTAACCAATGCAAAAATGCAATGCAATTCATTTTGTCATGCTTGGTTTTGGGTTTTGTATTCCCTTTCATGTTTTCATGTCTTTTATTTTGCGTAATATATTAATGTGTCTATATAATATATTCATTTTCATTTGTTCTTTGTTCCTTGTGCACTTTCTGATTGGTTCATTGTTTCATTAGGTTCAGGTGTTTATTGTTGCTCATTAGTCTTTGTGTATAAATAGTCCTCATGTTTCATTGTTTCTTTGTCTAGTTTTGTTCCATTTTACTGAGTTTAAGTTCATGTTTTGTTCAAGTTTATCGTCAAGCCACGTCTTTGTTTATTTTTGTATTTGTTCAGGTTTTTATAAATAAACTTGCCTTCAGTGGAACTAAACATTTGAGGCACTGCATAGAAATGTTGTTTTTATGTGATGCTCCGATTGTGAATATAAAGTATATTGTCTAATACCTAATTAATTAAAATGTATATATTTAAATTATAATGGATATTTCATACCGTTCAACTCAGTAAGATTTTCTTTTAGATAGATAAATAGATAAATACTTGGATTCAGCAAGGATGTCTGTGATTTCTAACGGATCATCAGCTAACAATTTTTGGTTCCCAGAAATCCCAGAACCACTGAATTAGCGAGACGTGCTTCTCTCTTTTGGTCAGTAACCAAAAACTTCTCGGTTAACTTCATTATCTCTTCAATTAGACGTGTCACACATAAAACACATCTATTAATTATAAGCAATTATTCAATAAAGAGGTCGATAAACTAATGCTAGTCAGTCAGAAAAACGAAATGACCGTTAATTTACACGAGTGCGTGGCTTTCTGTGGAAGACCGAAGTGCGTGCAAAACAGTATTTATGATCTGTATGCTTTTCATACTACGTTTGGCTTAATATTTTTAGTAATAAAATTGGATTCATCTGAAAGTTATGGGGCCCTATTTTAACGATCTGAAACGCAAGTGTCAAAGCGCAAAGCGCAAGTGACTTTGTGGGCGGGTCTTGGCGCTGTTGCTAGTTTCCCGGCGGGATAAATGACTCTTGCGCCAGGCGCAAATCTAAAATGGGTTGGTCTGAAGAGCTTCATTATTCATAGGTGTGGTTTGGGCGTAACGTGAAATAAACCAATCAGAGCGTCATCTCACATTCCCTTTAAGAGCAGGCGCGTTTGTTCTAAAGCGGATTCCTATCATAACGGCGGATTTGCCAGGCGCGCGCCAGGAGCGGTTCACAGCCGAGGAGAGCAACGCTCTCGTCAGGGAGGTTGGGGATGGAGAAACCCACCCAAATTAACTTCGGTTAAAAAGGCGTATGATAATTTTGGTAAATGTGTAAGCTAGATGTATGCTTTTATAATAAATTGTCTATCTATCTATCTATCTATCTATCTATCTATCTATCTATCTATCTATCTATCTATCGTAATAATGTATGATTTGCAAAAATGAAAACTGCTGCTTCTGTGTAGATGAGAGAATCAAAGTGTATGCGCGTTGTGCACACGCTACATTGATTATGGCCAAGCATGCGCCCTTAAAATAGCATATGAATAACATGCGCAACGCGCCACTGACTTTAAACTATTTTTTCCTGGTTAGTGGCGCAATTGTTTTCTAAACCTGCAAAATAGCATGAAGGAACGTTTGCGCCGGAACACGCCTCCTTTTTTGCGCTGAACCGCCCAATGAGCGCAAGTTCATTCCCTAGTTTAGCGACGTGCTTCTGTGGAGGGAAAAACGCGCTTTGCGCGGGTGCAAAATAGGAATGATACATGCGTCGCTGTACAAAGTCAGTTGCGCTGGGTGCAAGATAGGGCCCATAATGCGTTTTGACTGATCTAATCCAGATTTAAAAGTCCCCCTGTAGTCAATAATTGTATCTCTTAAAACTCATCTTTGATCACCAAAATCACATATTTAAACGTTTTTTCCTTGAAAATAAATTGCTTCATGCCTTGAAATAGCTTGAATGTAACTCTACACCATCATTTAGTATACGTGGTTCTATGAATATGCAAATGAGCCCCGCCTCCACTCACTCACACCATCTCAGAGATCCACTCGTTGACGATCACACGTTGATCTGATTGGTTACAAGCTAGCTTGTGTCGTCCGAAACACCAATGATTTCAAACCGTGTTTTTGAGACTGTCTTTGGTTCTCTGCAGTTTTAAGGAGAAAATACTCAGCAATGGTGTTGACTTATGAATTTGCATATGGTTTGGCTTAAAGCATATTAAAAACACCACATAGACATATAAACAACATTAAAAACCAGATTTTCACCACAGTGGGACTTAATAAACTGCAGTATGCACTTTATGAAAAATGACACCTCTCAGTATTACATGGTTCTAAAATTAAACTAGAATAACCTGCAGGGAACATTCAGTGTAGGTTCTCGTTATGGTTGCAAAAAAAAAAAAAAAAAAACTACAGAGAACATTCCTATTCTTTCTAAAACATATTAAGACAAAACATCAAAATTATTACAAACATCTGAATGGTAGTGTATGTCTATCCCAGCTCTCCAAATACCTGTTGTACCTATAGGCTAATACAGTCATGATCTCCAGGAGGCTTTTTTGCACATTGATTAATTGAATTAGCTGAGGTTTTATCATGATGTAAACACAACTATAGCAGAGTTAGTATTGTTTACATGGAGAGGATGCTTTTATAAGACCCATGATATGATCTTCTGAACACCCTTATACAGGGGATCTAAACACTACAAAATCAAGGTAGTATTTCATACATCTAAACAGATGTATGAAATACTACCTTGATTTTGCACAGATAAAGGGAGTCAGTTTTGTTTTTGTACTGGTGCTCGTACATGACTCTTGTTTGCACATGTCCACAAGTGCATTTTACGATCCATAAGCTCTGCAAGTGTCAAAGTCAACAAGCACTGTTGTATTGTGTGAGGATGATTTATAGCTGTTTGATATCAGAAACTAGAAAAATCAGTTCAGAGCTGCCGGTTGACATTCTTAACCTGCTCCAGCCCTTGTTTGTTCTGAAAGGGTGTTTCCTTGCAAAACACAAGGTGGAGAACTGCTTTATTCCTCACAGCATCAATGCAACAAATGTCAAAATCTTCTCTGGAAATCAGTGACAACTATTGAATGAATTATTGTCCAAGCAGTTATTATCTTGTAATGATTAATGACAGATGTATTCTGATTTGATATGTATGATCATGAAAGATAGATGGCTCTCTCTTTCATACGTATTCCAGTGGTTCTTAATGAGATTTGTTTTGATATGATTCCAAATGAACCCTGCTTTGATTCTACATGAACCTGACATTACCAGTTTTCCCCTCGAAAGATGAAACAGCCAGTATAACACAAAGCTGATGAAGATAGTTAATACACAGATTTATAAGCAACAGCTGCATTATACAGTTTTTCGCACTCTAAGACACATTTCTTAAAACCTTCAAACCTTCACCCATTTTCTCACGACACTAAACTCAAAAACAAATCTTTAATGTAATTCATAAAACTCCTGACTCTTCTGGCAAAATTAACCAACCATCAACCATTTTACCTGTACTCAACACATACTGTAATACACGCATAATATATAAACACTATACAGAGCATTTATTAGACACTATTTAAGAAAATGGGGAACAGAGCATGTAGTTACAGAAAAAACTTATATTGTATACAGTAAACAAATTTTGCAATTACATAAAGTATTGTTATCACAACTTAGGTAAGATGAATATAGTGCAAGCTATACTGTAAACTTGCATACTGTAAAAATGCAGTAGTCAAACTGCGAAAGCCCAAAAGGTCAAAGAAAGCTCTAAATGAAAAGAATGTTACAGTACACTCAAAAAAAAAAAAAAAAAAAAAAACTCCTTGTCCACTCTGATACTTAGGCTACTCTTTCTCCTCTGCCTCTCAGATTTTTTCCATCCATTGTTCATACTGTATCAACCTTCAGTGCAGCTGTGTCACCTGAGCTCTCTGAACCGGCTTATATTTCATGCAGTTGATTTGATCACATCATTAGAAACAAGTGTGAACAATTTTGGGTCATTGTGTGTAAACGATGACAACTTTTGCCACTCGTGTTTACTGTTTTCCAACACAAGTGCATCACAGTGCATAATAGCCAATATAGCCAGTTAGTTTATTTTAAACTCTTATTTACTGTTATAGTCATGTCCTATATTTTTCTCAGTGAATATTCTGTTTCACCTGGATATACACACATTGCAAAATATGTTTTTGCAATGTAACAATTCTAGATCTCTTGGACAACCAAAATGTTCCCCAAACATGAATCATAAGGATCTGTTCTCCCCCTGGTGTATAGCATCTGTGAGCGTTAAGCGAACTGCTGATGTCTTTGAACAGGCAGCACACACACAGATACTGTGGTATTGTGGTTATATGGTCGTTATCTTTACAGGATACTAAGCGACGATTTATTGGGGAAAATGTCAAATCTTAAGCAATGCATGTGTTTGCTTACTCTTTAGACACAGATAGTGTGAGCAGATATGTTTTGTGTGTGTTTACATTAAACATGACGTACAATATAAGATGTTTTATATGTGTAAATATATAAACTCTGGAGTCTCTGTGGTGACTCCAATATTTAGTGTGTTTACATGTAAACAAAACTCTCAAAACTATTCTGCAATGCAAAGCTGCATTTTCAGCATCATTACTTTTTTATAATATAATATTTTAATATATATTTCACTTTGAATGGTCAGCCATTCATACTTTTCAAATAACAAATTTTTAGGATTTTGAAAAAACTGCACTAACTGTATCATCAGGTTTTACACAAGCTTGTGGAGCTCATGCAGCTTGTCATTAACAATTACCACATTAGTGATTTAAAAAAATAATATTTTAAGACAAACTAAGCAGCTTTGCAGTTTCTGCAGTCTGTTTCATACTGTATATATTCTTAATGTTTACACACACCTTTTCTTGGTCTATAATGAATACCTCAGATTCAGCTTTTCACTCTGATTGTTTATCTATTACTAAATGACTGAATAAGCAAGCTTTGTCTATTCCTTTTAACCTAACCATGACATTTTTACAGTTGCATAGCATTATTATAGGTGATGGGACTGTTGCAACTGCGCTCATGGAGACGAATTGCCCAATGACAAGCAACCAGTGTTAGTTGTGAATTATGCTGACAAGAAGTATTTTACATTACAGTAAAGTTATTATTCTCAGATTCTTAGCAGCTGGAATCTCACATCTGTCATCCAAAAACATGTCATGAAGCTTAATGCTCCATGTAAACGAGTTCCTTACAATGTACAGGGATTCAATAAATCTTGTACAAAGGCTTTCCTCATGACTGTTTCATACCCTCAGTATAGTAGGCCAAGTTAAAATGTTCCATGGTTGAAGCCCTCACAGCATTTCTTCTTTCTACCCCACTTCCCCTGTTCCCAGTGGACGTTTTGGAGCTCTTCCTGTGGTGTGTCACTGTCTGCATAAGTCCTGCTGTGCTTCATTAATAGCTGACACAGAGGAGCCCGATGACTGACAGTAACCAAGCTGGATATTCCGCTGTCCACGTCAAAGTCCCAGCATGGATCCTGACTGTTTTTTAGTATAAGAAAGCTATGAACGACAAAGAGACAGTACTTGGCTGCAAGTATCTGATATTTTATGCATCTTTTTGATTATGTTCACATAAGTCCACACAATGACATTCTGTCATTACAGAATTGTTGTTCTGAACCCAAATGCATTGTTCATGCACTTTCTCATACATTGAAAGTTTGTGGCCCATGAATTTATTGCACCAAAAGAAAAACACCATATATGTACCATAAAAGTGACTAATGCACTATAGCTATTCCAAGTCTTCTAAAGCTAGTTCATGTAAGAAACAGAGACCAAACGTAGGTCACAATTCACTGAAGATTGCACTACCACTTGGCACTATTACAGCTCCAACACATTCATGTTTTTAAAATATAAACACTGAACTATTATATGACTGATGCCCATCCAGTTCCCCAAACTTGACCTTTCTAAAGGGAATAGCTTCATAACATCAGACCACAGATGGAGAACAACTGAGAACTTGGGCAATCATGTGGAATTGTTTTTTTGTTGTTGTTTTTTTACTGAAAATTGTGCCATAAACTCTGGAGTCTCTGTGGCGACTCCAATATTTAGTGTGTTTACATGTAAACAAAACTCTCAAAACTATTCTGTGATGCAAAGCTGAATTTTCAGCATCATTACTCCAGTCTGCAGTCATGATCCTTCAGAAATCATTCTAATGTGCTTATTTGATGCTCAAGAAACAGTTCTGATTATTATCAATGTTGAAAACAATTGTGCCGCTTCATATTTTTGTGAAACTATGATACACTACCAGTCAAAAGTTTGGGTAAGATATAATTTATGATGTTACAAAAGATTTCTATTTCAAATAAATGCTGTTCTTTTGAACTTTCTATTCATCAAAGAATCCTGAAAAAAAAAGTGTATCACAGTTTCCAAAAAAAATCTTAGGCAGCAAAAACTGTTCCCAACATTGATAATAATAATAACCATTATTAATAATTGACCCCCAATACATAATTGAGCAGCAAATCTGCATTTCAGAATGATTTCTGAAGGATCGTGTGACACTGAAGACTGGAGAATTCAGCTTTGCATAACAGGAATAAATTGCATTTTAAAATATATATATAAATATACAACAGTTAATTTAAAATGTATTCATATTTCAAAATATTTCTGTTTTTATTGTATTTCAATCAAATAAATGTAGCATTGGTGAGCATAAGTGACATTTTAAGAAGCTCAAAAACATAAAAAAAAATCATAACTATTCCAAACTTTATACTGTATATGCTGAATAAGCAATCAGAATGGCAATAAAGGTATTTACATGGATATCAAAACTGATGAAGAACAACAACAACCATATGGAGAACAAAAATAATGGTCACACTTTAGATTAGGGTCAAATTCTCACTATTAACTACAACTTTTGTCTCAATAAATTCCTAATTACTGCTTATTAATAGTTCTGTATAATATAGTCATGCTGTATAATATGTATAATATAGTCATGCAGAATAAGGCATTAATATGTGCTTTATAAGTACTAATAAACAGCCAATATCCTAGTCATTTGCATGCTAATTACCAAGTTAATAGTGAGAATTGGACCCTAAACTAAAGTGTTACCAAAATAATTAACAAAGTTATGCAGATCTGCTTAAATAATTTATGACGTTTACCAAATAAAAGAACACGGTTTAAAGCATTTACATGACCTTACACATTATCAAATTATTGAGCATAGTCCGTGTAAGAATTCTCAGATCATTCTGCAGTTTGGGAGACAAAACAAATGCATGCAGTTAAGGGCAAAGGTCAATCCCTCAAGATCAGACCCTAGTCTCAGAGATATTTACCACAGGGACTCAAGAAGTCTGACAGTGCAAACAAATGCCACATATCCTTACTGGACTATTCTTTCAGAGAATATGGGGCTGAACATGTCATGCATGTCACATCCTCTGTATGACCTCACAGCAGTGGCGTCTCTGCTTCCAGGATCCACAGACTGCTGTGAAAGACTCCAGCAATGTGGTCCAGGAGGGCGGGACGGTGGTACAAGCGCCACACACTTCAGCTCAGATGTTTTCTCATGGCCCTAAAACGCCTCTCAAAAGGGAAGCCTTTATGCTGGAGAGCCGGAGCCCGCTCTGCCATCTGTAAATACTATTTTGCATGCCTTTGTCAACAAAGAAGCCAGCCCATCTGTGGGAAGCAGTATGACATGATTTACCTCTTTTGTTACTCTGAAGACGTGGTGGGTTAAGTCAGGCGTGGGAATTCCTCATTGAGCGGGCTTTCCTTCTGATTTGAAATGGTTGGAATGATATGGGAAGCTCACATTGATTTTCAATTATATCGTTGGCGGATGCATTCTTGAAAGAAAAGTCACATAAAACGTGCAACCTTGAGCCATTTATTGTATTGGTTTCCTGACATACATACATTACCTGAGCAGAAACCAACGGTATGTTTACTTTTGAGCTTTGAGGTGTAAGGTGGGGTTTTCTAATCTTTGACATGCATGGCTTTCAACAGGTCAAAAGCGTGAGCTTTGGAAGAAGCATTTAACTGAACAAAGCTCCATATATTTAGAAAAGCTAGCAAACATCAAACAAATGAGGACACAAATTGATCCCTTTTTTGCAAAAAAAAAACTTTTTTGAATGCCTTTGGTCCCATAAACCGGTCTTTAATGAAGCATCTAACCACCAGGTGTGTTTTTTAGCAGATGATTTAGTCATCATTAGTGCCCCGTGGGACGGTCAAATGTCAAAGGTTGGAGATGGTCTCGAGGTCAAGCATGCCTTCAGGAAGGTAAAACTAAGTTCACTCTTTAGCTTTAACTCTAAACAACAAACACAAAGAACCATTTATACTCCACTTCATCATTGCGACCTAAGAACAAAACCTGAAAACATGCTGAAAATGTGAAGTATTTTTGAACTAATTACAAGTAAGATACTGTGTTATATGACGTAGCCAGTGTGAAATTCCCTTTGTCTTTAGGAAATGTGCATGATGTCAGTGTAGTGACTGTACATTTGTGTGTCGGACACTGAAAGGATAGTTTGTATAGGCATTTGTTCAAATACAGAAACAGATTGATTCTATTTCTGCTACTATTCAAATAACTTTTATGCTTCCATATTTTTTTTTTTTTTATTGCTTTACCCTTTTTATTTATCAGAATAAGAAAATGTAATGAATAAACATTTGTAACATTTTAAAATCTACGATAATTCAAACTAAGTGTGAAATTACGGAGGTCCTAAAGGGACATGGTGGTAAAAAAAAAACACCATCTTCTGTGTTCTCTTGCAAATGTTTTGAGTTCCCCTGAGAAACTTTGCTTTAAAGTCTCTCGGTGGAACACAAACGTTTTTGCAAGGGAATGCAAAAGCATTGACTTTTTATTTTTGGTTTTCTCCAACTTTGCACCAATGTTAATGCTAGTAATCGTAAGGACTAGAAACCAAATTATAATTGTTTCTCTGATTCCCTGGCTCAAAATGATTCGAATGCAAAATGACGTTGTTTTCCACCATGAATTTTTTTCCGCCATTTAGATTTTTTTGGGAAAACAAACTTTTTTTCGAACTCCTCCTAGACAGTTGCTCTGATTTTCAAGTAAATCATCTCACGTCATCGTCAGACCACACAAAGTTATGGAATTCAAGTTCAAAATTCAAAAATTTGACAAAGAGCATGGCAAAGTGGACGTGAGGCTATATCTCTGCAACACTTATTCAGCGTATTCAGACCAAACTTGGTATGTGTTATGACAACCATAACCTGAGGGTACCTGCACAGCAGTGTTTATAATGTCTAAACAGTTTGACCACAAATCACAACAAGACCTCTTTAGATTCGGGGTGGCATGGCGATTCGAACAATATCTAATTTTGGGCATCTGCTATTTTGATTTTTTGTGTGTAAAATGCTATATTTAAGAATGCATTCACATATCATTTCAAAAGTTGGTATGTGTCTTCGGCATGATGCCTTGAAGGTACTCAAAAAGTTTTGGATCAGAACAGGATAAAATTATAATAACATTAAAAAAAATGCTAACAGCTTTTGGTTTATTTTGCCTATTTTATTGAAACTGGTCTTGATAGATTCCGTGAGTCAATACCGATACCAGTTGTGTAATAGTTAGTCAAACTTGCTATCCGCCATTTTGAATTTCCTTGAAAACCTACTTTTCCTTCTCCTTCTTACACCGTTTGTCCGATTTTCACCAAATTCGAGTCAGTTCATTTTCAGACCATGTCAAACTGTGTGTGTTATTGTCACCCCTCACTGACTACACCACATCAATTTGGTCACAGCACCACCTATCAGTCAAAAGTGATAAGAAATTAAATTAAATAGTGATTCCATTTTAATATTTTCAGCCGTTTTGACTAAAATCATCTAAAATGTCTTTAATTGCTCATTGTTGCTTGCAGTTGGTGTGATGCTTCCAGCCATTCTTGCATAACTCATCAGGGCTTTTTTGAGCTTGCCCCCTTAATTGCTGCTTGCAGCTATATTCTATAAGTGTACTTGATTTTAAGGAGATAACAGTGCCAGCGAAGAGCATGCCTGTTCAAAACAAAGAAACACCATGTGAGCAGAATATTTTTTATTGTGTGTCGTCTCCAATCAAGAAGTAATTACGTGAAAATATTATTTACAGTAATTGTGTGTATTTAAATGCTAGACATAAAATGATCTTCAGAAAGAAAAAAAGAGTCAAAACTTTTATTTTATTTTAAATGTCTAAAATGTCTTTCCAACACAGAATGCAAAAATTTTTAATTTTAAAAGTGTTGGAAATGTTTATTGATTCTTCTCTTTTGCACATATGTCCAATGTTAGTGGACAAATGTTAGCCGACAAATGTTTCATTTCATAAACATATCCGGGCGATTGGCACATTGTGAACACTTCTTTTCTTTTCTTTTTTTTGGAATTGTCCTGCATACTACATTTAGAAATCCTTGACAAAACCTCTCTGTCCACGTCTATCTGCCCGTGGATCATTGTTTTGGCTTGTTTTTAATCAGTGTGTTCTGCATCAGTTACAGGTATGCTTCCTCAAGAGTTATGCTTGGATAAACTGATAATGGCATATAGTCCAGTCATTTTAAGCCAAAATGGGGGTCAACCTTGAACAAATTGCAACAGAAGCAAACTCAACTGATTTTGTATCCTCAATATGTCCTGAGTAAGGAAAAAAAGTCCCGAAGAATCCCATTAGGGGAAAGTTTCGAAAAAGACCCAAATATATCCTATTTATACGCCTATTCATTCTTTCTCTCATGGGAATAGGGTAACAATTTTAACCTTTAGATATCATCATGAAAATTACTGAGTTGATTACTTACATCAAGACAAACAAAAAATGTATTACAAGTTTTTTTAAATTGTTTGTTAACATGGACAAACGGTGCATAATCTAATTACGTATGTGCTAATTTGCATAAATACCACAACAGATCTAAACATTGGGTCTAGCCAGGTAAAAATGTCTTGTTGAATCTTGTTGACACATAACAGTAAAATACTTAATATTAAGGTCTGAATGGAACCCATTTAGGCTACCCATGAGCATTAATACATAGAGGCAGGAAGAAGCACTTTAGACCAGCCTTTATTCATTATTATTGCAGAGATGGGGTTTGGGGCTGGGTCCGTGGGACTGTTTCTGGGGATTCACTTTTTATTTTGCCTACCTTTTGTCTTCTGCATTCTCCTTACCATTGTCTCCTGTTCTTCCCTCAGACTCATCCCCCAGAAACAGTCCCACGGACCCAGCCCCAAACCCCATCTCTTAAAAATTAATAAAGGCTGATGGTTTCTAAAGTATTTCTTCCTGCCTCTATGTATTAAAGCTCATGGGTAGCCTAAATGGGTTCCATTCAGACCTTAACATTAAGTATTTTACTGTTATGTGTCAACAAGATTCAACAAGACATTTTCACCTGGCTATACCCAATGTTTAGATCTGTTGTGGTATTTATGCAAATTAGCACATACGTAATTAGATTATGCACCGTTTGTCCATGTTAACAAACAATTAAAAAAAACTTGTAATACATTTTTTGTTTGTCTTGATATAAGTAATCAACTCAGTAATTTTCATGGTGATATCTAAAGGTTAAAATTTTTACCCTATTCACATAAGAAAAAGAATGAATAGGCGTATGAATAGGATATATTTGGGTCTTTTTCGAAACTTTCCCCTAATGGGATTCTTCGGGACTTTTTTTTCCTTACTCAGGACATATTGAGGATACAAACTCAGTTGAGTTTGCTTCTGTTGCAATTTGTTCAACCTTTTTTCATAAAATGACTGGACTAATAGTGAGAAAACCCCTTCCCTGTGGTTGTTTTGCCCTGAATAAAATATAAATAATACATCTTGTATTTTGGCTTGTCGTTTTTAAAAAATTGTTGCTTTGGTTGGATGTTCTTTGTTTTTTATGTCATATTTCTCTTGTTGGGATGTGCATGCTACGCAATATGTAATTAATTATATATGTGGCTGAGATTGTAGACTCAGACAGGCCAAGGATGAAATATGGGATGAAATATGCATCAGAAGAAAATGTAGACATCATAAGCAGTCCCAAAATGCCATTAAATCCCAAGTGGTCCATATCTAATGTTGTGACACTCTGAACATCATAATCCAAAACTGTTGTTAGTATCCTTCAAAGCCTGCAGGTACTTCAATTAATGTCATAATTCATTATTTAGAGATTTTACAAAGTGCAGCTCTGAATTTATTAGCATTCTTCATAATATATCACATGTGTGGGAACTTGCCATCGGCTGTCTTCTGCCTTGAAAGCACTTTCAGTGTTTATACCACACTACTCCTTGTTTGCTATGACATATGATGCCTGTAGGAGAAAGGTTAAATGGGGAAATCATTCACAACTGAAAAAGACTGAAAAAAGAAACAAGGATACATTTCCAATGGTTTATTAACAATTGCATAATTCCAGTACCTCAAGGGTAATTTTTTGGTAATTTAACAAATCCACATGGAAAAGTTCTGATTAATATTTTCCTGCTTTGTGTGCAGTCACATTATTTAGTAAAAGAATTTGTCCTACAAAAATGGTGACATTTAATACAAATCTATTGTGATAGGAAACAAAATTACCGCCATGAGCTGATAAAGCGCGGGACTGCAGCAATTGTTTGGATGTGGGATACTATGGGACGGGCCCCAGGGACTATCCATTTACTTTTATGGAGGCACAGTTAATTCAAGAAGTTCCAGCAACACCCAGACATTCTTATGTTGTTCTTTTACAACTGACACCAAAATCATGCGTGGACTCCTCTGAGTGCATGATAAGAAATAGGCTATAGGCAGAGATAATTGCTCTTATAGGCTCATCTGTAAAAGCTCATCTTCTTTCAGACAGTGGGTGTGGTGGTGAATCTAATCTGTCCTTGTAAGCATGTCTAGCGTTATCTCATCTTCAAATTGTCTCATTATCTTGTACCTGACATTATCTCATCAAAGATGAGATAGATATAATAATGTTTACATCAGTAAACATTTCACCCCAAAAAAATACAACATTTCTTTGTGAAATCTGGAGATGACCTTGTGTTGATTTGTAAATGCCACTGCTTTGTGTTGTGGTTGCATAAAAAACATAATCTCGTTTGCACTGTGGAGAGATTTTTAGCATTAAAGGGATAGTTCACCCAAAAATGAAAATTCTGTCATCACTTACTGACCCTTAAGTTGTTCCAAAACTTTGTGAATTTCTTTCCTCTGCTGAACACAAAAGAAGATATTTTGAAGAATGTCAGTAACCAAACATAGTAAGGAAAAATATATATGCAGTATTATGGAAGTCAATGGTCAATCATCAACTGTTTGGTTACTGACATTCTTCAAAATATCATCTTGTGTTTAGCAGAGGAAATAATTTACATTTTTTGGGTGAACTATCCCTTTAAGGATCACTTCAAGTATCGGAAATCACCACATTCACTATATGGTATAGAAGTATAATATTATATATACACTTTAAAATCCAACAGTTGTTCTAACTAACACTTTTTAGTTAACTTTATTTAATGTCTTAACTTAATTGTAAAAATATAGTAATCTGTACTATTCACATACTATGCCTTGTTTGCTCAGAAAAACCAAGTTAAGATTAATTGAATGGTTTGAGGACCTTTTGTCAAGCAAAGGTTTTTGAGGCGGGGCAATTCTTAATAGACTTTTCACTCTTTTCCTTCACTTCTGCAGTTATCTTTCTCTAGTCGCATTCACTAATTTCCCAAAGTCATCTTGAATGTTGAATTGTCAACAACTGAAAAATGTGAGAGAACTTCACATAAGCTGACTTCATAAATTGATGATGATTTTCCTCAAATGTTTATGTTTTAACTCACCATTATGGTGATCAGTCTTCCCTTTGGTTGTGCGCTTGGAACTTCATTAATATTATTGTAATTCTCTTTTTTAGTGATGCAGCGATGTAAGAAATCACAGTTATTTGGTTTCAAAGGAAGGGAAGTAATAATTGCTTTTAAAAGGTGACCTAACTTCTAACTAAATCATTAACTAGTCTACTTTTCATGTCAAATAATGATCTTTTAAAATGTTATTGCTTAAACTTATGTTGTTTCATTGCTTAAACACCTTGTGACATTATAATTGGGTTATAATCCCTCTATATTTGTGCAATTGGCCATGTTTGAGTCTGTCATGATTCCTGTCCTGTGTTTCCCTTGTCTGGTGTGCATTTTTGTTATTTCCTGTTCTGTGCCATGTTTTGTAGTCCTTTGTAGTCTTTCTTGTTTATTAGTCTCCCCAGGTGTTTCAGATTAACCACGCCCCCTTGTTATCTTGTTTAGCTTGTTTGCCCATGTATTTAAGCTTTGTGTCTAGTCTCAGTCTTTGTGAGTTCTTGTTTTTGTATGTTGGCTGTTTGGTTCCAGAGTCTGAGTTTGTCTAGTTTTAGATTTATTAAATAAAGTTTGCTGCATGTGGATCCTGCTTTCTCCTTTCATTCAGCCAGCAATGTTACAGAGTCACACACATACTTCAACATTCAGCATGTAAAACACAACAATGCAATTAAATTGTATTTGCTGTTTTTGTTGTGCTACTACAGTGACACAAGATAGCAAATAAAATGGGCAAAAAATAATAATAATATATAGTCAAACAAAGCAATAGCATAATTCATTCATGCCACAATGCACTCTGGGAGTCAGTAATTCTGAGTAGCTAAGTCAAGAGTAAATCTAGAGTAAATTATCAAGTACTCTCTACAGTTATTTTTTAGTTACTAGAACTCTTGTATAATTGAACTATACTAACTAAGCATTTGTCAGTACAACATACTGTTCCTTTTTCACATGCATGCTTTTTTTTAAGTCTAATTAATTACATTTTACAGTGTAAAGACCCACAGAATATGTAAATTAAATTAATAATATTAACTATCTAATTAATTTCTTTGTATTTTTTTTTATTATCATATTTGAATCTGTATTATTTTACAGCAGCATGTGATATGCTTGTAAATGTGTTTGCAGGCTCTTGCGTCCTCCCTACCTGCATTCCTTTGTTTCACAACTATATTATTTTGTAAGGTTAAGCTTAATATGTTTCCTTTGAGGGGACGGTCTCCAGCACTCCTTCAGACACACATCTGTGGACACAGACAAAACACCCACACCGAGCAACTTCCGAAACGTGTTCATACCTGGCATTCCTCTCTGTTCCCATGTCAGCACAGGATTTGCCGACATTTCCAGAATGAGAACCAGGTCACCGGGGGTCACTGAGAGGATTGTTCCAATTCAACACAAGCTTGGCAAAATAAAGGTTGAACTCTATTCAATGGCAGGCTTCAAACTTACATTTAGCTTTCAGACCAGAGGAAATCAACCAGCTACCATCAGTTTGACAGATTTGAACAGTAAGCACTATGCCCATATGCAGGTTCTTTATTGGCACTGATGGTTACATGAAGAAACTTTCAATCGCACAAAAGGCTCTCAACAATAGAAAAAGTTATTTGGATAATGCTCTTTGTACTAAGAAGAAAATATTTCTTTAGAACTGTTAACTTTAGAACAGTTTCTTTGGAGACCCCAAAATATTCATTCCACGGCATCGCTAAAAAATAATAATAATAATAAAAACAAAAATAAACGCTTTTTGGAACCTTTATGTTTTAGATTGTAGTGAGTGTATAAGTAAGGAATAATTGATGACGGGCCGTTGAATTATTAGAAATGGCAGTTATGCATTATTTTTCAATAATTCAATGGCCCAGAGTCGCTTATACTTCATTTACCATACCTCAAAACATTGTTCAGATGTTGTATTTTAAGACATTGTCTAATTTCTTTCGCATCTAATCACACGCCTTCTTTTGCTCATTCCAAAACGTCGTTTTAGAGCTAGTCACGAGGCTTGAGCAATTTATAGCAGTTTTAATGCAGTTATTAGAGAGAGAGAGATTAAGCATACGAATTACCTGAGTCTGTGTCTCTCAACAGTGTTCGGCTGCAGCGTCTCTATTAATAGCAAAACGTCTCAGGTCACGACTGTAACCCTAGTTTCCTGAGAAGGGAACTCTCGCTGCATCGATGGCGCTTTGGGAGCGCCCCTGCGTTATTGCGTCTGAAGCATGTTAAAGCTTCATTCCGTAGCTTTTTTGGGTTAAAAATTATCCAAAATAATTTTTGAGCAAGTACATAACCAGCCAGTGTTCAAAACTATCTGCTTGCCTTAGCTCGATTCAAAACGTTAAGCTTGTAATAATGTTTTTAACTCCAGTGGTACTGGTGGATTTCCACGGGAAATTCGAGCATATCTTTGCGTCATTCCGTCACATCTGTCCACATAAAGAAGAGTCTTGGCTAGTAGGCTATGAGTGTGAGGATGTTGGAGGTGGAGATTTATAGCCTTTTCTCACAGCACTTGATATAATTAAACTTATCAATTTGATGACGGATCCAGAATGGTTCAAACGACAATCACCAGTGACAACTGGAGATTTACCCGTTGTAAAACGCAAAAGACTTCGGACTTCGGAGAAAAAAAGAAACAGAAAAACCGGGCCCATACGAAAACAAGGACAAATATCGGAAGGGCATTAAATGTAGTCACGCAATGCTGATGTTGTTAACATTAACAATTTGAGAACAAAGTATAATTTACACGGTTTGACGTGATATGATAAGCGATCGTTATTTAATCAGCGCAATTTACTGCAATGCTTTTTTCCCCTTAGTTGGTCAGAACAAAAGTGGATGTTACTTACTTGTTCAGACGACATTTTCAGGTGAAAATTCTTATGTTGGTCAAGGCACAAGGCACAACCCACGTAAAGTTGATAATTCCGCGAATAACTGCAATTGCAGATTTCGAACAGAGATGGCGACAAAGAGGAAAAACTGCGGACTGCAGCTTTAAGTTGCTAAACTATTTTACAGCTAAAATCGTCAGAGTGTGTGTCCGCACTGTATGTGTGTACGTTTGAGTGGGAGAGAGAGCGGGAGAAGGAAAGTATGTGCTTTCCGTACATAATAAACAAAATTTTGTGGCAAAAAACGTATAAAATAATTTGTCGTTTTTAATCTGTTGTTTACTATATTTATTTGCTTGGTCAGTGTCGCTGTGGGTTTTGGTTCTTTACCTTTGAAAAACTGAAATCATTTGGTGAAGTGATATGGACATGTGGTCAAGACCTGCCTGGAACTACTTTAGCTGTGCGTTTCCCTGAAAATAATTGCACACCTTAGAACGTTCGTCAAGCAGAACTGAATCAGATTCAAGCATTCAACAGCCCCGTAGTATAGACCTTATGCGCCAGAGAAACAAGTGTGCAGCCATCTTTAAAATATTGTCTTTGAACTTCCGTTTTTTGCAGTCGCTCTGTATCTCTCTATGGCATTGCTGTCAAGGAGTAATTCGCTTTTGAAGTGGATTTACTTAATGTAAAGTTAAAGCAACACTAAAGATTATTTTTTACCTTAAAAGAATGTTTCCAAAATCGTTTCAGTGGTTCATCAAGTTATAACGGGGTGAAAGGCACTTCTGGATTCGCTTTGCAGCCCTATATCTGCTATAACCGCCCTATGCAAGTTTGCCAGATCGGGTCGCGTTTCTGTAAACTACAAATTTGACTTGCTTTACGTCAAGCGTTACAATAGTCATTATTTTGTTTTTCTTCGTTTCTGACGTCGCAATACATCATACTTTCATAAAATCATGCAACATACTCTACCTTGTCTGTGGACATTCATTCCAAAGCCGGTGCTGGATAAACAGCGAGCGTGCGTGCGACGGTAGACTGCGGTAGGCTAAATTATTTACGACAGTGGTAATGGACAATTCCGCTTCCAACCTGTAGGGCGACCGAAGAG
This sequence comes from Abramis brama, assembly GCF_963993115.1. Lineage (NCBI taxonomy): Eukaryota > Metazoa > Chordata > Actinopteri > Cypriniformes > Leuciscidae > Abramis > Abramis brama. The sequence goes on along the minus strand of NC_139965.1, from coordinate 57,307,298 downwards.
GAAAAGTTCCTTAGTGCTGCTTTAACGAAAGTTATCATGAGGATTGTAATATTTAAAGCAGATGTCTTAACAAATTTTAAAACGAGCTGTTCATTCATAAATACGCAAGATCGCTGTGAAAATACAGACCGGAAGACAAAAGACAACGAGCGCAGCGCTGAAAAGGGGCGGAGCTACATAAGGTTTATAACGTATTCATTTCAATCAGAAAACAGCCCTTTCTTCTCAGTATCCTATTTGACACAACGAGGAACACAGGGGCAGATCAAGCAGAGGTTTTGCCATGTGTCAAGTGGCATTTAAAAAGAAAGTCAAATACTTTGTTATCTTACTTATAAACATATAATCCTGACTACCTGAAATATGGATAATGTATAAGGATTGCCCAGCACAAATGCCTGTCTTTCTTTGCCCTATACATCATGTGGATTCTACAGATTATTTCTTAAATCTGTATGACCATAAATTACGCCGTATTTTAAGTCTATTTTCTGCTATGTGAAAAAAATCCAGCAAAACGTGCCGGCGCATTTGTCGACCCCAGAGGGTTAAGTATAACAGTTTAATACCAAAATATGCAGCTTTGTAAGGAGAAGTGTTATTTTTGATTACTACTATTAGGCCTGATATAATTTTTCTACCACCTAGCTATCAAACCAAAGCACTCTAGCAACCACTTACTCCAGCAATATCACAATACAGCATAGTATCATGCTAAAAACCAGCCAAAACCTTAGCAACTGAATAGAAATGCCCTGGCAAAACTTTTCATGTGACTTTTGTAGGTACCACTCATATTGTCTTCAGAAGGTTTTTACATCTGTGGGCTGTGATGATGAATTACCTAGTTAATGTGTAACACATAAACCGTAGCGACTTAATACTGCTCCTGAAACCAGTCATTTCTCACAATGAGCATTGTTTGTTTTGACTGGGGCCCGTCCCTGTTGTGACTTGCATGCTGGCTCTTGACTCTACTATTGGCTTTCTTGGGATGGAGGCAAACTGAGGATGACATGATGAAATGTGGGGACTGGATTAATACAAGGTAAACTGACAATTAGGCCCTGACTCACATGAGGGGAGTTCTTCTCAAGACGTTATGTTCAGGCAGAATTTTTCTCTTTGACAACCTGCAAAGTTCATGGATAATGCATTTTAAGTATGAGTTATCTCATTAGCCTCAGGTAAAAGAGCCTGTTAAGCCAATAAATACTGAATACATAATCCCTGAGATAGGAAAATGTTAGTAACAATTGCACAGGAACTTTTGACTGCATTGCAGTCATTAATACGGCTTGTTCAGGCAAGGATTATTATTTGAACAAATCCTTAACCCTAAGTATTAAACTTTGTTAACATTTATGGGAATAGACGTGAGGCGTGATAAATTAGGCCTAATTTTCTAAAAGATTGAACAAAAATGAGGATTGGCACTTTAATGGGTCAGTAAGCAACAACCTAGTAGAAATGTATGCAATGCATTGTAATACAATGTAGTGGATTTTTAATGTTTTAGTTATTCATTGTCTGTGTTTTAGCACGTTATTCCAGAAAGAGCATATTTACAATTTGATTTACATTCTGACTAGCATGTTACTCAAGCTCACTTATGCATTTGCATCATTTTTAGCAGATGCAAGTTGTAATATTGGGCTATTTCTATGTTGTATATACATTGCTGTTCAAAAGTACTTTGGGGTCCTATTTTCTAAATACTTTTATTCAGCATGAATGCATTTAATTGATTACAAGTTACAGTAAAGACATTATATAACGTTGCAAATCATTACTTTTTCAATTAAATGCTGTTTATTCGAATTTTCAATTAATCAAATAATCCAGAAAAAAATATAAAAGCATATCGGCATAAAATATAAAAAGCATAAAAATACGTATATATAATTTTTTTTTTTTTTTACAATATTACTCTTTTTCCTGTATTTTCACAGTGTTCCCTCACCTGCCAGCTGAAGTGCCCATGATAACCACCAGAGGGTACTCCTTTCGTCTCCTTTACTGCTTTATGGACTACAGTTCCCATAATCCATTGCCTGGACTCTTCATGTTCTGATTACTGCCACCTGTTTGTCATTATCTCATTTATGCTTGCCTATTTAAACCCTGTGTGTTCATTCACTTGTTGCAAAGTCTTGTTTGTGTCATTTCGTTCATTTAAGGGTCTTTAAATATTATACTTTTAACAGGCAAATTCCCCAAACACATCCACCTACGCAATCTTGATCATATTCTGAATTAAGAAATCATTATAATGCAGTCAAAAATAATTTACAGGGAACATAAATAATTACTTTACCTTCTGAGTCTTTCGTTCATTTGTCACGTGACGGATGCAATGAACAGATCGTTCATGAACAACTCATCACCACTTCTGCCTGTTTTATGGATTACACTAAATAAAGTGTGTGTTTGGATCTTCAACCCAAGTCTCAGAGCAGTGCGTAACAGAAAGCATAAGAAACCTTTTTGCAAAAACATCTCATATGTATAAGGTGTACAAACCAATTCATTCACTGTTCAGCTTCAGATCACACGGTTCAAGAGGGACAATCCCTGACATATTAATTACGATTGGGGTTTTGTTAAACAAAAACTTTAACAACCCTTGTCTGTTGCCCTTTATTCAAGTGTGAGCATGGAAGGAGTTCAATACCAAATTTGTCAGTCACTTCTTTTCTTCAGGTCAATTTTAGTGCCTTGTTTTCCTCCATTGCCCTGCCCCGTCCACAAGCTGCCATTTTACAAAGGTGGAAATCTACCGTGGTGAACACTTTGCTGTCCCACACTGTGAATGGGGTCAAAGTCCACAGCAGGGCCCCACAGGCCCCGTACACCTGTCATTACTTTCATACAGCGACGTCTAATGAGGTGGAGCCCAGTGTAATTCCTGAGGACACTTCTCCGTGTCTCCACAGTGGGCCTCTGATCTTTCTGCTCTCAGAAACAAAGCATTCGGAAAGCCTCCTGCGTCCGGCTCTAAGGGCCCCGTAACAGTCACTGATTCGGGTGAAGTGTGCTTGAGCAGGTCAGCCCATTGCCATTGCTGATTGGCCCCCTGTAGGACTCAGTGGTTTGGGAAGGGTGTTCATGAAAAGCAGCCCTCTTCAGTGCCCGGCTGTATTAGTGACACAGCAGCGGGTTAGCAACACGACACAGAAAAGTGACACATTCCACAAATTGGCAAAGGCTATTATAATGTCAGGAGTGGACTGATGTTACTTGACAAGGAAGGGGAACAAAATTGCATTAAATATGAATGACTAACTACAAGATAATTATTTATTTTTTTAATGAATATACTCGGAGGCCTAACTGCTGTAAAATGATTGCAGTATTATGTACTGTAGAAAATAAAGTATTGCAGTGAAACTGTAACTGATGCTCTAAAACTGTAGTGCTTAAGTGTTGTACTGCAGTGCGTTTGCAGTTTAGTGTCAACGCTCGCAAAACATTTGCATTTGCTCGCAAAACTATTGTGTTCCCAGAGAAGCGTTGCATTTTATATAGCTCAAATTATTTCCATTACAAAAGTTTTAAGAATGCAAGGTTTTTTTGGAGAAATGCAAATGTTTTTTTGTGAGAGAATTCAAAAGCATTGACGTATTTTCCTTTCCATATCATCTTATTTTTTTTTTTATTTTTTTTTACCTTCACCATGTCCCTTTAGGGGCTCCATAGTTAAGTGTAGTAACTGAAATTCAGCTAAGAGCATTGGTTTTAAGATGTTGTGTGAAGTTAAAGGAAATTCAACTTTAAAAATGTGTCTTAAGACATGCATATTCTATTCACCTCTGTTTTTTTTAATGCAAAATTGTGTCCTGTGTGAATAGCCCCTAACTGTGCCAGTGGACTAAAGCTATAGGCCCTATAGCTTGTACAGTATGTTGATTATTTGGTGTGTGTGAATATTTCATATATTGTATATCCTTCTAAACAACCTTTCTATTTGCAGGTTACGGATTACATCAAACACTTTGAGTTGCTGATATTCAGGTATTTTCGATGTGCCCAGATCTGGCATATGAGCAAAAAAAATAAATGTTGGCTTCTTTTGCCTGCAGTCTGAATATAGTCGAATACCGTGCCACCATGTCCAGCAAACTGTGTTAATTCAGGTCTAATAGAGATGTAGTATTAGTATCAGAGTCAATTTAACACTGCCATGCATCTAAACTCTTCAACACTGAACACTGATTATCTATACTGTTTTTTCCTACAGGGTTGGTGGTAGGGAAATAATTACTTGGTTACCATTTCAGACTCTCTCATTACTGCCTAGAGACTCGCTCATTAAAAAAACCAATGGGGAATTTCTCTGAGAGGACCCTCGAGATTCCAGCTGACCTCACTGATTCACGGATGAGAACGGAGAACTTTCATGGAGAACACAGCCGCTTCATCTGGAGTACAAACTACCTTATGCGCTTGGGAAAGTTGGGAAAGCTAAGGAACTATACCCACTGCGTGTATGTGTGTGTGTGTGTGTGTGTGTGTGTGTTTCAGGTAAACCCTACGCTATGATGACAAAATGTCTTCACAAAGATGGCAATATCTGAATTCCTTGCCCTTCTGGGGACATTTTTTGGCTTATAAATCGTACTGTGATGTAAAATGTAAAAATGCAGAAAGTTTTCTGTGATAGGTAGTTTTAGGGGTAGGGGATAGAATACATAATATAAAAATCATGTCTATGGAATGTCCCCATAAAACATGAAAACTCAATGTGTGTGTGTGTGTCCCAATAAACCCTACATTATGGGGAACCCATCACTGAAAACAATGAAGCAAAACTGGGTGTAACACACACACACACACACACACACACAGACACACACGTTGGGTTCTCTTACGAGAGGTTCTCTCGTATTGCGTAAGCTTGCTTACGCTGCGGGAAAGTCTTCTTTTCTCGAGATACTGAAGCCAAAATTATCCTTAATTCATATTTTGTCAACGCAGTGCAGCTGCGGGCAGCTGAGCTAGAGCGGCATACTGCACGCTCATTGGCTGCCGCGCGGCAACTGCTTAAGCCTACCAGTGAGCCTGGCGTGACGTCACGCCCAATGAGGGCGCGCGCGCCCTCGCGCGTCACAGCCCGCCAGAATGGGCGGCGTCAGAGCGTATATAAGGAAGGCTCGTAGGCTATATTCTCTGATTTCTGTCTTTTCAGCGAAGCACTCGCATCGCTGAACTCTGAGAGGAAGCCGTCGCCGTTGTCCTGCAAGGAACAGCTAACGAGCCAGCTTAGGACAGCCTGAGGAAGCCGGTCGAATCTCGCCGCCTTCAGCCTGCCGTGCCAGCTCAGCTATCCGGCGATATCCTTTATAAAGCTCTTTTTGTGTGTTTTGCTTCCGCAGCACTTTCTAAAAGAGTGGAGGCGTTGTTGCAAATGCCTCGCACCACGTGCGGCTCATGCCGCTCTACGCTCAGCGACAGAGACCGCCATCTTATCTGCGCTCTCTGCCTGGGACGGGACCACGCAGCCGTCGCGCTTTCCACGGGCGGCTGCACCTTCTGTGAAGAGCTGCCGATGTCGACCCTGCGGGCTCGACTCGCCCTCTTCACAGAGCCTGCTCCAACCGTCGTCGGGCCGCGGAAGAAGAAACGCCGCTCTCAACGACCACCGGAGCCCGAGACTCGAGCCAGGGCCTCGCCGGAGCCTCTCCCGCGAGCCTCGCTCTCTCCTTCTCCGCCCCCGCTTCCCGACGCGCAGCCGACGGCTCTCGCCCTCGATGCCGTCGCCTCAGGGGATGAAGCGGATGACAACGCGCTACTGGACACGTGCTCGTTAATGGCGTCGGACAGCGAGGGATGGTCCGGTTCTGTCCGCTCCGCCTCCTCCACCAGAGCGTCCAGCAGGACTCACGCCAGTGTGGACGCCGAGCTTCTCCGTCTCCTCACTTTGGCAGTCGAGCACCTGGGCCTCGAATGGTCTCCGCCAGCGGTGTCCCCGCCCAACAGGCTCGACGGATGCTTCCTGCCCGCCAGTCGACAAGCGCCAGCGTCCAAACCAGCGCCTTTTTTACCGGAGCTTCACGAGGAGCTTGCTAAATCGTGGAATGCTCCAGTTTCGGCCAGACTCCGCTCTCCGGCCTCAGCAGCTCTTTCCCGCGTGGATGGAGCCACGGAGAAGGGGTATGACCGGATCCCACCGGTCGAACAGGCGGTTGCAGCGCATCTTTGCCTCCCATCTGCTAGATGGCGTTCAAAGACTGCCCTCCCGTCTAAGGCCTGCAGGGCTACTTCGGCGTTTGTCAGCCGCGCTTTCTCCGCCGCTGGGCAAGCCGCCTCGGCCCTGCACACAATGGCGGTCCTTCAAGTTCTCCAAGCCGACCTCCTCCGCCAGCTCGACGAGGGAGAACTGGATAAGTCTGCCTTGACCGACCTGCGCAGTGCGACGGATCTCTCCCTTCGCACGACAAAGACAGCGGCCCAAGCTATCGGACGTTCCATGGCTTCGCTGACCGTCATAGAGCGCCACCTCTGGTTAACGCTAGCCGACATGGGGGATCAAGAGCGGTCCGTGTTTCTCAACGCCCCGCTCTCACCCACCGGTCTCTTCGGCCCTGCGGTGAGTGGCCTCGTGGACCGCTTCTCTGAAGTACAGAAGGCGTCACAGGCCATGAACCTCTTTCTGCCTCGCCGTTCGAGCTCCGCTGCAGGCCGCTCTAACACTCAGCCTCCTGCACGCAGCTCCACGCAGCGCCCGTCTCGACCTCCAGTTTCGCAGCAGCGCCAGCGCGGCCGACCTAGGTCCCGCTCCACCAGCCAGCACAGGCCGCTACCCCCGCGGGGTCCCCGGCCTAGAGTTTCACTGAAACCCGAGCCTGCGAAGTCCTCCTAGCACTCGTCGAGAGGAAAAGACGGTTGAGTCCCGCCGCGGCCGGACCGCCGTCAAAACTAACTTGTATCCCTCTGCCAGTCCCCTTGATAAAGGCTACTGCAGTAGTGTCCACCGCAGCCAACGAGCCAGTTTCTCAACTCTCTCGCCTGCACACAAACGCCGTTTTCACGGCGACCCAGATAAATCAAATAAAGAGTGTAAAATCTGGTCATTCGGCTCACGCCGTCAGTGTTATGAGTGTAGTAAACATGCCCACGCCCCAGTGTTCATTGCTACACACAAGCACAATCCCCCCTGTGTACCCCACAGAGTGCACTCACATAAAGCGCGCTACGGCCGCTCGAGTGTTAGTTGTAGGTCACATGCCCACGCCCCAGTGCTCACACCTACACAGTGCTCGCTCTGTTTCACACATTCGGGTTCCAGAGCAACCCGTCACCGACTGTGTGTTAATAAAGAGCCCTGTGCCCGCTACACAGCACGCACACTCTCATGTGAACACTCACGAGCCCGCCCCGCTTCCGCGCCGCGAGCCGTCACACACAATACTCTCTCACAGCGTCACTCAGCCGGTTGCCGCTGTCAGCGAGCCCCCGTCTCCCCTCACTGCCACTGCGCGACTCGCGCACATACCGCCACAGGTTCCTTGTCCCGTGCTGTATGGCGGGCGGGACCCGGAGGCGATTCGACCCCTAGCTATGAGTGCGAATGCATGGAAAGCTATTCCGGGAGTGTCGAAGTGGATACTAAACACAGTGATAAAGGGCTATTCGCTTCAATTCGCTCGCCACCCCCCGCGCTTCCGTGCCCGGGTCGAGACTCAAGTGAAGGCGGATGCAGCTCATCTGCTTCACGCAGAAATAGCGAATTTACTGCACAAAGGGGCGATAGAGCGAGTTCACCCGCCGGTTACCGAGGCAGGTTTATACAGCCGTTATTTCCTCGTACCCAAGAAAGGCGGAGCGCTCAGACCTATATTAGATCTGAGACATTTGAACAAAGCGCTCATGAAACGACCGTTCAAAATGCTCACGACCAGTCAAATCCTCGCGCAAATTCGCCCGGGGGACTGGTTCATCTCTCTCGATCTGAAAGACGCGTATTTTCAGATTCAGATTATTCCCCGTCACAGGCCATTCTTGAGATTCGCCTTCGACGGTCAGGTATATCAGTACACCGTCCTGCCGTTCGGCCTGTCCCTGGCACCCCGTACATTTACGAAGTGCATGGATGCGGCTCTCGCACCCCTGAGATCGAAGGGAATGCGAATTCTGAACTATCTGGACGATTGGCTCATTATAGCGCACTCAACAGAGGAACTAGTTTCTCACAAGACAGCGCTTCTCGGTCATTTGGAAAGCCTGGGTCTTTCCATAAACTGGGACAAGAGCTCTCTAAACCCCAGCCAGTCTATCACTTTTCTGGGTATAGATCTGGATTCGGCGGCGATGACGGCCAGATTGTCAACACAGCGCGCGCGCTGTGTTCGACACCTCGCCGCTTCCATTCAAGTGGGGAAAGTTTTTCCCCTGAAAACGTTTCAGAGGCTCTTGGGCCATATGGCGTCAGCCGCAGCGGTCTTGCAGCTGGGCTTACTTCGAATGCGCCCGCTTCAATGCTGGCTAAAGTCGGAAGTGCCCCGCAATGCATGGTTTTCGGGCCGTGCACCAGTCAGGGTGACTCAGCGCTGTGTTTCAGCCCTGCAGCCCTGGCTGGCGGCCGAATGGTATCAGCGGGGAGTGACGATGGGGGTCATCGCACACCGCAAAGTGGTCTCGACAGACGCGTCCAACATGGGTTGGGGAGCGACTCACGAGGGCAGTCCGATTTGCGGCCCATGGTCGAACGGGGAAAAAAGCCTTCACATAAACTGTCTAGAGATGCTAGCGGTCGAGAAAGCGCTGAAGCACTTTCTACCGCTTCTACGGGGACACCATGTGCTAGTTCGCTCGGACAACATGTCAGTGGTGTCTTACGTGAACCGCCAGGGCGGAATCAGATCCAGAACCCTGCGCGCTCTCACAGAGCGCCTCCTATTCTGGGCTCAGGGCCCGCTGCGCTCCCTAAGGGCAGCTCATGTACCCGGTCGTTTGAACGACGGCCCGGACAGACTGTCCAGGGACAACGTTCCCCCAGGGGAATGGTCTCTACACCGCCAGACGGTACAAACGCTTTGGCGTCGTTTCGGCGAAGCGGAGATCGACCTCTTCGCCGCGAGCGAGAACGCTCAGTGCCAGAGGTTTTTCTCAAAACACGAGGATGCGCTGGCCCAGACCTGGCCCAGCGTTCCGCTGTATGCATTCCCACCGATCTCGATGCTGCCTCAAGTGCTAGCGAGGATCAGGGAGGCGAACTGCGCGGTGCTCCTCATAGCTCCGCGCTGGGAAAACCAGTCGTGGTTCCCCGAGCTAATGAGACTGGCAGACACAGCCCCATGGTCGATTCCGGTGAGGAGAGACCTTCTCTCTCAAGCCCGAGGATCGATTCTGCATCCCCATCCAGAGCACTGGTCTCTGCATGCGTGGGAAATCAACGGATATTCGTTGATCTGCCAGAAGGGGTAATTAACACGATCACGCAGTCCAGAGCCCCCTCGACGAGGCGGCTCTACGCGTCTAAATGGTCGGTGTTTAGCAGATGGTGTGTGGAAAAGGGTTCTAATGCTCAGTGCTGTGGAGTCCCACAGGTGTTAAACTTCCTACAAGAGATGTTGGACGCGGGCAGGTCCCCCTCCACGCTCAAGGTGTACGTCGCGGCCATAGCAGCGTTTGCCGATTCGGCGCGCGGCCGCTCGCTGGGCAGGAACGAACTCGTTACCCGCTTTCAGCGCGGGGCCAGGAGGATGAACCCTCCTCGGCCCCCGTCAGTTCCTATTTGGGACCTGTCCCTGGTCCTAGAGTCCCTGAAAGGGCATCCCTTCGAGCCGTTGGACTCTGTGGAGTTGAAATACTTGACGCTTAAAACCGTTTTTCTGCTAGCTCTGGCTTCAGTCAAACGAGTGGGTGATTTGCATGCGCTGTCCGTCAGCGCGTCGTGCCTCGAGTTTGGTCCTAACGACTCGTTAGTCATTCTCAAACCGAAGCACGGTTATGTCCCCAAAGTGTTAGGTACTCCCTTTAGGGCTCAAGTCATTACCCTATCGGCCCTGCCGTCATCCGGCGGCGAGAAGGTTGTTAACCGCCTTTGCCCGGTCAGGGCGTTAAGGTGTTATGTTATGCGTTCTGCAGCCTTCAGGCTCTCAGAGCAGCTTTTCGTCTCGTTTGGAGGGCGCGCTAAGGGCCGCGCCGCCTCGAAACAGACACTATCCAGATGGATAGTGGATGCTATTGCAGCAGCATATGCATCAAAAGACCTGCAATGTCCATTGGGCATACGGGCTCATTCCACCAGAGGCATGGCCTCATCGTGGGCATGGTCCAGCGGGATTTCCATTCATGACATTTGTATGGCGGCGGGCTGGGCATCCCCCTCTACATTTGTTAGGTTTTATAACCTGGAAGTTCCCGCCCTGCAGGCTAAACTTCTGTCAGTCTAGTCGTGTGCATATCCTGCTCATGTGCGCAGGCTGTATTATCGATTAGCTTGTCTGTTGAGCTGCACTCTCAGGGTATCAGTATGCATAGACCGGCCGTGCCGTTCTTGTGTTCCCTAGGTGTGCTTATGAACATGTGTTGGCCCGCACCGCTGGCCACCTGTCATTTCACCTCTATGCTTTTCATAAAGAGTCATATGTGATCGTTAGGCGCGCACGGCGTGGACAAGGGGTTCCCGCAGCGTAAGCAAGCTTACGCAATACGAGAGAACCTCTCGTAAGAGAACGATACTTGGTTACTCACGTAACCTCGGTTCTCTCTAGAGAGGGAACGAGTATTGCATTCCCTGCCGTGCTTAAAGCCTATAGCTCGTGTCGCTTCATTCGACAGAAAACAGAGAATATAGCCTACGAGCCTTCCTTATATACGCTCTGACGCCGCCCATTCTGGCGGGCTGTGACGCGCGAGGGCGCGACGTCACGCCAGGCTCACTGGTAGGCTTAAGCAGTTGCCGCGCGGCAGCCAATGAGCGTGCAGTATGCCGCTCTAGCTCAGCTGCCCGCAGCTGCACTGCGTTGACAAAATATGAATTAAGGATAATTTTGGCTTCAGTATCTCGAGAAAAGAAGACTTTCCCGCAGCGTAAGCAAGCTTACGCAATACTCGTTCCCTCTCTAGAGAGAACCGAGGTTACGTGAGTAACCAAGTATCGTTTTCCTGTTTCCATAGACATAATGATTTTTATATTGTACAAACTGTATATTCTATCCCCTTACACTAACCCTACCCCTAAACCTGTCCATCACTGAAAACCTTCAGCATTTTTTACATTTTCAAAAAACATTGCTTTGTATGATTTATAAGCTGTTTTCCTCATGGGGACAAAAAAAAATGTCCCCACAAGGACAAGGAGTTTGGGGACATTTTTTATAATTTTTTTCCCATGAGGAAAACGGCTCATAAGTCATACTAAGCAATGTTTTTTGAAAATGTAAAAAATGCTGAAGGTTTTCAGTGATGGACAGGTTTAGGTTTAGGGGTAGGGTTAGTGTAAGGGGATAGAATATACAGTTTGTACAATATAAAAATCCTTATGTCTATGGAAACAGGAAAACCCAACGTGTGTGTCTGTGTGTGTGTGTGTGTATGTGTGTGTGTGTGTGTGTGTGTTACACCCAGTTTTGCTTCATTGTTTCTTTTTCTCAGAGCTAGTTTCTCAAAGCTCGTTCTCAGCTAGTTTCTGCTTTGTTTAAAATGTGCCGGTAGAAACACTTCATGCATGTATCTTCTAACAAGGTCACAGAATGTGATACTGTTCTTCCTCCAAAGCAGAAATGATATTGGTCTCAGTAATTCCTTTAATGTCCCAATTTGTAAGGATTGTGTTTCTTCTGAAGTGGGATTGAAAAATAAGATGTCATGAGCTCTATTCTATTAAATGCATTCGGCAGCATTAATGGCATTACATATGGCTATAACAGACATTCATCCTGCAATACAAGATGCACAACTTGCTTTTGTTAAACAAATACCTGTGGGGAGATGACAAAGAAGTGTCAAAATCAACCTTCAAGGAAAATGTTAAAATATAATATATTTTTGAAAAAGAGCATGCTTTCTTCAACTGTGTATTACGGTGGCCGAGAGAGCTCAACACGCTGCAACTGAAGAAAACACATGCAAATAGAAAAACACCTGCAAATTACACAACGGAAATGTTTCCGGGGAACCCAATAAGTGACGGACCCGGCTAGGACGTGCTTACAGCAAAGAGTATAGAAGGGCTTCTATACTCTTTGCTTACAGCTGTCTACTTTTATTATTATTTATTTTTTTTGCAAAACATACAGAGATGACACGTTTATGACATACAACTTTGTATACAATATACAAAATGTATTTACAATATGTTCAATGTCATAAGAATACTAAAAAGAACAATGAGCTGAAGACTAAAATAAATAAATAAATAAATAAATAAATAAAGATAGAGAAAAATAACATGAGGGAAAGACATTAATCTATACATCAGTTACATTGTACACATTTTGTCATGTTATGTTAAAATAAGTTTCATAAGAAATGTTAGAATGCAGCTAGGGTCCAAATATGAGACGGCAAGTTTTAAAGTTGAGACACTCACACACAGATATAACGCATATTTTAAAAACTTTGTTGTATAAAATGTATATTTATTTGCAACAGTTATGTTAACAGCAATAATACTATATTTCTGGTAAGAACAGCTATTCAGCTGATGGACACGCGCTGCGTTGTCATGGGAACATCCCAGGTGAAAATAATGAGGAAATTACGTTGTCTTTCGTTGCTCCCTTCATCAACATAATGGCACACAAGTGCCCCGCTCCCTCCAAAGTGCCCAATTCAAGGGCTCTGCCGTCTGCCCTTTTAAGAGAGTAGGGCATAGGTAAAGCTCACAAGCAATAAGCACGTCCCAGCCGTCCGTCCGTCACTTATTGGGTTCCCCGGAAACATTTCCGTTGTGTTCTGTTCTATTTGCAGCGTGTTTCTGTATTTGTTTGTGTTAACTTTTGCAGCGCGTTTCTGTATTTGGTTGTGCTGTGAACTTTTGCAGCGCGTTTCTGTATTTGGTTGTGTTGTGAGTATTTGAAGCACACATGTGTTGTGAAACTGATGAAGATGTTTTCTTAATTTGCGGGTGTTTTTTCTATTTGCATGTGTTTTCTTCAGTTGCAGGTCGTTGAGCTCTCTCGGCCACCGTAGTAGATAGATAGATAGATAGATAGATAGATAGATAGATAGATAGATAGATAGATAGATAGATAGATAGATAGATTGTCTGTGAGAGAGATATCAGGACTGATGGGAACTAGTCTCAGCCTCAGACGTCACGCCCACGGAACGTTGGCTAAACGTCTGATGCATATGGTACACTTAACTGGAAACACTTCAGGAATGTCGAAGTCGTCATCTGATTGGTTGAATTTTATCGGATTTCCGGGGGGGCGCGAGTGTCACGTTTATTTTCGGTCCGTCGGGAAACAAAGCGCAGACGTGTGATTGCGGAAGAAAAACTGTTGTGTTTACATGAGTGACAATGAGCATTTATCAAGATCAGCTAAACGTAGGATTCTCAAAAGTATGCGAGGTTCACGGCATAGACTCTTTAAGAGATGTCCAGGAGTTTTGTTTGAGGCACTTAGTGGAGACAAAAAGAGATATTTTAGCCTGTTTGCCGACGGGATTTGGGAAGAGTATTATTTTCCAAGCCTGGCCGACCCTTTGTCAGCATTTAGAAGGATTCCCAGCAGATCCAATTTTACTAGTTGTGTGTCCCCTCCTATCTATCTTGTTTTCTTCTCCTTCTTTGATTTTCTATGCTGACTGACTTGTTGCACAAGTCTGTTGTTGTGGGGACATTTCCACGCCCCGAAACGTGACGCTGAACGAAACGAATTGTAATTGGTTGTTTGACATGTCGGTCAAACGGCCTTATGGGCGGGCCTTGGCCAAAGAAAGCTGCTATGAATTCCAGACCTTCAGCCGTCAGTCTGAAGGTCTGGCTACGCGAGACTAGATGGGAACATACAACACGATCTCATGAAAGTGCGTGTCTATAGCACAAATTTTATTTCTCGTGCCATTTATGCGGCAAATTTTTTTTAAATTGTTATAAACCCCTAGGGTAAGATTAGGGGTGTGGAGTGCGTGCAAAACTGCATATCATATGCACGCACAAACTATTTTTGGCGTAAATGGCACGAGAAATACAATTTGTGCTATAGATATGCACTTTCATGAGATTGTGGCGGGCTTTAACGAGGAGCAGTGGGTCTGAAATTTTAGGATGAGCAAGCCAACCTTTGATATGTTGTGGCAACGTTTGTCCACATTCCTCTCCTACGACGACGTTTCGTTGGGCCATCCGTCCCTTTGCAGATGCGCGTCGGGGTTTCTCTCGTCATTAAACCACGGACACGTAGCCTAATGCATCAAAAAATCCGATCTGCCTGTTTACATGACAGTCGCATTGGCACATATCTGATTTATAGCTGATTTATTTCGACATATGAACGAGGCCTGAAACCGATCTCGAAATATCCGAATGCATGCGTTTTTTTCCTGTTTACACGGTCATAGAACACATCCGATCTGTGTCACATATGAGCAAAAAAATTGGAATTGTGTCACATTTCACTAACAGTGTAAACGAGGCCTAGGTGACACAAGCTGATATGTCATTAACTCAGTCTGCTTGCAATCACTTAATTCTCTTTAGGCCACAGCTGATTGGTTCCTGCTGTATCAGTAGCCAATGAGCTCGCTGCTCAACCTTCAAATACCGGTCAGCATTTAGTGCAGCGCACTTTCAGAAACCCTCCACCTTCCCCAGCTCCACCTGTATAGATCTGCTTCGGGTAATTCATGTACTATACACTATATTGTACAGCAGAAGCATGTCCCGTACCAGCAGCGTAGCAGATCTATTTCGCCAAGACCAAACATTTCAATATTGTCATATCTGTTACCATGCCAAACACAAGAGTTGTCATGACAGTAAAACCGTTCAGTAACTTCCATGCTGGATTCTAGGCCCGGGGTGGGTAATTGGGAGAATCGGGAGAATTCCCGGTGGGCCGCTTCACTTTTGGGCTGGTCGAGGAATTTTTATTTTTTTATTTTTTTCACATTTGTCACGTTAGTTACATTAGGCTACACACGTTCTGCATTCTGACACCGCAGCGCGCAGCCTCTGCATGGGTTGTACCATGTGAGGGAGTTCTCCCCTACCCACCCATAGAATTGGTTGGGTCCATCGCAATTGCGTGTTAAAAAGTCAGAATTGCGTGAAATAAAGTTGCAATTGCTTCTTATAAAGTCTAAGTGAATTATTATTACCATGGTATTAATACAAACTACACAATAGAAAGAGCTGAACTGTTGCTTCATTTATCCAATTTGGAAAAAGTGCTAATTTGGAATTCCACCATGGAAAAAGTGGGCCGTTCTTGGGCCTGAAACTCCCGTGCTGAAAAGTGTCCCCACTCCGGCCCTGCTGGATTCTGACATTTATAGCTTTTTAGACTTATTTGCTCAGCAATCCCTACATTTCCATCCATAAATGCAGTTTCTACCAGAGAAGAGAAGTCATATCAGGAGGGCTTTCTCAGTGCAAAGCTTATTCAATAAGGCTGGGATGTTTGCCATCCAGAGTACATTCCTCTGGCTCATTCCTCATCCACTTGCCTGCATGTTTGTTTGTCTGCATCAAAGTACTGTCAGCAGTGGCCTTTGACTCTCCTGAAGAACATCCGACAAAAGCATTTACACAAGAAACCTGGAGTTATTAGCCAACAATTGCTTCGTTTTATTGCTGTTTAGCAACTGCGTTTTACTGTTCGCATGTGACGTGTGAACCATTTGAACTTCACATGTTTGTCATGTCACACATTTCTCCAGGAAAAAGTGTTCATTCCAGCACAGCTAAGCTAGTGGATATCCTCCCTCTCTTTAAGCTGTCTTCATGCCTCACGAGAAAGGCAGTGTTTGCACACCAATCACTTTTCTTTTCTGTCTCTTGAAAAGGAGCTGTCACCAACCCATCACACGCCGCGCCAAGCAAACATCACCGCACAGAACGGCCAGAAAGTGACTGAAACAAGAGAGCCATTTCAAACATTTTCCTTCAGCCGTGACATTGTCGTTTAGAGTAGCGCTACATTTTCGTTTGGTCAAACTTGACAGGTTTTCAGAAGACTGCAAAAGGCTTTGTGTCTTTGTACAGGTTGCAGTTGGAAGAGTATTTCAGTGTTGTTTTTTGCTTGAGGGAGTGTTGAACCTGAATTTAAAGGTACAATATTTGACTTTTTAATTCAAAATTAACACAATTTTAATAATGAGTCAATACATCGTCAATCCTTCTTCCAAAACATATTTTTGTGCTGCCTGATTCACTATGGTAAGCCTAATATAAGTGTTTATATTTTAGATCTGGATGGTTTTCACAAGAAGTTGCATACATACGTCACTGGCCCGTGTGTGTCTCGTCGTATCTGTTAATAGAGTTGCTCCAGCTACATACAGTATAGGTTAGTTGTCACAACGAGTGAGAAATGTTGACATAGAGCAACTAAATCTCCAATCTCCGAGGAATCACCCGTTTTAAACAAATGCGGAACAGAGGCAGTGGCGGTTCTAGACCATTTCAACTGGGGGGGGCCAAGCTGGGGCCAGTTGTACTGTTAGAGGGGCCAGTTACATTTAGACCTTATTGTTGTCATATCATTTTCTGCACTGCACTGTTAACAGGCAAAATACCATGTTTAAAATCATTCAACAATGTATTTGCATTTCCATTATATTTTTTAGATTTGCATTACATATTCAGAATCAGTCACATTAACTGTATTCTACGATTTTTGTTTGTTTTTTTTGCAAAAAATTCCAGCAAATTCATCTAGATTTAAGGCCTTTGCCCTCCTTGACTCAATACTTAGAACGCCTAAATTGCTTAATCTGTCATCTGACATTGTGGACCTGAGATAGGTTTTCACCAGCTTTAGTGCATACAATATAATATAGGCTACAATTAAATTATGCTTATTTTAAATGTATTGTGCAGGCTAGGTATAAAAAATATAGGAAAAACCATGATAATATGAAACGCTTCAAAACAGAGCGCACAAAGCGCGTATGCGCATCGCGGGTGCAGCTTGATGTGCTCAAAGCAACGTGGAGTCACAGTGTTCAGCGCTGCGCTGCACAAGTGCGCATTTAAAAGTTCACGGCACAAAGCGAAGAAATGTCGAGCGCACAAATCCTAGTGTATATCTGTCCAACAGTTTATTGATAATTTGTTTCTTCACATAGTGAAGTTTTAAATTCCAGTTATTGTGCGTTTGATGCCGATTAGTCCTTGTGGTGTGAACAGGCACATGGTAGCGAGTCGTTTTAAAACAGCAACAAACATAAAATACAAATACACAAAATAAAGTCATTTTATGCAAATCCACAGCCTTTTATCTACAGATCAAGCATTATAATGTGAATATATCATATTGGAGAGAGTTTTACCGTGCATCCTTCTGTAACCGGACGAGGCGCGCGCGTTGTTTGAATACTGAATGGAGAATGATTGACAGATGAGGGAAAACGAGTTTCCATAAACTTTAATTTAATGATGTAAATAGACTTCTGTCCCTCACATTAAGCTATGGAATGGCTTCAGATGACTTTGTAAAATTATAATCAGACCCTCTCAGACCCAAACTGACGTGAAAAAGAGGCGCAGAAAAGCGCGCTGTTTGCATCCCTGTTTAAGTAAAAATACTCAGCACCATGAGTTTGTTGATCATTATTATCCTTTTTCAAACTGCCACAAACTAACAAACGGCCAGGTTAAGATTAGCTGATCTAACGTTACACTTCTGTAATGCATTTAATACAAATACAACATATTAACAACTTTACTCACCTCTATATTTCCTTCTTTGCTTTAACTATAATATTCGCGCAAAACGTCCACCAACTTCTGAATAGAAAAAAACCTGCAGATCCGATTTAAGGGTTACATTTGTGTTCCGTGTTGCCACTGTCTAATAACGGATGTGAAAAACAACGATAGCAAAAAATTGTTTTGTAAAAATTATTTCACACTCCACATTTAGGGGGGCCACAAGGGGGTCCAAGCTTGTTGTCACAGGGGCACTGGCCCCCCCTGGCCCCCCTCTAGAACCGCCACTGAACAGAGGAGAGTCTGCTGCAAAAAGAAAACACGACAGAGATCGTAATAAAACAAGAATCAACATCGGCTTTTCGGGGATGTCGAGAACTGAGAGATTTGAAATGTTGTAAAAGCGACACGGAGATGATGGCGTTTTTATTACTCGACAGGTTAGTAAGGTATTTTATTGAACTGATAGATTGCCATATGTAGCTCTCAGACAGAGTTCATTGTAAAGCATTATCTATTATGAACGGTCATATTCATCCACGCAGTCACGCAGAGCTGAAGCACAACCAAAACAATGTTCTTCTGCAAAATGCATGCAGTTTTGTTTTTTACATATAGTGTACCTTTAAACTGTCAGTGATCACCATTGTTGCAGAATTGTTTTGTTTGCTTTGTGTAAAATGTTCTAGAATGTGTCCATTACACTTCATTCAAATACTTATTTGATGCGAGCATAGATATTTCTTTATTCAATTTTGCAGCAGAATGTCTCGTAATTCATTACAGGACACTCTTACACCAGAAGCCAGTTCAGAGTCACTATCCTTACCCTATAAAGCCCCCTAATATTTGATATGCAAGTTAAGGCCTTGAAATTGTTTACATGATCAAAAACCTGTACACAATCTACTACATGCCTTATGTCATCTGATTGAGTTTATACATTTTAGCAGGTAAAAGTCCTTTCAAACGTCCCCCTTCAGATGTATATTTTTTGCTTCATATGTGAAATCTTTTGATTTTTATAAAGTAAACAAAAACAAATGTTCTATTGTTAGTAATATTTCAAGATTAACTTTTTAACATCATTTTTTTTTTCTTCAGAAAAAATCATGTTAAAATGTGAGTATCAATTATCAAATATGATCCATCAGGCCTTTGAGTAACGTTTTGTTTTTCATTTCTCAGTTATCATTGCATTGTATTACAGACCCTTTCCAAAAAATTAGAATATCATGGAAAAGTTTATTTATTTCCATAATTCCATTCAAAACGTTAAACTTCCATAGATTATAGATTCAGGGCCCACAACTTAAACAATTTTAAGTATTTAGTTGTTTATTTGTACATAATTTGGGCTTCCAGCTCATAAAACCCACGAAAACAGGATTTAAAAAAATTTGAATATTACATGAAATCACACAGTAATTACACAGTGATACCATGGTCATTGAACCATGTTTTGGTTCTTTTGGCAGTGTGGGCTGGTGCAAATCCTGCTGGAAAATGAAAGAAGCATGAAGTGCTCTGAAAATGTCCTTGTAGACGTCTGCGTTGACTCTGGATTTAATAAAGTACAGTGGATATGTTTTGGCTCTCACAATAATAATAATAAAAAAAACTACAGTACAGAGCTTCTATACTGTTATGAAGATCTCATTAATTTACATTACAGCCATCAGAATTTCATCTTAATATTTTGTCATAAAAATAACAGCAGCTGCACCAAATTACAATGTAGTTTTGCTCAGTTTAGGCCTTTTAACTGAGTTCTTAAGTCACAGTCTTAACAGACTGAATGTGTTTATGCAACTGGTCAAACGCTTTAAGACTGTGTCTGAACACCTAGTCTGACCAAGAAGTTAGCCAAGAGGGAATCAGTTTTGGGATTCAAATTAGTTTAAGCATTTTATGCAACTGGCCACTGCAGGAGTCAACCGTTATTTACCTATACTGAATGTACTCTGGGAATACAGAAATCCCAAGAGGATTCAGCCATCCTAATGGATCAGTTTGCCCTTTAAATACATTTGAAATATCCCACAGGCTATTTTCCATCCTATAGGGTCAGACTAAAACATGATAATGGTGAACAGAGCCCATTAGCAGTGCAGCATCTTGCCATTTATTTTCCTGCAACATTAATAAATTAAAAGAGATTAATAAAATGTAGGAATTGGGTAAATTTTCTATGCTTTCATTTCACTACTATGTAAAAAAAAAAAAAAAAAAAGCAATAAGTTATGACAACATATGTTTTTACATTGCTTTAACTCATCAAAATAAGTTAAGCAAGTTTTTTGTAAGTTATACAAGATTCAACTAATTTTTTGAGTCAGTTTAATGTAATTTAATTAACATCCAAGTTGATTGTTTAAAAAAAAAACCAAAAAAAAAAAAATTAAGGAAGCAACTTTTTTTAGTGTAGGCTACATTTAGCCTTAAAATTGTAAAGCACAAACTAATCAGATGCGTTTGCTCTATATTGGCTGCCCACCCTGAGTCTTCACACTACCCACAGAATCCAGATGTTTATGTGTGTTATGTAGTGGGTGATATACAGTACAGTTTACAGTTACACTGTGTAAATAAGACCATGCTAATCCCACTGAAAGTCAGTCTAATGAACGGTTATTGAGAAGCTTTGTATCTGTTTATAATATGTCTTTCTTTATTTGCACAGTCATAGCTTGTAGCCTATAACAACAACCAGCTTCTTCAGAAAAAAGAAAGAAAAAAAGACTAGGCTACAATAAAAAATTATATTCTCAGTAAAAGGGGGTTATTTTCTTTAAGTCAAACTAATAATTATTACATACAAAATGGCAGGAGTTTAAATCCATGGATATTTTTTTAACTCTAAAAATACCCATGAATTAGTACTACAAACTGAAACCATTCATTAAGTGGCTTCATAATGCCACTGCTGTGTTTTGGCGCTCTCCAGTGGTTAACATGTGTAAGTGATCGTTTGTGCTACTGTAAATCAAGAGTGAGCTTTATGTGCGACAGAGCAACATAACCTATGATGTCTTTTCAAATGTTATTCAAAATAATAAATGTATAAGTAGACATGAACTTAATCTTCTTTACTTGAATGCCATCTTACCTGCCAACATAAGACATGGCATTTTTTTACATTCACTCGTATACTCGAAGAGTTCATATGATGGTATTATTATTATTATTATTATTATGCCATTTTACATATTATTTTTAATGAGGAGTTATTATGGTAACATATTTCCCGCAATTGCTGAGCACTGAGCATCTTTTTAATAAAATATAGCCTAGGCTTATAGTGCGTGAACATAAATCTAATGGAAAATCCTAGTTTTTGTTCTCAGCCAAAATGTGCATATTAGTTAGCAAAATTAGCAAATAACAGCTACAAACACATCGCTGGGGACAAAGCAGAAGACGACATTAGGAACAAATATTTTGAATTCATATTAAAATATGACATAGGCCTACTTAAAAATAAAAATGTTTGATTTTTTTTTTGATTTTTTTTTTTTTTTGATTTTTTTTTTAAAGAAACAAATGCCTGATAGTAAAACAGTCACTTTACACATGAGGGACAAAAAAAGAAAGGCATTTTACTGGAATGACCTAAATGTAAGTTAACGATAACTGTACACCTGACTCTAAGAGTCCTTAGTGATGATAATAATTAGCCTAAATGACGTAGCGTAGCGTTGTTTTCGGAATCCACCACAAGCACTTTGTTTACTGTTGTTATAAAGCTGCAATGTTTTGATGAATTTCTATTGGCTACGCTATGTCCCCGCATTTTCTCATTGGCTATTAGATGCGTCAGTCTTTTTCTGATTGGACAAAGGACTCAGCGCTTCATCCGCACTGAGACGCCATTGGCTCAATAAGTAGGTTTGTGGTCCGCTAGTTATTAGATTGAGAGGAAAGTAGGTCATAGCGAATGTATGCTGATACTGTCCAGCGCCGTCCATGTTCGCTTGATCATACATGTGCTTTTCTGCCTTCTTCATGTAAGTAAGACATGTTTGACCTCTAAACGTGCTGTATGTTGTTTATATGCAAATATTGATGTACATCTTAATCAATTCGCTAATCTCGACGAGGTGCTTTAAAGTTTTTTTTTAAGATCTCGACCTGTTATGGAGCAGTATTATTTTAAAAATGTATTATTTCTGTCACGGTTCAGAAAAAATAATGTGTTCATGTGTTAGTAGTAGCCTACAACAGAAACCAACATTTTGCTTCTCTTAAAACTCATGTCAGATTATATAAGGTCAGAGTAAGAAGTGAGCGAACGTGTCAATACGCACGACTGTGATATATTTGTGATGAAAACATCTTGGTTTAAGCCTTTAGCGCAGTCTTTGCATCTATAAACACATTACGGTGCACGTGCTTTCGTTGTTCTGCGTGTCGCTCAAATATGCGCACGAGCGCTTGATCATATCCCACTGTGACGGTATGCGCGAGGGCACTGTAAACTCTCATGTCCTTTTCCTAAGGTAAACACAGAAGCTCTATCTCGAATCCCAATGAGCTGACTACTAGTGGATACCTAGGCAACATTTGATAGTGTTATTGGCGTTTGCAGCATCATTTTTCATCATTCAGCATCACTTTGAGCATCAGGTGCGTGCAGCTGTTTTGGGCATCATCATTACTTTTACCTTTATTACCTTGCACCGCAGTTTTGGGGATCATTGGACATCACGGTCAGTAATGAGTGTTTTTAGGGAGCTCTTTTGGGAAGCAGTGTATGGAAGCTTGCGCCACAGGATTGAAACATAATAATTGTGATTTATCTCACAATTCTGACTATTTCTCACAACTCTGAGTTTATAGCTCGCAAGTCTAACATTTTTTCTCAGAATTGCGAGATATAAACTAGAAAGTGTGAGAAAACAAGTCAAACCTGTGAGGTATATCTGGTAATTGCAAGGAAAAAGTCACAATTGTGAGATATAAAGTTGCAATAATTTAATTATGGTGGAAATATGCCATATCAGTTTTTATATTTCACAATTCTGACTTTTTTCCCACAATTCCAAGTTTAAATCTCACAATTCTGAGAACAAAAGTCTTGAGAGTAATAAACTTGGAATTGTAAGAAATGAACTGATAGTTGCAATATAAATGCTCTAGTCTATTATGAGAATTTTCTTAGAATTATAAGTCCAAATTGCGAGATTTAAAATTGCAATTTTGAGAAAAAAGTCAGAATTCTGATATAGTATAAACTCGCAATTCTGAGTAAAAAAAAAAAAAAAACCTGAATTCTGAGATATAAAATTGCAATTGCAAGAAATATTCCGTGGCGGAAACAAGCATCCATATCAATGTGTATTTACACATCATACTTGTGTATATTTACATATCATATTTGTTTATTTACACATCGTACTTAGATTCAACATTTTGAGCTCCTAGGCATGTGCAGTTTTTGGTAACAAAGATACTTACAAAGTATGATTTTAGGTGTTCATCCTTGATCTCCAATATAAAAACCTAAAGCAAATCCAGTCGAGAATCTCTGTGCTTGAGTTCAATCACTTTACTGACTTTTTTGTTTCAAGATGTTTCTCGACAATTATTTGTGGAGCTTTATGGTAAAGACAGCATCACTAAACATCAGTCATTTAGTGTGCATGCAGCTGTTTTTTTTCTTGTTTTTTTTTTTTTCATTGATGTTTGGGGATCATTGGGCATCACAGTCAAGAATGATTTTAGGCAGATGTTTTGGGGATCAATGATTATTCAGCAAATTTTGCCACCATAATCTAGCTGCGTTCAACATTTTTGAGCTTGTACAGTAAGGCATGTGCAGTTTTTGGGAGCAAAGATACTAACAAAGCATTTTTGAGCATAATAAACACAACACATGCAGTATTTTCGAAACATCATTGGTATGGTATTTATTTAGGCATCATATTGCATATGGCTGGTTTGTGGAAATCATAGATGTGCACAACATTTTTGGCATAATAGGGAAAGGCTGCAATTCTTGGACATCATGTGCACAAGTATTATTTTTAAGGCCAAAATGATGCATTTTGTATTTGAATTTGAATTGAATTTTGTAGTAACTTCATCTGCACACTATTGTGCTTGTGCAGTCAAATGTTTGTTAGTTTTTTAAGGACTTTTTTTGTTTATTTCTGTACAATAAACAATTTGGAGTCACTTTATATTTACATAAAAATAATTATGAGGTATATATATATAGTGTTCATGTTGAATTGCAAAACACTTATGGGTAAGGTTAGGGACAGGTTTGGTTGAATGGGAAAGTTTAAGGGTGGGTTAAGGTGTAACGAACAGTCAACAGTGTGAAATAACTACAACTGTAGTTGGTTGCACTTTATTTTACAGCACTTACGTGTACTTACAGTTTCCTTATCTAAGAAAGTACTAGGTGATATAAGGTAACTAGGCTATATGGGTTAAGGTTAGGTTAAGGTTAGGTTCAGGGTCAGTATCTAGTCATTACCCAGTTATTGCAATTACTATAATAAGTACATATTATGTACATACAGAACGGGAAATAAAGTGCTACCGATCATTTTTAAATATTAGTACAATGTAAAAATATATGTACACAATGAGTGCATTGTATCAAATGATTAATTTAAATGTTTGTACTTTATACATAGTAGTTAAATACACTTAATATAAAGTGGGACCGAATTTTGGAAATTAGTTTGCCACTTGATGACAAATCCTAAAGCAAAACTAGTTGAGAATCTCTGTGCTTGAGTTCAATCACAAGCAGCTGATTTTATTTTATTGTAAGATGTTTCTCAGCAGTTATTTGTGGAGCTTCATCAGCTCTGTTATGGCGAAGACATGTTCACTAAATATAGTGGAGTAAAGCTGTTGGGCTCATATACTTACATTGAGAGTTTGTAGAACATCTGCTTAAAACCTTATTTTGTGTGCAGTGAAGCCTATTTGGCAAAGGTGTTTACCTTTACACCTGTGTGTGTTTGTATTGTATATGAGTGTATATGTATTGATTGTGCTGATGTAGATTGTGCAACAAGGAACTAACTGATAAAACATAATAAAAACATGTTTCACAAAAGGAATGTGATGTTTTTGTTGGAAATATATGGACTCAATTGAGGGCAGACATGTAGAAGGTAAAAATGAAGCTGCTGCATGGATAATGATTATCTGGGAAAAGCCTTTTTGAACTCCGCTTTCAAACTGTGGCAGTCGCCATGTACAGTGATCTGTGCCTGCCAAATATATGTCCAATGGTATTTACATAGTACTCAAAGATATACAAAGAAATACCATGGTATTATTATGGTACATATCTAAAAACATGTGGTATATTACCACAAATTCCCATTGGGCTTTGCAATCAAATTGCCTTCTGTGTGAATGCAGGCTAGAGCCAGAATGCTGGAAAAGACCCTATAACATTACTAAGATCAATCTTTTTTCTTTACTGTAAATATTTCTCATATTATGGAAAATCAATTTTGTTAAATAACACAGTATGAAATAACAGGTTATGCACAATACCGTTCAAAATGTTTTTGAAAGAAGTCTCTTCTGCTCACCAAGGCTGCATTTATTTGATAAAAACAAACAAACAGTAAAACCAGTAATATTGTCAAAAAAACGAAACACGTTTTACGTTTTTCGAATGAGGCTGGGCTGCAGCCTGACGTCGTCATACTCAGATTCTAGTCAATATATACTATATACTTAATATATACTTCCCGACCTAAAAATGTTGTGGGCGGGGCTAAGTTCAGCTGGCGTCCAGGCTAGGGCTGCATATGATTCTTCAGAAATCATTCTAATATGCGGATTTCGTACTTATGAAACATTTCCTATTAGTATCCGTGTTAATAACCGTTTTGGCTGCTTAATATTTTTGTGGAAACCGTGATGCATTTTTTTTTCACAATTCTTTGATGAATAGCAAGTTAAAAAGAATGACATTTATTTGCAATTAAAACTCTTTTGTAACATTATAAATGTATTTACTGTCTGTTTTGGTCCATTTAATGTATCCTTGCTGAGTAAAAGTATGAATTTCTAATTTTGTACACTCTCAAATAGCCTAAAATGCTTTTTAAGACTACTTTTCCTTCATTATCCACTTTAACCCATCCATAAAATAAATTCATACACAGGCAGTCAGGCACAATTTATATCTGTCTACAAAACGAAATTGAGTTTTAAACAAAAGTTTAGGAGTGACATCAGCATCAGATGAAACCCAGATAAGCCACTGCTTACCACAGTCCTGCGACAGTTTTCTAGCATCCCTCCACCACCCCAACTCCACCTTCTCAGCTGGTTCCCTTTTGAGGGAACTCACGCTGCGTCCCAGCTGACGCATTCTCCGTGACTGCGTCTGAAGCACGTGCACAACTTTTCCAATCTTGATTGGTGCTGCGTAGGGATGCTGCGATATGGAATTAAAGCTATATTACAATATTTTCTGGTATTTATTGCGATACTGAAATCAATGACAATATAAATATAGTACCATTCACCACTGTTTTTGGCTACAAGTGATCGCTGCATGCATTCTTGAGAGCCTCAGAAACACAAACATTGATCTAAAGTAAAATGTACCCATCATCAAATAGGCTTCTATAATATACCAATTACATAAAAAAAAAGAATAATAATATAAAAAAGTAAAAATCCAAACACCAGCCCTTGCGGAAAAATTGCAGATATACTTTAATTCTGTAAAAGTGCAGATAGTTTAAATAGTGCAACTGTACTGAAAAACATCACACAATAATAATTACACACAATAATAATTCAAATCAATTACAAGTTTGAAATGTATAAACAGATTCTGTATTTATTCATATTCTCATGGTGCAAAAGTAAAACCCCAACCATGTTTTCAGATAAGTTACAAAATTACAAGAGAGTGCAAATAAATGTAATTAAAATCAAGCATTATTTAATGATAGAACTTAAGTAATAAAAAAAAAAAAACAATAAAAAAAACAATAATACTGATAAGATCATAACACTACTACTAATAACAATATAAACCGCACTAAGGATTGATGAGCTGCTGGGTTCATGAATACTTATCACGTTGTCTGCATTCGGTCGAACTGATTTGCTGAAATCAAAACAGGGACAGTAATATGTGAGCGACAGCCAATGAGTGTCCAAAAATTGCCGTTTGCTCATTAGCTTCTGCTTGTTCATACAGGCTGAATAATTCCGAATGAACTCCATTAGTTTTACCGGAAAATACAACAAAGAATATAGTTTACATGAAGCACGTCATTCTGCGGGAAGACTAATTCTTATCGTGGGAAGAATTTTTACCGGTATATCGCAAATAATATATCGCTCATCCCTAGTGCTACGTCACCTTGTGATGCTGGCATATAAAGGGAAGCCGGCATCACAACAACATCAGCACACAGTTTTCAGCAAGCGCTCTGTGTGACTGTCAGTCTTATTTGGTGTTGTCTGTCCCTTGTTATCATTCATATAATTAAAAAAAATGGCATATAGCCAGCAGTTCAGAGTGTGTGTGCATCCCTGCCCTCGTTACATCATGGGTAGGGACACACACGATCTGTGTGTATGCTGCTTGGGAGTAGAGCATGTACGGTCAGCTCTTTAGGGAGCTGGCTGTGTACACTGTGAGGCTCTGCTTTCGCCTGGCCGTGTTTGAAGGGGGCGGCCGCCGGCCAGGCCAATAGTTGGGTCCGCTTCAGTGTTTGGCTTCATTCGTGGGGTTCGCAGATGGAACTGGTGGAGGGGTTTGAGACGGCTTCAGCCCTTTCTCAGCCCTCACGCACTGGAACCTTTGCTCAAGCTTGGGATACGGAAGCCCTCTCTGTGGCTTCTTCCTCCCTGAGTGAGAGCTCTATGTTGTCTAGCTCTGAGGAGTTAGACGTTCTAAGCATTGAAGCGAGTGATATCGGTGATTCACCAGTCGTATCCCCGCAGTATGAGAAGCTCATGGAGGTTGTGTCTCGTGCTGGGTCTAAATTAAATATCGACTGTCCAGCTGAGAAGCGGGAAGTACAGAGAAAAAGCAAGCTGGATGAGCGCTTCCTGCAGTCAGAGCCACAACCTCCATGTTGGGTCTTACCCCTTTTCCCCAGATCTCCACACTAAGGTATCGAGATCATGGAAGAAGCCATTCTCCTCTCGCCTATCCAGTCCCACGGTCCACCACTAATCTTTGATCATGGGGCTTAAGGAGAATGGCTATGGGACGATGCCAAAGGTTGAAGAGACACTTGCTGCGTATCTCTCTCCTGATGCTGTGTCGTCCCTCAAAGCTCCGACGCTGCTCATCAAGCCTTGTCGCACGACTTCTTCTCTGGTGGCCAAGGTGTACATGGCGGCAGGTCAGGCCAGCACTTGTTTGCATACAATCGGAATTATGCAAGCATACCAGGCTGACCTAGGGACTTAGACGAGGTAGAAGAAGTGGGGCCTGATGCTATTAAAGAGATGCGTCGGGCCACTGATTTATCATTCCTTGCCACTAAGGATACGGCCCGCACCATTAACCGCTCCACGGCATCTATGGTGGCTATGGAGAGACACCTATGGCTGAACCTCTCGGGTATCAAGGAGAAAGACAAGTCTTTGCCCCTTGATGCCCTGCTGTCGCCTCCTGGCCTCTTCGGCGATGCTGTGAGCAGTGTCGTCGAGAGGTTTCAGGAAGCAAAGAAACAGGCGGCAGCATTCCAGAGGTTCATAACTCGTCGAGATCAGTCCAGTGGGGCTGCTGCCAAAAGGCTCCTTGAACAGGCATCAACAGAAAGAGAGTGTTGTGTCTCGAGCCCCCAATCAATGAGCCTGGGAGTCGAAGCAGCACTCTCACCCGAAGCTTAAGCAGGAGAAGACGGATCTGAGGAACGTCTTTCTCACTAAGAAGGCTTCGGGAAAGAGGTCCTGACGTGATGAGCAGGCCTCTGAGGGCACCCGTGAGAGAGCGAATTACACCCACTCCTCCGCAGAGCCCTCAGGAAATCGATTTGTTAACCCTGCCGCCAACAGTACTTCAGGGTCCTCCCTGCTAGAGGTCTGCAAGCCCGTCGGGACCCGACGGGCCCGACACGCTAAGCCCATTCGGGCCGGGCTCGGGCCATTTTTTTTTTTTTACAGATCGGGCTCGGGTCGGACTCAGGCTTTTTTTAGCTTCTCTCCTTTCATTGTGCCCATAATATACGTGCAGAGCACACGTCACATAGTGTGTATGAAATATTGTTATATTTATTATATTATAAATATTATACATCGCCTAAGCAACACAAACGCAGTACGCATACGCACGCGTCACTCACGTGCATTAACAGGTGACAGTTGACCATGCAGAGGATAATATTATTTAACATTAGCCAGTTGGCGAAGAGTTCTTCATTTTTGAACATTGTTTTGAACATTGTTCTTCAGTTACTTAAAAGCAAAGAAAGGTAGGCCGTTTATTTACTTATTTTTGCGGTTGGATCCCGTAGCGCTATATTCTCTACTGCATGCTTATGCTTCTCTCTAATGGACAGTCTGTTCAATATTTGTGGGCATTTTGTTTCAGGCCTATAATAAAAGTTTACCTTTTAGTAGCGTGTGACGTGCGTGTTTGCGTGTAGCAGAGACAGCGCACATCAACTTAAAGTGATATTGATGGTGGTCTCGGGTCGGGTCTGGTCCGGGCTGAAAAATTACAGCCGTTGTCGGGCTGGGGCCGGGTAGGGCTTGAACACCACGGGCCAGGGCCGGGTTAGGGCTGGAGTTTTTGGCCCGTGCAGGGCTCTACTCCCTGCACACATTTATAAGGTTTTATAGCCTGGACATTCCGGTCACTCCGGTGTCTCATGTTCTTTTGCCCTGAGTTGTGCCGGGACAGCTTCACACCAAGGCAGGCACGTGTCAGCATGGCGAAGTGGATATTTCATTCCCCAAAGCATTAGCTATGTGCGATGCAGCGCAAGTTCCCTCGAAAGGGAGAGAAATGCCAGGTTATGCATGTAACCATGGTTCCCTGAGAGTGGAACGAGACGCTGCGTCCCCTTGCCATACTTCCCGCATGCCTGGGGGCAGCTTGCTTCAGGCTATCAAAAGTTGATGTGCCAGATTCCCTTTATAGCTTCCGCCTACGCCGGCACACGTCACGAGGTGACGCAGCACCAATCAATATTGGAATAGTTGCACACGTGCTTCAGACACAGTCACACTGAAGGCTTTCCCCAAAGCGTCAGCTGGGATGCATCATCTCGTTCCCGTCTCAGGGAACCATGGTTGTATGCGTAACCTGAGATGATTTCTCTAAAACAGTCAGAGAATTCCTGAGGGGGTGCTTCGGGTTTAGGGTCAAGTCTCAAGCTCGAACCCTCCACCAAGGACAGCAAGCAAAATATGCTTTTATTTCCTCTAAACTTCAAAGATTATATGAACATGTGAACTTGTGAATTTTGAGTATTTTTGGATATAAGATCATGAGAAACATCAGTTCAGTTGTGTCTAAATGTTTGAGTCGTAGTGCACAGTGATGGTACAAGATGAAGTCTTAGTGAAGGTGAGGGATATGCAGTGAAAAGTATCTTTCCCTTCATCTCCACTGAATAATCTTATTCAGCTTCAGTAATCAGCCTGATTCTTAAGCTGTGAGATGCCTGATTATTTGCAAGGCGATGTGCTGACCCAGAATACACTGTGACAGCTGTTTGATGGTGTTGACGCTGTGCAGGCGAAGTCAGTGCATCTGGTGGTACAGTTAAGCAGCTTGCAGTGGGAGCCCCTGTCCTCCCATGACCCTCTGCTAACAGTACACCACGTGCATAGAACCCATCTGCTACCCCTGCAGTCACAGGCATTACTCATCACAACAGCTGATTCTGCCAATGACTCCTCATACAGCAGTTTGGTGGAGTAATGCTGCTTTCCTAACTTTCATACGCTCTTTCTTTTTGTTTTCCACCCCCTCCCTGCCTCTATCTATGGCCTGTGCTCTCTCAGGTCCAGTGCCTGTCTTGTGTATTTCAGCAGAAGCCAACGCTGTGAGGAAACAGCTGTTTTCTGAGGTATGTGCATATTTGGAAACAGAATGTGGAATTAATGACTCGATATTCCACCCAAAAAATTTAAGTCTGTCACTATTTACTCACCCTGATGTCATTGGATGATTTGTGAATGATTAAGGAGTTAAATGTATGTGTTTCTCATGCAAAGCTGTTGCATGACATCAGATGAATTGAAATAGAGCACACAAGTTGTACTTTTATGGTTCTTTTTTTGGTCATTTTGTAGCTCAACAACATCAATTTATGGGTGAATGTAATGGAAAGGTGGCCAGGTCACATTTTGGATAAAAAATAAAATAAAAAAAAATAATAAAGATTTGTTTTACAGTGTGACATTATTTTCAGGAATGGACCATTCTTACATTTCCAGGGAAGTTGTCATAGTTGGGTAAACTTTTATAGTTGTGAGCAGAAACTACAACAACCGTTTATTTGAGTTTAATGTGCATTTGCTATTTAAAAAAAAAAAAAAATGTGTACAGTTTACAGAATTTCA
Source organism: Abramis brama (assembly GCF_963993115.1). Taxonomy (NCBI): domain Eukaryota; kingdom Metazoa; phylum Chordata; class Actinopteri; order Cypriniformes; family Leuciscidae; genus Abramis; species Abramis brama. Next base: position 57,275,935 of record NC_139965.1, on the reverse strand, counting down.
CCCCCCCCACATATTTACATATTTCATTTGGGTTGAAAAGAGATTTCATGACAGGTTTTTTGAGATTCACCCTCAAGTATTAACTTTAAATGTAAGGAAAATAGCAGTATGATCATTCAACTAAAATTCTCCTTATCTGTTCAACAAAAGACAATCATTAAAAATGATGACAAAATTAAAATAAATGTAATTACTTAATTAGTCATTTTCTTCATGAAAACCATAATCAACACAAATCACTTAAGACCTTTTCATATATTTTTTTAATAAGGATAATAACATTCTGTAAGTGAACCTACATTTGCCTCCTCTTTTGTGTAGGTCTGCTTGTTGCCTTTCCTCCTGATATTCACACGCACAGCCTTTGGTTTCCTCTCTGCTTATGTAACATTGTCTTGATATGATCTAGTGGTTGATTTACAATCAAAGGTAGTTTGACTCGTCTGGTTTTCAGAGCACTATTATGACTGCTTTTTCAAAAAAACTATTAATATATATTATTGAAACAAAAAAACTTACCTTTTACCCACCTGTTTACAGTGGGTAAAAGAGATGAGATGGGAGTAAAAAATATATTTAAATGCTTTTGCATTGTCAAAACTTTTGTGTTCCCCTGAGAACTCAAAGTTTCTCAGGGGAACACAATAGTTTTGCGAGAGAACGCAAATGTTTAGCAAGCAAACGCAACGTTTCTCACTTTTCAACACTTTTGAGAGAGATGCAAATGCAACAGGATTGAAATGTAATGTTAATTTCGTAACAAAGTTACAGCACAGCTTTCCTTCTCTGCAAGCAGCTCCTTACAGTTCCTGACAGGAATGTCATCGAAGTTCATGATGTGTAAATGTAGAGAATTCATCAAGGTCAGTCTCCAGTGCGTCTTATAGTTGACACCCATAATATATTTGTCACAGACTTGTCACATTATCAGTGTACTTGTCTGTAAGTTCCACATAGCAAATTACTGGCGTGAATAGAAGCAGGTGTCAGTCTGACCTATAACTCTAAAGAGAACAGCTAATGATTGTCCAAGTACATAATCGAATGTGGGCCTCTGGTGGCGTGTGGAGATAAGGGTGTTACATAGCAGGTTTAATTGGTGTCATGGCACCATGGATCTGTCAGGTCACTTGGATCAAGTGTCAGTTGGTGAAAAATAGGTCAAAGATAATGGTGAAGTCAAAGAGAATAAGAGTCTTAGAAGAGTCACGGCCTTATGACAATGGCTATGTTTACAGGCAACCAAATAATCCGTTAATAATCGGATTGACGGCTTAATTGGACTGAAAAGCCTTCATTTAAACACCTCAATCCGAATTAAGTTTCGATCGGATTGAAAGGGGTGGTTTATTCCTTTTCTAATCTGATTGGTTTTGGACATGTAAAAACTGAAAGTACTGCGCATGTGCAATGACGTAGAAATTGCATAATGACGTATGATGCATGGAACGAGCTGTTGTTGAATCGACTTGTCATTCTAAATTTCTCCTACCTCTCATCATCTGTGAAGTGGAGCAGGACATCGTCCCACCAGTCCTTCTTTCATACTCTCATCCACAGGCGGTTGGTTTTGGGCGCTGGTAATAGATAAATATTAAAGGTGCTCTAAGCGATGTTGGGTGAAGTCACTTCTTGTTGACGTTCGAAGTATTGTCAAACAAAACGGAGGCTAGCTCGACCCTCGCTCCTCCTCATCCCATCCCCTCCCCGTCCCTTCCATGCTTCCTGAAACAATCATGAACCATTTAGAATAACCAAACTGGATTTACCTGTCCAGCAAAAACAGAGCCACCCGAGTGTCGGATTGGAAGCCCTTCTGCCGGCGGAGTTCTCGTCACCTTTTGAACGCTTTTCTGATGTAAATTCGGGACTTCGCATTTAAGTTTCCTTCTCCTTTCCCCTATTCTTTGTTATTTGTTAATCGGAAACGACGTCTCTTTGGTCGTGTGTCTGCCATATCAAAATTCTTAAGAATATACAATTTTAATGTTAGTCGTTGTTAGGACATCTCTCCTCTAGCTAAATTCCCTCTTCATGCTTCTCTCTCCTCCACTCCCCACACACCCCCCTTCATGTGCGCGCGCACTAACCCCCCAACCCCCATCCCCAAATCATTTTCGGTTATTGGCTGGAACACTGTTTGTTATGTTTCGTGGCCAAGTCTGGGCCAGTTTGTTTTTCTTGACGTTTGTGGAGCCTGGGGTGTCTACAGAGACCGCGTTTTTTTTACAGTGTGTTCAGGGGACAGGCAGCTAGGGGATAGTGAGGAGATGTTTGCTGGATATGACAAAAAATATTTTGGCCTAAAAAACATGTGACATCGCTTAGAGCAACTTTAAGTCTGCTGTTTAAAACAAAGAAAGCAGCAATGTAGGAGAATACTATGTGTAAACAGCGAGAAACTCAATATTCGTCAGTGTGCACATGTCAAAAAATCAATTCAGATTTGATACTTGTGACGCGTAATCGCACACATCAACCCGATCACTTTATTTAGGGTTCATGTAAACACTACATTAAGATTCATCAATCGCAATAAATTAATTCTGACTGAAACAAAAGTTGTGCATGTAAACATAGCCAATGATACGTAATAAAAGATGTCTCTTGTTTAGAGATGTTCCCTGGAAAACAGATTACATTGTAATGAAAAGCTAAGCAATCTCAGATGAGTTAATATATAAATGTAGTACTTTTCAGTTAGGACAGATACTGTATCTCAACAAATTGCTGTATTGCTTATTAGGTTTACCTGAATAAGCATTGTTTCTCGCATCGCTATTAACATGGACTCTTTCTGAAGTTAAACTAATGGGACTGTCTCAAGAACAAAGTTTAGATGAGATCTGCATGAAGGAGAAGTAGATCAAGAAGGAGATCAGGCATCACTTCTGACTATATTTCACCTTCCATTCAATTCTGAATGTCTTCACAAAGCTAAGCTAAGTTTTCCTTTTTATGCTCATTGCTTAAAAGCTATCAGGTTATTGGGTATCAGTAACATGATTTTCATTGTTATCTGTACCATGCTTGTTGCTCAAGGCAATTTGCTCATTGAAAAAATGCTTGTTACTTTAGGCTGTCTTGTATTGTTGCGAACACACTGTACTAATCTTATCTGGGTAAGTCTGCTTTAGACTTGCCTGGTTATCATTGCCAACATGCCTTGCTTAAGCCTATTTTGATATCAGCAACATGCTAGTTCTTTGAGGCTATATAGTTATTGAAACATGCTTGTTGCTTTAGGCTTATCTGGTTATTGCCAACATGCTATCCTAAGCTTACCCTGGTACCAGCAACATGCTTGTTCTTAAAGCTTGTTCTTAAGGCTTATCTGGTTGTTATTGGAACTTATCTGATTATTATTGCCAACATGCTGTGCTTAAGCTTATCCGAGTATCAGCAACATGCTTGTTGCTTAAGGCTGATCTGTTTATCATTGGAAACATGTTTGTTGCTTTAGGCTTATCTATTGCCAAAATCAGCAACATGCTTGTTGCTAGGACTGGGCGAATTTTTTTTTTTCTTCTCGTGCACTGGTTTGCCAATCAGAGTGATCTCTCTCACCGATGGCTATTCTGATTCAACTTGCTCAATCGGCTGAAACACTTTTCTGGTTAATATTGGCAATATGCTCGTTTAAGTCATCTGGCTAGGGGCGTACTTCTGGCCACCCCTGTTGTACATTTTGACGGTTTTAACAGCTGACTTTTCAAAGAACTATGTCACTGGCACAAAGCAAAGACAATGTACATACTCCAGCTGAATTAAGTTGTCACTTCACCTATTAAAATGGAAAAAATAACAAGCCCAAAGATGGATATAAGTGAAAATGACAGCGCTGCAAATGCACGCTTGGCGAAGCAGCTTTACGAGCATAAACAGAAACAGAAAAGAGCGAGACGTGAGCGCAACGGTCAGACATGTTCTTCAAGCACATACATAGATTTTAACAGAGAAAAATAATGGAAAAGAATCGTAATCTGGGGAAGGGCAACATGCTTGTTGCTTGAGGCTTTCCGGTTATTGTTGGCAACATGCTTGTTGCTTAAGCTTTTCGGTTCTTAGCAACATGCTACAACATGCTACTCCTTTCCGATATGACCCAAAAGCAGAGAGATGCTCAATACAATCTTTATTAATTAATCTCAAATAACTTGCAACGAGCCATAGCAAAAAAAACGAATGGCTGACGGCTGTCATGTTGACAAGGGCTTCACAGGTTATTATTTAGTTGACACAGTCTCTGTTGACATTCATGTTGATAATTTAGAGGCCTTCAAAAATCGCATATCAAATATGATACAGTAGGCTTTAACTTGGATTATTTCCAGGTTTAAAAAGAATACAATAACGTATTTTCACTGTTTTCCTCTGACATTTGGACACTCAGGAGCTGCTGTCTGCTCACTTACATCATCCACACTCCTCTCTTGTGTCCAGGTTATGAAATGCTCAAGCTCTGTCTGGGTGGAGATTAGATTTCCCTCTTTACTACATCTCTGTTCTCTTGCAGAGGAGGATCGCATCCGACAGCCTTGGGAAATGGTGAAGGAAGAGCAGCCCTCGTCTATCTCTGTGGTGAGTTTAAGGAACATTACCTTCATATTTCTAATTTCTGCTCCTTTAAATAATGAAATTCAGATTTAAGGGATTATTTGTATTAGGCATTTAATTATCATATGTCAAAGCTGGTCTTTGAAACTCTGAACTTTAAGTCCTGGTTTCACTGACAGGGCTGGACTAAGCCAGGATTAGGGCTTTCAATTAGGGCATTTAAGTAGCTTTTATAAACATGCCTTAGAAAAAAAGAAAAAAACATTACTGGATTACTTGAGACAAAACAATGGCACTGACATATTTTAAGATATGTCAGTGCAAGTTGCTTTCGGTTGAAACAACTCAAACATGCATTTTAGTTCAGGACTAGCTTAAGCCTCGTCTGTGAAACCGAGGGTAATGTTTGTGAAATTGCAGATGCCTTTCAATATGGTTTTCACAATAACAGAATACAAGAAACAAAGGGGTTACATTTATGTTTGTATTTTGTAGATAATCTAATGGCAGACCAAAGAATGGACATCTCCTCCACAATGAATGAGTTCATGTCTCCCAGTTCCACTGACCTGATCAGCAGCTCCATGGGAACGCCAGGCATGGACTACAGCCGCAAGAGGAAGGGCAGCATCACCGACTATCAGTAAGAGCGGTTCATAACAGATCCTCTAACTCTGTTTCATGATGAGATATAAGACCCAATGTTTAGTTAATTCAGGGCATTCAACTTTAAAATATGAATATGAAGAAACTAAGGGCCAGATTTACTAACAGCTTGCACCAGCGCAAACATTCTTTTGGCTTTAAAAACTATACTCTCAGGATTTACTAAATACACTCAGTGAAAAGTTTGCTCTGAAAAGGCATGGACACAGTAAGGCGTGGACAAAGAAAGTTATACAGATTTTAAACATGAGGGAGTAAATGATGACAGTTTTAATTTTTGGGTGGACTATTCTTTTAATATGAGATTATATGAAATTGATTTTGTCATTTTTTTTCTTTTCACAGAATCGAAGGTTTTTCTTTTGAGTGAGTATCAAAACATCCAAATGATTTTCATTTTACAATTTATTATTTATTTTATTCCATTACAAAAAGCTTTAAGCATGGCATACCGTGGTGCATGAACAGTATAAAACACTACCATGATATATGACATATTGCTATCATCACTGAAACATCACTAAACCATGGTACTGTCAAAGTACCTTTTTGTAAGTGTTTGTGCCTCTCTTTGAGAACAGGCACATCATTCATCTAATGAAATAAAGAAAACAAAAACTGTATCAACTCACCCATTTGATTTTGAGAAAAATACCAATTTTATCCTCATAGATCTGAGGCTTCATGGATGAGATTCCTCATCCCAAACTCACAGCTCACACAATACCCTGAGAGTGAACGGTCAGTGAGTATGGATGAAGAGATGCTAACTAGTCAAGCTGTCCAGTCTGTACTTATTTTAAGACATGTATTCCAGCACCTTTGATATCCAAATTCTCACTTCACGCAGAGAGATGAGAGATTTTTCAAGGGTGAAAATTGTGACCATGTTAACTATGTGTGTAGTCCGGTTCTCTTGGTTCTTTTGACCAAAAAAAAAAAGATTATGCGTTTAGTCCTGGTTCACTTGCTGTTCACACTGCCATTTTTAACACTGAGCCTTAAGATACAAAACAAAAACAAAACAAAAAAACGGCTTTTATGACATATTTTTTCTGATGGAACTTACCGAACATCCAAAACAATGCTACTGGAATAAAAGCACATCGTATGTGCGTACAAATTATGGTATTTTTACCAGCTGAGAACTCATGAAGAGCTTAAGAGCCATTTTAGGGTCACATCTTGAGACATCATGTCCAGTTTTTTTGTTCATTTAGATGTCTTTGCTCTGTGCTGCATTCATATTTCAGTCGAACTGCACCAGAGTTCGTTTGGAAGCGGACTGAGGCCCAACGTTTGGTGTGCACCAGGGTTTGGGTGGCAGCGTTCACACTTATTTTATCCACACTAACAGAGCAATTGCATCAGAGTTCGTTTTAATCGAACCAAACCTGCCAAGTGTTAACACACCCTATAAAGTCACTAATTAAACACCCACAACCATTGTACTGGCATTCGATGTTTTACAAATAAACTATCAGACTCAGTTACACAATTAGGGGCAAATTCACTAAACAAGTATTTCTGCACAAAACCTGCGTCTTATTCTCCCAGCACCCACAATCCACTTTTACTGGGTGGTACTCATGCCTCATGTTATTCATGCCTTAAAATAGCTTGAATGTAACTCTTGCTTCATTTAGTATACGCAAAACCATGAATATGCAAATGAGCCCCGCCTCCACTCACTCATACATGGTCGTCTACAAGTCGATGTATCAGAATGGTAATGCGTTCTATGTATAGCTCTCTACAACATCGGACATATAACGGTAATTCATTATCTTTGGCTTGATTACGTTATAAAACAGCTAATATTGTGTTGCTAATGTTACACAAACCATGTTCCCGTTCGCCATCTCAGAGTACCTTCTAAAAATTAGCATCCTTAAAAACACTTTGAACAACTTAGAACGTCAGTGGAGAAAGGCATATGGTTCATCATAACATCGTAATATACATACATAATTCACCCGCTATGTTGCCACATTAAAAACATGATTTTCACCACAGGGGGTTAATGTTAAGTTAATGTTTTCAGCTCAAATATGACTTACTATAGATGATCCTTAAATGCAGCTCTATTTGCCTGGCTAAGTTAACGTTGGGCTATTGACGCCTGTGAAGAGGTAAGCGGTATCGCTTAACAGAATTTCATTCAACAGAGATGTTTGAGAACATTCTATACGGATCATAGTTATTCATCAATTGATGGACAAGAGCGCTTTCTGCATATTAAAGATCTGATTAATGTGCCTGGATTGTTGCTGTTTGTTCTCCGTGTGCTGATGTCGATTATGGTAGTCTGCAGTACTGATATAGTGTTTGTGCTGTTACCTGATATGTATTAATTGTTTTTGTTAATCAAGTGCTCAAACTACGCAACAGCGTGTGCACGTAAACAACACTATTAGCACAATTTAGTCACAATTAATTCTTAGTGAATTCACCCTTTTAATAACTGTTTCAGTGTCTAAATATCATGCAAAATAGCAGTTATTTTATGCAGCTGAGAGTTTGATGTACGTTTTTAAAAAAATAACATGTAATGCATGGTTTCCCATTGAAGGGTTTGTAAACAACAAGAGGTTTTATTTTAATACAACTGGCATGTACTTATTAAAAGTATGAAATTTGATATTTTAATTGTTACAGATGCATTATATTTATTGATGCAGTATGTGGCTTAAAATCGTAGGCATTACATGTACACAGAATACATGTACACAAGTACATAATTGAGGTCATAGGGGTTCGGGTAACTAAAAAGTTACTTAACCAACAGAAAAAAAAAGAAAAGAAGAAAACGGCAGTAGATGTTATCAGTGTCAAGCCCTCAGGTGAACAGCGTGTAATGTTTCTCTCATTCTGGTCAGTTATGAAACCAGCCATTATGAAACAACCAAGCTGGAGTTGATGGTGCGCGAAATGGAAGTTATATCATATCAAGTCATAGTATATTGTTTCTGGTACCATATTGTGGGATCCTTGTAATGACATTTCATGATGGGAAATTAATGTGCCCATAACCTAATCATTTATGAACTATATTGACAATTAACAAGGAAGTGTAAAATGACATAGTTTTAAAGATTACTTTAAAATATGTTGTCCTTTTAACTAAGTATAAACATATGTGACTTTCATGCGTTTTAATCCAAAATACTTTATATTGGTTGACTCCTGAACTATTTTAGCTAATGTATTTGTTTACTGTTCATTTTTTTAGGGACAGTATGGACGCAGACAATGACAAACAACTTGAAAGGTAAGCTGAATTATTGATCAAGATATATATCTCATATATACACAGTATGGTCTAAATGTCTGAGATCACATGTGATATACAGTTCAGTCATGAAACTCTAGATGGCACAGGCTGATAGGTCGTTTACATGTAATCTGCAAGCAATCACATCATTTACTGCATGGCCATAGGTGGAGTGTGTGTAAGGCTGGGCAAAGCTTAGCTTTCCTCTGGCCACAAACTTAAGACTAGCGTGTAATTTCCTCCCTCAAACCAACGTCTGCTGCTGCCCCTGACTGCTTTTAGAGGGAAATGCTGCTCATAAATGCTAGCCTGACAAGCCAGACCCACATCAAGATGTTGGGTCTGGGAACACACCGTTGGCAGGGCGGGATAAACGGATGTCTTTTAAATTCCGTCTGCACTCAATAGGATAGCGCTACAACCAACCAGAGCGTTTTCCCACCAGCGGAGCTAGTTGATAGATTAAACTTTTGCTGTATCCGGTGGGCAAAACTCCGAACACATCTTCCTTTTTTAAGAATGACTTGACTTAAAGGAGCCGTATGTAAGATTGTGGCCAAAACTGGTACTGCAATCACTTTCAAATTGCTGTAGAGCAGGGTTCACCAATCTCGGTCCTGGAGGGCCGCTGTCCCTGCAGAGTTTAGCTCCAACCAGCTCCAACACACCTGTTTGAAAGTTTCTAGTATGCCTAGTGAGACCTTGATTAGCTGGTTCAGGTGTGTTTAATTGGGGTTGGAGCTAAACTCTGCAGGACAGCGGCTCTCCAGGACCGAGATTGATGAACCCTGCTGTAGAGCGGTGTATCCCCTCCCCCTCCCCCTGACTCGAGGTTGCCAGATATGCTGCAAGATCCAGCACGAAAGTTTGTAGCTGCAGCTGTGGTAACTAGAGCAAAGCTGGCAACCCGGATGCCGAAACACTACATGACTTCGTGATTGGTAGATAGGTGGAGGGTGGAGCATCAGGCCAAAACACAACATGACAACATCAACATCAGTTGAGGGCTGCAACTTCACTTTTTAAATGACAGTATCCTGGCCGTACTACTGTTGTCAGTGATATAAGTATTTGAAATGAACATGATTTCTTAATGTCTAGTGACATATCAGGGCCATTTTATGAGTAATCGAAATACATTTCTTACATACAGCTCCTTTAACTCCAAGTCTTAGACTCTCCAAACTCCAAGACTCTCCAAGTCTTTGGAGAGTCGCGGCCAAAGCCGCTGTTCGCCAGCAGCAGCAGCAGCTCTTCTTTGTTTTCAAGTAGCAGGGAATTCACACGGAACCGTCACAACTCTGCCCTCATTATGTTAAGCCCGCCCACCAACTCTATACACGATGTGATTGGCCTGACTAGAGTTTGGTTTTTCCAGCTCGCAAGCCAACGGAGAGTTGCTAGACGACACCGGCTGCAAAATAAAATTTGCTGCGTCTAGATTTCTAGGCTACATAACTGCTGGTCTACGATCAGTTTTCTCCATAATAATAGCATATTGGCGAAACAGATTTGGCAAGCAATCCAATATGTGTCTGTCTTTCACTTTGGAGAACGTAAAATGTTTCTATTTACATGTTTTTGCGGCGTTGAGCAATATACCCAATCACAAAAATATCTGTTGATTTCTTGAACGCAATGGCCAATCAGAGGTGTTTAAGTTAAGTGCTTTTCTGTTAAAATGAACAGTTGTTTGTGAACATAGATGCTTTAATAACAAATAATTGACCATGATTGTTTATGAAGGGGTGTGTAGGTTGTGACATGTAACTTGAAACTATTTAATGGAAATCTATTTAAATATGTTTTAAAGGGGAAGCGCATCTCCTTATCTTTGTCCAGGAGTTGGTTCACCCTCCGCCTATGTACATGGCACAAGCTTATTGGCCTCTGCTGATTCTTCAGCCAATGAGATTGCTTGCTCAACATTTAAATAGTCTGGTTCAGTGTTTGCTGTAGGCTAGACCAGAGTTGCTCTGAAAGCCTCCACCTCCCCCAGCTCCACCTGCCTAGATCTGCTACAGGATTTATTTATTTCTATTCATGCAGAAGCAGCATATCTTACATGCTCACAGCAGCATATCTGTGTATCAGCAATAATCAACAGCAGCAGTGTAGCAGATAAAGTCTGCCAAGACAAAATACATTAACACTGCCATATTCAATAACACGTGAAAACTATTTCAAGAGTTGTCATGATTGAATTACATATATACCTGTATATATATATATATATATATATAGAGAGAGAGAGAGAGAGAGAGAGAGAGAGATTTCAAAATAAAATGGTTCATCTGTAAGTGGTGTTTATATTTAGCTTACATGATTGATTAATTTCCCAGATGTCAAGTTAATCATTTTTCTCTCAACAGGGTCGATCAGCAGATTAAGAATGCAAGGTGCTGTAAATCAGAGCATTTCTGTATTTTTTATTATTATTAGTGGATAAAGCCTGTTGTAGATCATATGCCATTTTTTCCAATTGTAACATTGTTTTGGACTCTTGGTTGTCAACAGGGAGGCTCACAGTCAGATAGAGAAGAGACGCAGAGACAAGATGAACAGCTTTATTGATGAGCTGGCTTCATTAGTGCCTACCTGCAACGCCATGTCCCGCAAACTGGATAAACTCACTGTGCTGCGCATGGCAGTCCAGCATATGAAAACACTTCGAGGTGAGGTTCACACTGTCATTCCCATAGAGCCATTATGGCCTGGCTGGGACTTTAAATGTAATCTTAATTCTACAGTAACATAAAAGTGATTTCAAAAGTTAAAATATAAGTTAAAAAGAAAGAGTATGACATTGACATTCAATTTATATTTTATACACAAACATTATATCACCAATAATGGTTTCAAAACAAACTGAGTGAAAAGATTAAATGAGCAGTATGCACTAAATGGATATTATTATGCAAAGTTGTTTTGCAATGTAAAATTACTTCATTATATGATGTGTTTTATTAAATCTGATATTATTTATATGATTATTACAATATTATGAATGCAAAGTTTCTCCAGTAATACAGTACTTTTGTGAAAGAATACACAAGTTTCAAGAAAGAACGCAATGTTTTTCTGGGCCCAGGGGTTACCCGAATGTTTTGCAATTGAACGCAAGTGTCTCATACTCTTACAAGTACTAATCGATTACTCATACATATGCCTATTTTTTACTGTCTTTTTAAGGTGCTGCAAACCCTTATACTGAAGCTAACTACAAGCCAGCCTTTTTATCAGACGATGAGCTGAAGCACTTAATATTAAGGGTAGGTGACCTAAAGAATTGTGTCTTTTTGTGTTATACTGAGTGATAATCCTTGGCTGTGATTCATTGGTGATTCACTCTGGGCCTCAGGCTGCTGATGGTTTTCTATTCGTCGTGGGCTGTGACCGGGGAAAGATCCTTTTTGTGTCAGAGTCTGTCTACAAAATTCTAAATTACAGTCAGGTAAGGCCTACTAATCCTTCATAACATCCATGAAATGACTCAGAAGTCAGTGTGTGACTCATATTGCCTGCTGCTCTCTCCCCATCTTACAGAATGACCTGATTGGCCAGAGTTTGTTTGATTATTTGCATCCAAAAGACATTGCAAAAGTCAAAGAGCAGCTCTCGTCATCTGACACAGCACCACGGGAGAGACTCATTGATGCTAAAAGTAAGTTAGTACTTGCTGCTATATGCCTTAAATATAGCATTATACTAGCAAACAGTAAACTAGAGGACTTTTAAAATCAGAACAGATTTTAAAACACTAGGCAGCATACATTTTTGGCATCATACATATTGCCGACTTTGCAAATGGTTACACACACTCAAGTTGTTCCGAACACAATAAACTCACACAGAAACACGCGCCTCGTTTCTAAGAGATGCATGAAAAATTTAAACAATATGTGCTCTAAAATTGGCGCAAAATATCCTCTGACTGGATGAAATCTAAAAAGGCTGTGCCCATCATGCACTACACGACGATTTATAGTATTTCTGTCAACTCTGACTACCCAAAATCTGCAGACTGGCTCTGACTTTCAGCAAAAATCTGTTCAAAAGTTGAGTAGTGTATTCCAGCCTTTAACTTCATACATTTCACCAGTTTTACCAGTTTTGAAAATGATCTGACAGAGCGTTATTTTCTCAGCTGGGCTGCGAGTCAGGACAGACATTGCCCCTAGTCCCTCCAGATTGTGCTCGGGCTCCAGACGCTCCTTCTTCTGCAGAATGAAGTGCAACAGGTCCCTCGTCAAAATGGAGGAAAAGGATTTCCCCTCGACTTGCTCCAAAAAGAATGGTAAATCAGTTCTTTCATTTACTTTGAATATTGTTAAATATTCAAAGACAACGATTCCTCATCATAACTTTTGCTTTTGTTCTCCCTTTAGCCGATCGCAAGAGCTTCTGCACCATCCACAGCACGGGCTATCTGAAGAGCTGGCCGCCCATTAAGATGGGCTTAGATGAAGACAATGAGCCTGATAATGAAGGCTGTAATCTCAGCTGCTTAGTGGCCATTGGCCGATTACATCCTCATATTGTCCCCCAACCCATGAATGGAGACATCCGGGTGAAGCCGACAGAGTATGTCTCGCGCCATGCCATTGATGGGAAGTTTGTTTTTGTGGACCAAAGGCAAGTGGTGACTACTGGGCACCTGAATATGAAATATGGTTGCAGTTTAAAGGTGTGGTCGCATTTACCGTTGCCTGGTGGAATTTCGCAAGCAAAATCCAAATCTGTGCAATGAAGAATTTTGCCTGATGCCATATGCCATATGCGAATGACGCATCAGTAAAAAGAACTTTTTCAGCGCCAGCCAATAGCAAGCCTCTCAGTATGGCAGTGAAGGTGGAAACTACGGCACTACACTTCAATATTAAAAAAAATGTCCATAAGAGGCTGTTTGGAAAGCAGTTATTTAGGGTTGGTTCATTTGCTAGCTGGCAGGAATGGCTTTGGATGGCCTGCTTTCTTTTGCAGAGCTGCAGTAAATGTGACCGCACCTTAACTAGGTTAAATGACCTTAAACAATGCCAATGCACTACAACATGTGACATGGCTTATATAATATGGTATACTTTTCCAGATTCTAAATTACATGAATGTAAAGCTCTGTTTACACCTGGTATTAAGATGTGTTTTGGTCGATCGGATCACAAGTAGACGAAGGAGACACATTCCCGTTTACACCTGGTGTTTTAATCTCTTTTGTCCACTTTCAACCACTTCTGTCCTGATTTCTTCGAGGGGAGGGTCTATGGACGGGTAATTGTGTGGGCTTTTCAGATCTTTCAATCTAATGGACAAAATAAGCTTGCGCAAGTTACATATGAACAAGACTGAAGACGACAGAAAAACATACAGAGAGCAGCAGCTTTAGTTTCTGCTCTGACAGCAGCAAGACCAGCCGAATGCTGTGAGTGTGTGTTAGAAATCAGGAATGGAGAAAGAACATTGTCTTTGGGACAATAACTTGGGTCTCCAGTCAACAAAGTTTAAATCCCGACTGGCTAGCACACTTCCCATAATGTATTAAGTCAGTAGACGGAGAGAAGACGGTCTTTTGTGGCTGTTTGAACACATTCGATCACATGAGCGTTTACACTATGAAAGCAAAAACTCAGAATGTGTTTTCCACTGCCTCTGGAAGTTGTTGAAAATGAACAAGTTGAAAAAGCTTTAGACCCCGTTTACACCTATATTTAGCTTCGTCCACATGCGATCCGATCGACCAAAACGCCCCACACCAGGTGTAAACAGGGCCTAAGTTTACGTAAACTATTAGGTCAAATGGATTATTGGTTGGGAGATGTTTGTTTTGTCTACTGATGGATAAACTGATTTGGGATCAAACGTTTGGTGGTCATTGTGACCCTATGACTTCTTGTATGACTAATCTTGATGTTAGCGGGACAGTTTGGTTAGCGTGATTTGGTTTTGTGAGCACAATGCAGGTCAATATCCAAATATAGAAATGGATAAATGACCCAGGTCATGACCTGGCTAAGGCCGAAATGTAGGACACACACTGCACCTAAAAATACTGCACAATGCCTCTGACAACAGAACAGTTTGCCTTTTATACTGAATGCCAACTGCACCTGTGGAGTCTTAAGGCACAGGTATACTTAATTTTCCGCGTTCCGCTCCGTCTCATGCACAGTTGTATCCACACAGCTTTCAAAGTATACTAAATTGTTTTTTTATACTACCAGACATGAGACATCAGAGGGCAGCACTCATTTACAGGACATTCGGAAGGAAGGATAGAAGAAAAGTAGCGGATCCGCCATTGTATGCAAAGTTTAGAACAAGAACCAAAACAATGGAGAAGGATTTGCTGCTTTGTTTACCGAATACAATGATTGGACGTACATTTTATGGTCCTACTCCTTCCACAGATAATATACAGTGTATATATATATATATATATATATATACATATTAATACATTTAGGCCACTTAACTTAGTTATTGCTATCAGGATGTGAAGAGACTTTCAATCAGCATAACAAAAAATGTTTCTGGAACAAATCGCCTACCCTGCCTTTAAGAAAGTGCAGACAATTGTGGAGTAGAAAAATGTTTGCATGATATTATTAGTACACTAGTGGCTTGCAAGCACTGTAAAAACACTTGTGCTCCTCTATGTGTAAAAGATTCCTCTTTTCATTTCAGGGCCACGGCCATTCTTGCTTATCTACCTCAAGAGATGCTGGGCACGTCTTTCTACGAGTATTTCCATCAGGATGACATCGGACATCTTGCTGAATGCCATAGACAGGGTAACAATAGAGCGCTTTCCTGAGTGCAGCGTGACCGGACTCGTGTCATGATTTCTGATCTGTACGTCTCTTGTTTGCAGTTCTGCAGATGAGAGAGAAGATCAACACTAACTGTTACAATTTCAAGATTAAAGATGGTTCTTTTATAACTTTAAGAAGTCGATGGTTCAGTTTCATGAACCCTTGGACCAAAGAAGTAGAATACATAGTCTCAACTAATACAGTTGTCTCGTAAGTAATCAAAATCTCTGCTAATAAAACATGATATCGATGTTCTGACGGTTTGGTTTACTGACCTGAACTGATGTGTGTGTTTTGAAGGGGCAGTTCACTTGAGGGAGCAGAGCCTCACTATCCTCAGCTCACTGCTTCCCCTCAGAGTATGGACAGTGTCCTTACAGCCGGTGACGGTAAGCCGATCTCATTTACACAGCAAATAAATGAGTGACTGTTAAACCATGTCATGACCCTGTGGTCGGGAACATGTGGCTGCCTGTCCTGCTGATAAAACTAAAAGTCAACTTACAATAATATTTCAAGTTTTTGTGTATGTAGTGCTGTGTGCAACACCAATAAATGGAAAACCACTCTCATTTATATGGCTAGCTTTAAAATGCTGTTTTAAAATGGCAACCAAATTTGATTCTCTAAATGTCAGCAATCAAACTCACACGCCCCGGATTCTATTCTCACGCAAGCCATGAATATCACCGGTAGACATAGTAAAGTAAATATCAAAGAGGTCCATAACTGGAAATTATTATCTCTATAAGTCAATCAGAACGTTTAATTATATGAATGGGATTTTGGACCAATATGATTTTGGGGCTACAAAAAGAGTTACATTTCTCTTCCAAAATCTCTTTAAAAAAATAAAATAACATTATTTCATGACAATTTAAGCATTTTTCCTCTAAATTTGTATATAATCTTGCATATTATTAAGTATTTGCATCTATTTTATTTAAATAATCATATTTTCAAAATGCATTGCCTAGAATCAGCATAAATGTATTCATTGTTAAAACAATTTTATTTAATCAGTTAAAATGTTAAAATAAATCAAATAAAAGCTGTGGAGCAAGCAATATTCAATTAGTTAATGTAATTGTATAGACTGAAACAAATGGGATTTATTGATGATAAATATATAAACCTAGTTATTGTATATTTAAAACACATTCAGTTTATCTTACCGGTTTCATTCATACATTAAGCTTATTAGTTTGTTAATGTTAAAACTGTAATCCAAATGGATGGAAATGTTATGAAATTTAAATATGAAATGTCTCACAACAGGACAGAGTTTAAGAGAATATTGATACGATCCACCTTTACACTCAAGATATTAGTCAACATTTTAAGTGGATCAAAACCTTTCATCAAAGTTATACATGAATTTTGAACAATACCCGTTCTTGTCTTAGGACAAATTTGAACTTTTTTGATCCACTTCAAATGTTGACTACTGTATATAGGCAAGGTAAGGCAAGTTTATTTACATAGCACATTTCATACACTATGGCAATTCAAAGTGCTTTACATAGAAAGGAATAAAAATAATCACAAAATAAAAGCAAGGAAAATTAAAACGGTTATAAAAGGAATTAAAAGAGATAAATGATAGTTATAAAATGAATTAGAGTATATATACTCTTTATAGAATTTATATATATATATATATATATATATATATATATATATGACTAAAAGAGATTGCTAGTACTACAGTTTGTTAAGGAAGACTACAATGCTGGAATGTAGCATAGCACATTGATTTTTACGGATATACGTCGGCAGTCGGTGTCTTGTGAACTGTTCTACTGCAGGGTCAGGGAAGACCGTTCCCGGAATCCCTGGAGGAACGAGACCCGGAGCAGGAAAGATCGGACGCATGATCGCAGAGGAAGTGATGGAGATCCAAAGGTGAGCGGATCAGTTTTACGCCTAATAACCTGCACTTGAGTCACACTCTTGAAGACATTGCATCTGGTTTCATCTTTCATTGATATGATTGACAGGATAAGAGGCTCATCCCCCTCTAGTTGTGGCTCAAGCCCCCTCAACATCACCAACAGCACACCCCCTCCTGACACATCGTCCCCTGCGGGCAGGAAGGTAACGTTTGGGCTTCAGTCTCTGACAAACATTTATAGGGATGTGTGATATTGACCAAGTTAGTGTTGTCAAAAGTGCCGACTTCGGTACCAAGTCGATACTGACATTTTAAAAATGTGGTGCTTTGAGCGCGGAATCGTAAACGCCTCTGATTGGCCATTATGCTCACGCATTTATTAAATATATCTGTGATTGGCTACAATGATCAGCACTTTAAAAACATGTTGTAAATATACATCAATGACGCTCTTCAGCGAGCGCTTACGCAGATACACACGGTAGTGTTTGAAATATCTGTCTATCAGCGGATCCTGCTTTCAAAAAACTTGAAATATACAGTGAGGAAAATAAGTATTTGAACACCCTGCTATTTTGCAAGTTCTCCCACTTAGAAATAATGGAGGGGTCTGAAATTGTCATCGTAGGTGCATGTCCACTGTGAGAGACATAATCTAAAAAAAAATAATCCAGAAATCACAATGTATGATTTTTTAACTATTTATTTGTATGATACAGCTGCAAATAAGTATTTGAAGTATCTGAGAAAATCAATGTTAATATTTGGTACAGTAGCCTTTGTTTGCAATTACAGAGGTCAAACATTTCCTGTAGTTTTTCACCAGGTTTGCACACACTGCAGGAGGGATTTTGGCCCACTCCTCCACACAGATCTTCTCTAGATCAGTCAGGTTTCTGGGCTGTCGCTGAGAAACACGGAGTTTGAGCTCCCTCCAAAGATTCTCTATTGGGTTTAGGTCTGGAGACTGGCTAGGCCACGCCAGAACCTTGATATGCTTCTTACAGAGCCACTCCTTGGTTATCCTGGCTGTGTGCTTCGGGTCATTGTCATGTTGAAAGACCCAGCCTCGACCCATCTTCAATGCTCTAACTGAGGGAAGGAGGTTGTTCCCCAAAATCTCGCAATACATGGCCCCGGTCATCCTCTCCTTAATACAGTGCAGTCGCCCTGTCCCATGTGCAGAAAAACACCCCCAAAGCATGATGCTACCACCCCCATGCTTCACAGTAGGGATGGTGTTCTTGGGATGGTACTCATCATTCTTCTTCCTCCAAACACGTTTAGTGGAATTATGACCAATAAGTTCTATTTTGGTCTCATCTGACCACATGACTTTCTCCCATGACTCCTCTGGATCATCCAAATGGTCATTGGCAAACTTAAGACGGGCCTTGACATGTGCTGGTTTAAGCAGGGGAACCTTCCGTGCCATGCATGATTTCAAACCATGACGTCTTAGTGTATTACCAACAGTAACCTTGGAAACGGTGGTCCCAGCTCTTTTCAGGTCATTGACCAGCTCCTCCCGTGTAGTTCTGGGCTGATTTCTCACCTTTCTTAGGATCATTGAGACCCCACGAGGTGAGATCTTGCATGGAGCCCCAGTCCGAGGGAGATTGACAGTCATGTTTAGCTTCTTCCATTTTCTAATGATTGCTCCAACAGTGGACCTTTTTCACCAAGCTGCTTGGCAATTTCCCCGTAGCCCTTTCCAGCCTTGTGGAGGTGTACAATTTTGTCTCTAGTGTCTTTGGACAGCTCTTTGGTCTTGGCCATGTTAGTAGTTGGATTCTTACTGATTGTATGGGGTGGACAGGTGTCTTTATGCAGCTAACGACCTCAAACAGGTGCATCTAATTTAGGATAATAAATGGAGTGGAGGTGGACATTTTAAAGGCAGACTAACAGGTCTTTGAGGGTCAGAATTCTAGCTGATAGACAGGTGTTCAAATACTTATTTGCAGCTGTATCATACAAATAAATAGTTAAAAAATCATACATTGTGATTTCTGGATTTTTTTTTTAGATTATGTCTCTCACAGTGGACATGCACCTACAATGACAATTTCAGACCCCTCCATGATTTCCAAGTGGGAGAACTTGCAAAATAGCAGGGTGTTCAAATACTTATTTTCCTCACTGTACGTTGATCATTGTAGCCAATCACAGACATATCCGATGAGCTCGTGAACACAATGGCCAATCAGAGGTGTTAATGATTCCACTCAATAGTGCTCAAAGCGTCACATTTTTAAAATTTCGGTACTGACTTGGTACCAAAGTCGGTACTTATGACTACACTAAAAATTATACATATCGCACAGCCCGAAGAGGTTAAGAACGTCAATGCAATGTTAATGCATCTCCTGATTTATTTTTTTCCTAACTGCTCAGTTTTCAAATGCTGGAACTCCAGACATTCCTTCCGTCGGGATGATGTCAGGCCAGGACAGCATAGGATATCCTTACTCTAACAGCTCTATTTTAAGTAAGTTTTAACCCTCTGGTCCTCTTCAAAAATGACAGAATTTCAATGAAATAAATGTTCTATATTTTAGTTCGATAATGTTTTTTATTTAATATTTAGCATTTTTTGGGGGATTTTATGGTACTAAATTATATTTTCGCTGTATTTATAATCCATTTTGAGCATAGACCTGAAAATACAATTTCCAACTTAAACTGTCATAAATCTTGAATGCTGTAGAGCACAGACTTAAGTTTGATCTCTTTTCAAAGATGACACTTGGCAGATTATTGCTGAAGTGAAAAATGTTTTAATAGGTGAACGTAAAAAATGTTACATAATTTTATGTTTATTGTTATGAAAAATACTATTTTCAATTTTCATATAAAATATATATTTTCAAAAACGTTTTACTCTAAAAATCAAAAATCTAAACAAGTTGTGTTAAAAATATTAGCCTGATATCTCAAAAAAAGATTTTATTTTGACGCAGTACCAAAAGTTTTCACAAGGTGAAATTCGTCTCCCATTCATTTCCTATGTGGATGTGACCATTTAACCTGTTCAAATTATGTCAATGTTTTTTTTTGTATTCACACAGCAAATGCCAAAACCTTTACCAAGTTTCGTACCATTCTGATAAAGAAAAAAAAGTAAAAAAAGAAAAAAATTGTAAAATGACCAAAGAGCACCAGACTTACTTGATCATTGATTTGCCAGTATTACCAGATTTGACACAATACTTCCTCTGATCCGCAGGTGATCATTCACACATTGGTATGGGTGACATCACGGACGAACCCGGTTCCAGCAGTCCCAGTAATGATGAGGCTGCGATGGCGATCATCATGAGCCTGCTGGAGGCGGACGCGGGCCTCGGGGGTCCGGTGGACTTCAGTGACTTACCCTGGCCGCTGTGAGAGTTCGCCCATCATCTGTACCACCTGTCGCACTGCAACATCACTCCATCCCATTCACGTTCTAACCAGCCATGACTTTGACAATCAACACGTCTGGACGGTTTGGTGTTTTAGTCTCAATGCCTCAGGTAGCTCCACCCATAGCAAAATCTCATTGGTCCACAATCCCATTCCACACCTGTATATTCCAATGTGTCAAATCTTGTTACTGTTTCACTTGCATTGAGGACAAAGAAATGGCTTCTCGCACCAGGTTGTGACGGTGTTAGATCACTCATCGTCCTACAACACACCATTATCAGTGCAAGGATATTGTTTTAATGGACAGAATGGAGCACATGTCAGTTCTACAAACAAAAACAACCAACATAGAGATGATTTCTATATGCAGCATTTCAGTTATTTTTTGTTTCCGCATATTTACTTATTAAAAAAAAAAAAAAGTGTAACAGATGTATGTATTCTAACATGTATGATTTATTTTATCTGGATGTATATGATTTAAATGAACAAAAGGGCAGTGACATATTTTTAAATAAAAAGTATTTCTTTCTCTTTATATTCTTTTTATGGAAAACTATTTTGGAGTGCAGTCTTCATTTCAGGTGAGAGTACACCATTCAGATGAAGAAAAAAAAAGAGCATCAAATGTTTCTTTTTGTTGTAAAATGTTGAATTAGAAATTGTGTTCTCTCTGTGTTTACCGTAAAACTCGTTTTTATCTGAAGTCTAAGCATTCCCAAACCTGATTGTGAAGTTTTGTGCAAAAGAGTACAGGTAATAAAATGGCTCTAGCCAATTATATTGCAGAGGATTTGAGAAACAAAATACTCTTCATCTATACTGTCTTTGACATCAGCAAAACATCAAACATATGGTCTCAAACATAGCACATTACATTATATATCTTTATTAATACAATGATTTTCAAGCGCTTGAACAGACAGATCTTGAGCAGATAAATTAATGTCCAGCTAAAAAAAAAAACACTGCATTCATTCACCAGGCAAACGGACCTCCTGAGGAGACCGAGGGGAAAGCTTTCCAAAAGAAAAAGTGGCACCAAACCCAAATGCATCAAGTGAAAGGAACTTCATTATATTAATAATAATTAAATTCATTTGCGCTAATAATATAAGTCAAATGTAAAAGAACGAAAGTAACAATAATTAGAATCATATAATAGGCCCAATTACAAAATAAGTGAGGTTGCTAACTTCATTTCAAACAAACAAAAATAAATTTCCTTTGGTCAAGTAAAAAAAAAAAAAAAAAAAAAAAACAGAACAGCGAAGACGAAACGGGAGAGCACTGACTATGCCAGCATCCCAAGTCCATGGAGTATTTTTTTTCTTTTTAAATAGTCTGTAAGTAACTAGACAGTTGAGGCTCTAAGGCTGTGGAGGAGGTGCAGAAGGCAATCTGGTTATAGTGTCTCTGGTTCATGCTGAGCATGCGGTGAAGGGGCGTCCGCTCTCAGACGGCAGGCGACGGGGCGTCGGGGTCGGGCTCGTTGCTGTAGTGGTGACCGGGGGGAGGGTGGTTGGGAAGAATGTCCAGTTCATCCACCTGTGGTCCGGGGTGCATCACCACAAGCTGGTCCTGGGGAATGTCTGCCGCTGCCGCTGCCAGGTTCGTGATGGACTTGCTCTTCACGCACTGGAAGTCCACGTGTCGACTCTTGCCTTCCTCCTTCTCCCAGGACATGCGGATGAAGGGTCTTTGGACGTAGTTGTAGATGACTTCAGGTCGACCACCGGGACGCTTCTTCACCTTCTCTTTGTATGTTGGATAACCTACAAATGCAGATTTGATGTTCAAAAGTTGTGTCTTCTGATATGTAAACATAACCATCATGGACAAGTTCACCAAAAACATAAAATTCTGTCATAATACTCTCCCTCACGCAGAACCTTGGCCTTCACTGTAACGTAGAAATCAAATATGACCCTTTCGACTAGAAGTGGACACTGATGTATCAGCTAATATTTGGCCATTATGTCTTGACCTAATTTTACTGACTCCACTTTATCACTGGATAGTAAATCATTTGTTTGAAAATGTGTAGTAGGTTGAGTAAATGTTAATAAATAAGTTCACTTTTCATTTCAGCTCATTTTTGTGCATATCATTGGCTATAATTGAATTGTAGTATGCATGTATTAATATAATAATGTGATTATATCGGCCACCAGCCGGTCTGCTTTGTAGATATCAATATCATGACAATATCAGATTGGAAGACAATGAACATCATTGGTTCTCAGCTTTAATTGTTAAACCTGAGACCTGTTGCCATATTTAATCCTCTGCTACTGCAGAGAACATTCATTTTAGGGTGAACTTTCCGGTTAAATTATTAAAATAAGATTGTATATTTGACTAAATAGGTGTAATATTGTTAAAAAATAAATAAATAAAAATAGTATGTGAAAATAGGATTCTTACCTTCAATGCCAAGCCTAATTTTCTTAAGTCCTCGATCTTTTAAAACTGATTTGGCTACATCACGGTTTTCAATGTACTTGAAGAAACGATACAGCTTTGTACTGTATATAACTGTAAAAGGGAAAAGAGAAGTATATTTGATGTTGTCACAGATAAAAACACCAGTGATGCACCAAAACGAAAATATCATTTTACTTAACCTGTTAATGATGTCTTCATCATTAATGTATCCTATGTTTGAATATAATTTTTTTTTTACAGCCTTAGTTTAAATGTTAACATTTTAACCATGACTTGGAGTAAAAACACAATTATATATATATATATATATATATATACACACACATATATATAGTTGCTATAAAACTGCCTTAACTGGAATTTTATTTCAGCTAAATGAAAGTTTTAATTTTGGTTTCAGTAAAAAAATAATAATAATAATAATAATTTGGGTGCATCACTAAAAACACTCATGAAATGTTTTTAAGATAATCCAGAAAGGTGTGTGTGATTACTTTGTGAATACTCCTCTCCCATCTGAGGCGGGTACTCCTCGTCCCAGTCCACCACATCATCGTCTGTGAGCACTACGATGTGACACTCCCTCTCTCCGTTCTGAGCGCTTGCCACCATCAGAGGGAGCACCATCTCCTCCAAATAGAACTCAAACTGCCTCCGGGCGCCGTCATTGGACAGCTCGTGCATCAGGGCACCTGACGAGACAAACTGGGTCAATAAACAACCACCTGTTCAAAGCAGGGAATCCTGCCAGCTGTGAGGCAGAGAACACGGGTAAAATATCACGGCTGTCAGATCCCAGTACTGGCATGGACATTGACATTATCAGAATGGGCTTTGAAGAAGCAGAGGAATTACTCACTCAGGTCTCGACACTTGATAGTACTGTAGTCAAAAGAGATGCACAGATAGTCGCACGCTTCCCTTAGCTCGGGAATGGAGATTCCATCGGGACAGCGGATTATCCCAGATTTATAGTAATCCTGCCAGTTAGAGAAAGAACAGAAAACACAAAAGATGCCATTACAGAAGGTAGTCTTCATTTTGTTTTTGGAGTCTCCTACAACAGGTTTGCATGCATCCAAAGTCAAAAAACACTTTCATTTTCTCATGATATACATTGCAGCATCACCTCTTTTCTCACAGTGTCTGAAACGATCAAGGATTCATTCAGTCTAGCTAAACTCCTCTCGGAGATCCTGCTCTGCTCTGATTGGTCAGATGGCCCAGTCTATTGTGATTGGTCTACCGCTTACAGCGCGTGTTGGAAACAAAACGACCATTACCATATCTAAATTTCAACTCGAGCCCTGAGTCCTCTTTCTTTTGAAGTGGATTTGCTTTCGCATCGCAGAAAACAGCGTCTTCTCGACACGTCGACAACACGAACGGTGTTTGAGAGTGAGTCAAAGTAGACGTTGTTCAGTAGCCAATGAAGGCCATAGGTGGGCATTATGCAAACATGTTACAAACCTATGTATGTTTGTAATAGGAAGTAAGACTGGAATTACTGACGAGTCATTTCGGCAGTTCAGAATCAACTCTTGAAGCGCAATGAGACGTGAAAGAACTAAATTCACGATTGCACGCTTACGCTGTGTGTCAGTCAGCGTGTTTTTTTACTGCTCATTGTGCTTAACACTTTTTAAGATCGAGGATGTACCAAATTCGTTCAAGTTATATTGCGCTTTTAACGCTCTTTATATTCTCATTCATGCGTTTCATCACTCTGAAGTGTCAATAGTGCTGTGATGCACGTATAAAAATATCCAATTTCATTAGTTTACATTATAATGCTGTATATTCTCTTGCAGCATTTTAAATGGTTCATTTTAGCTTTTATTTGTTATTCATTTAGACGGGAAAAATATTGAACTTTAATATCAGCTCTTTACTGGTTACCGTCCATTACATTAAATTAATTTTCAGCAGAAAACCAGTCAGAAGTTTAATATCAGACACATCTGCAGTAGACCACGTGCCCATGACACGTTAGAGCCGAAGAGCTCACAAAGGTGATGCAGGTTCAAAACCAGACGCTGTCCAAATCCCATTCCTTATCCTCTCTAGTGATTTTTATACTGCAGTTCAGATTGGTCCTGCGAATTGAACGCTTCTCTGTTAAAGCTCAACACATCCTCTCTCTGTCTGGATTGCTAGTCAGTGACATTGTTTGAATGCACTCATCTGTGTTTGATTGTTTAATGTGCTGCTGTACCACTGTAGACACACTGCCCTGAGACACATAACAGACACTGTGGCCAAAGATCATTACAGCAAAGCTGATGACAGGCTTATGCTGCACTTAACAGCATTATTTAAAAGCCATTGCTGGAAGCTCATTATGAGATGTTCCCAGAGACGAAGCAGCCCACGGCGCAAGCCTGTGACCAAACCACAGACCCGTCTTAAATATTCACTTACGAATACAAATCACTTCGTCTTCCAATTAACAAGTTTTGTTCTGCCATCTTCTAAACACAATTAGGGATTTCCTTGGGCCTGTTTACACCTGGTGTCTTCATGCGTGTGTTTTCTCTGATGGGATAGCTATCCGATTATGAAAAGACCAGGCGTAAATGCCCTCCGATCAATCAAACCACTTCATTTCAGTCCTCCCAAAATGTAAATAAAAATAAACGTATGAGAGCATGTTATAGCCGGATATAACAGCGCTACTGCAACACGTGCCGCAGATGAGTAGCTGAGTATCTTCAGCAAGCCGATGTGCAATCTGTCGCAAACGCTCAACACACAATCATCTTCATTAAAAGTAGTGAGACTAAATGATCTTACCAGTGCCGATGCTGCTCGCTCTCCTATTGTGGTCTTTGATCTTGAAATTAGCTGATGATAAATAAAATGAAGCTCATATCTGTTGCTTTCATTGACGTGGGAAAGGAAGATCGGATTCACATCCGTTTTGTGGAGACAACCGTTTTAATGCATAAAGTGACGAGGTGTAATAAAGCCACGTGATGAAAGTCGTCATATTAGAACTTATAAATAAAATATTTATATTTGAAACCAGAGCCTAGAATTTGTGAGTGACCGTAGCTTCTTGTTAAGTGGGTCACACATCAGACACAAAGTATCACGCCATACGACGCCACAGGTAGGGAAACGCACAGGTATCGTAAATAAAATTAATAGTGCTGTCAAACGATAAAAAAAAGTAACTAATTCACACATTTTTCTGTAATTAATCACAATTAAATGCACCAAACATTACAATTTTAATCATAATTATATTTTTATATTGTATAATTTCACACTGAAATGTAGAAACAGCATGAAGACAGTATTTTTTTATATTTGCTAAATGGCATCTCTTTACTAAGTACTAATACTGCTACTGATGTAAATGGATCTTTCTCAATTTCTTGAGATGAAATAAGTAATTATAACCATTCAACATTACAGTATGATTGAGCCATCATTTTTTATATTTAATAAAAAATAAATCTCTGTCTGATTTATTGAGCAGATTTATTAGGTTGCCGGATCTGACACGCATCTGATGTTCTCAACTCTTTACAGTTTTTTAAGACTTAACTCATTTTAGACAATTTTGCATTTCTGTCCGCTCAAGCGTGAAAGAACTCAATGCGCGCTCTCTGGAGCCACTTTACAGACATCGCGCCAGTATATATTGGAGTTCTCTTTTATGTCTCATCACGATTGAATGGTTTAAAAGCACTTGAATGAATGACAGCGCAATCCTATAATGTAACGCTAGCCAAAGGATGCCAGTAAAAAACGGATGCTGCGTTAAATATTTGTAAGACATTAAAATGACAAAAAAGTATTGCAAAATCAGCGCATTAATTTTGACAGCCCTAAAAATGAATCATTCTGTACATGCAAGCCACATGCTGTCTGCCTGCAGCACCCGGGGTGTGACCCGCTTTACTGTGTGCAGAGAGACAGTAGGAAGACAAGATATATAGTGACAAAAAACCCACCAGAATTGCCCTAAACACAGTGGAGCTGATGCCCTCTGCCACCTCATACTCTCCTTTTTCGTTGGGCCGGGTGAAATTGTGTTCCCGTCCAGATCCAAACATTCTACAAGAAAAAACAAACAAAAAACAGATGTGTTTTAGAAACGAGAATGGAAAAAATGTATCAAAAATAGACAGATTAAAGAAATTAGACAAGTTAAAGGGTTTGGTCATCTCATCGCCCTCATTTTTTTCTTTTTGTGTGTGTAGCACAAATAGATATATTAAAAGTAAGTCCCATTTGCTTTCCTTCTATGGAGGACAAAATAGTCCAAAAACCAAAAGTCCCTGCTGAGACCTGCGATTAAGATAGGACTGGACTGATCTAATCACTGGTTTACATCTAGTAGTAACTGTGGTCCCTGTGGGTTCTCAAAGAGTCTTAAAATGTCTTCAATTTAGTTTCAGTCAAATTTAGGGCCACAAAGTCTTAAATATCTTAAATGGTGTCACAAAAATCTTCATTGGGGTCACAGGTCTTAAATTCTGGGGAAGGAAAAACAGGAATCACAATATATCCTACTGTAATTATTAAACTGTAAAAGGCAACAATTGAATTACATAAATGTGTAATCTTCAAACACGATCATATGAGCAAAATCCAATATCGTACAACCTCTAATTTGTATGCCTTGTTATTAGCACATAAACCAATTTCAATATATGTATGTATAGTTCAGTTCATAAGTTTACATTCCCTTTGCACAATATGAAAGATGTTAATAAGCTTAACAAAATAGGAGGGATCATAGAAATATTAATATTCACTAAGAAGACGCTAGAAAAATCAAAGAAAGTGCAGGATCTGAAGGATTTTTCTGAAGAACGATGGGCAGTTTAAATGCTCAGGACAAACAAGAGACTCTTGAACAACTATCACAAACATAAAACAGTCATTGGCCATCCAGTTGATCATCAACACACAGTATAGAAGTTGATTTGTCGAGTGTAAACATCTGTCATGTGAAACTGCTTAACTCAGGACAGTACTGTAACATTTTTATGATCCCTCGTTTTGTTCATTATGAACATCTTGTATATTCTGCATGGGTTATGTAAACTTATGAGCTGAACTGAATAAAACATGTCTTTTTGTAGGTTGTGCAGTTAAATGTGTGACGGTTTAATTAAGTAGAAGAATCTGAGATGCATGATTTTTTAAGATTGTATTGGTTTGTTCTGTAGGGACATGCTGTATTCATTTTATTTGTGCAGGTCTTAAAAAAAAGTTTGATATTAAAAATGTGTCTATATGCATGCATATAATTATTATTATTTTTTTCTGGGACACCTTAAGTCAGATTAGCATTTCCACTGCAAAATGCAATGCGGTCACAAATATTTTCAACATTTTCATACACGTTTTAAACGACAAAGGTGTTAAGTAGAAACAATCAAAATTATGAGGTGATCTTTAACCCTTTATCAGATGAGCGGTCTGCTCCTAACCTGCCCAGCATGGTGTTGGGCTGCGCTGTGAAAATCGAGGGGTCCACCACGAAGCGAGTGTTGTCCACAATGAGCGTGACCTTCTCTGATGTGCGGACGCTGCGGGCTCCATCTTTGACGTTCTCATAGATGAAGACCATTTCACCCATGCTCTTGTAGGCGCCCTCTGAACTGGACAAGCTACTGTTACGGCTGCTGGCCACCCCACTGCTGCTGCTGCTGGGAGAGATCCTCTGAGGCCTGGGGCTGCTGGGTCGAGATGAGCCGCCCTCGCGATCTGCCCACGTGACACACAACATGATGACAAACCACGGGACTTATATGAACAGCCAAATCGGCAGCTAAACGACAAAGAGAGTTTTCTCACCGCTGTTGTGTTGCCGTGTGGGTGAGGTCACGTTGCGAATGCAGGGTGTGAGCTGTCCTTCAGCGCGCTCGTGCGAAGAGTCCCGAGAGCGGTCACTGGAACGCCTTCGATCTCTGGATCGGTCACAGCCTCCGCTGGCACCATGCATGTTCATTTTCACCTGGACAGTCTCGAGTCCAGACTAACACATCTGGCCACTGCAGGAAGCGGAAAAAGAGAGAAACACCTCTGAATACAAGACCCAGTGTCAGAATCCAGCAACTCTCTCTCTCTCTCTCTCTCTAGAGAGAGAGAGAGAGAGAGAGGGGAACAGACTCCCAGTGTAATTTAAGGTGGAATGGGTCCCACGTCACCAAAGAGAGCTAATGTCACGATTGTTCACATCTCTGCATAGCAAAGCGGAGTCCAGTTATTATTACAGTTAACTAAAACCATAAAGAAACATTTTCTTTAATTGAAATTACTGAAACTAAATAACATTAAATAAAACATTTCACATTTTCATTTACTTTTAACTTGATGCACTGAAATGACAAACTGACATTGAAATCAATTTTCAAAAAAACTATATAGACAGACACATTTAAAAACAAACTTAGACAAAAACAGGCAAAGGTTTAGTAAACAAAATACTAAAATTATATATATAATTTAGTATTTTTTTGACACATTCCCAAAACAGCCTTTAAATGTAATGTAATTCACAACACCACATTTACATGACCCTTGTTCACGTCAGACGCTCAGGCTGGAATGTAGCATATTAACAGTCAGTGTACTAATATCCAAATAACCAACAGAATGAATAGGGCAGCAGATGAGACCGATCGCACAGGGTGTGTGTTCACACAGGGTGTGTGTTCGAACAGCTTCTGTTCCAGTTGATCAGGAAGTGCCTGGGGTAAATTCAGCTGGATGTCATCAGTGTAATACGCAGGAGAAACGGGCCCTGGTGTTTGTCATACAACTGAACAGACTGGTTGTGTGCATACACACCTGTAGAATGAAAGTGAACAAAGCAGCACTGTTGTACGATCATGGTTTTTGGACTTGTCCCATGCTAAAGTAATCATACAGTACCGTGGTAGATCAAAGTACCATTCTATTACCATCTGATACACTCTACCATGGTAAAGACACGTTTGAAAGTCAAATTATGTGTCAAAATATGTAATCCTAAAACGCATTAGATAAATAACCATTAGAGAGCCCCATTATGTTTTTTTTCTGAATATTCTCTTTCATGCAGTGTGTAGTTATAGCTGTTTGTGAATGTAAACGTTCTGCAAAGATGTAAAGTCAAAAGTGCATGATAAATAAAGTTATTGTAAGAAAGAATCGATTCTGAACAGCCTGAACGAGTCCTGTCTCTAATTCAAATCCCACCGCGTTACGGTTCTACGTCACTAGATAAGACATTTGCAGTTTATTTGGACCAGCTTGCTCCTCACTGTGCGTTCACACCGCCGGCGGCGAGAGCGTCAAAGTGGCCGGAAGCCATTCATTTTCAATGAGAGCCGGCGGCGACCTCCGGCGAGGGCGGCGCGGCGCGTCTTGGACGGCGAGAAGAGTTGAAATCAAGTCAACTTTATGGTAATAAGCTATGACGCGGTTCGGCGGTAACCAGCGGCAACCAATCGGAATGTAGAAGTCCTCCGCCTGAGAGGATACAAGAGAACACAATCCTGTAAACTTTGGTTCCGACCGCATTAGTTCCTAAGCAAAATGGAGGAAAAATTCATAATTTCTGTTGCGGGTTTCCCGTTATTGTACGACTTGTCATCCATAGTGTTGTCAGTTTGATTAGAAAAAGCCGCGCAACACTATTTATAGGCTACATTTTCGCGCTAGAACTTCTTTGAACTAAAAACGCTTGTTTTTTCAGCGGGAATGCAATTCATTTGCTCAAAATAATAATGATTTTGACCAATTGCAGCTACGTTTTTTGCGGCCCCTTTAAATAAAGTTTTTTTTTAAAATCACGCATTCTAATCTAATCTAATAACGCCAACATTTTCCTATTTACATGTTGTGATTTGTATAGTCACAGCGTGTATAAATAACAAGGTCACATGAGACACAGCCATCTTCTAACCGTACACATACTGGGAACTATATTCTCAGAAGGCGAAGCACTGCTACTTGGGCGGACTTATCTAACTCTGGGGGATACGGTGAATAAGCTAAAGTCCCAAAAAGTCGGCGTGTTCCTTTAATGCTGATGGTGAGGAATTACAGCAACATCTCATAGTGTGCCTCAAACTGAGTAGCGTATCAGTGAGAAACGATGAGAATCAGGCGAGTAAACCTGTTGTAGGAGACACCAAAACAAAATTATGAGCTTTTAAAATAACACAATAGGGACACTTTAAGACGGGATATGAATCAGACATTTGTCTGCAGAACCACTCCCTCTGTGCACAGCACTTCTGGGGGTTTTTAATGTTCAGGAAATTCCAAAGATAGTTGTCCATTTAAACCAGTCCCTTAAAATAAAACAAATTCAGAGAGAGCGGGAGAGAGACCACCCCTTTCTTTCTGAGCCGTGCACTGACCAATTAACATAGCTGAGATCTTCTGATAAACCCGTGGCCAGTTTGTCATTCTTATATTGTGCAAAGTAAGCTAAACATTCAATTCTAGATAAAGAGTCAGTGCAGTAAATACAAATATTGTTAATGCACAAAATCATGAGTCAAAAAGCCTGCAAAATCGCAGTTAAAGCCAAAACCACAAGGTTAAGTGACTGACACAAGTAGATAAACTAGCTGATTTAGTAAACACTTACAAGGAAGAGAATTGCTTCATTTGTCATCCTGTGCAGTGTGTGAGTAATCTGCACACACTTCACTGAACTCATGTGATTCTGGTCGTGTCCTCAAGTCCCCACAATGTAAGATAATGTTAATAATTAACAACAAATTAACTGCTTTATCACATCAATCTCTTTTACGTTACATTCCTTTGCTATCAGAAATGTTCGGCTATGCAAAAAGTTTTTGGACACTTAAGGCCATTTCTATGTCACTGCTTTAGATATAACATGTTTAAGCATTTATATATTTATAAATTTATATTCAGGATGTGATGTTAAAACTATGACGTGATTTATTTTTGAACTTTTTCATAATTTAATGTCATTATGATACAATTTAGTGAAAAGGGAATTGGAAATGATTATATTCTTAACTGTGGAAGGTTAGTAATTTAAACAGGGAAAATTAAATATATAAAATTGCTAGTTATCACCAGTTTTTTGGTCAAACTTATTCAATTAACTTGCTTTACCATATATATATATATATATATATATATGGTAAAGCAAGTATATATATATATATATATATATATATATATATATATATATATATATATACACTGACATAAAAGGGAATATATATGTTGTTTTAAAGGTATTTTTTTATTTTTAATATTTATTTGTCTACAGTAAAGTTTTAGAAACAACACCAACTAGTTTTCTTTTTTGTACACATAATAAAATGACTAGAGTGTTAATAAAAATCATTACGTTTTATTGGAAACACTTTTTTCAATAAGGTTTCATTAGTTAACTACATTAGTTAACATGAACTAATAATGAACTGCACTTCTTTGTTAATGTTAATTTCAACATTTACTCATAAATTATTAAAATCAAAAGTTACAGGCTATTTGTTAACATTATTTATTGCACTGTGAACTAACATGAACAAACAGCAGTTTTTGTATTAACTAATGTTAACAAAGATTTAAAAATACAGTAATAAATGTATTGCTAATGGATAGTTCATGATACATTAATGTTAACAAATTAAACCTTATTGTTAAGTGTGTGTGTGTGTGTGTGTGTAATTCAGGATCCAGAGAATAGCCTAGCCCAAGCGTCAATATATGGTTTACGGCCACTTAAGTATCATGTTTCATAATGTTATATAAAATGGTTTTTAAGAACTCTTCTGATTTGATAAACAAAAGCGATAGAACTGACATCCTTCCAACTAATCAATGACTGATCGACTAATCAATGACTGATGGTGTGTCATCCTGCCAGAGACTCGATGCCTGACAAGAAAAAACAAAAAGAACAAAAGAAAAAAAAGAAACGCTATCTGTCACGCTTCACTCATTAATTAAGCAGGGATGTATACATAAATGTGTGATTATATGTCTGGTTTGTTGTAAAGCAGCGAGATCATTTTTACACACAAAACCTCAGCGGACGTTACAGAACTATTAGCTAACGTTAGCCACCGAAGCTAACCAACAAAACAACAGCCGTTTAGATTAAAAATTATACACATTCTTACCTTTTTACAGTATCGTGAGCATAGTTTGTCAAATAATTTAGTACTGGTGTTCTCCCGTAAGGTAAAATGAAAAGAAGAACCATTAAAATTTGAAGAGGACCATCAGCTTTTCCTGAAAATGCGAATCTGATCTCCACCAACTGCTGACAGAAAACGCGACTTCACTAAAGTATCGCGAGAACTGTGGGACGTGGTCAATGAGGTTTTTTTTTTAATTGATCGTTTGAAAAGTTGCTAACAATAAGAAAGAAAGAAAGAAAGAAAGAAAGAAAGAAAGAAAGAAAGAAAGAAAGAAAGAAAGAAAGAAAGAAAGAAAGAAAGAAAGAAAGAAAGAAAGAAAGAAAGAGCAACACAAATTGTCTTAGTTTGTTGTGTATAATATTGTGTACAGATAAACATATCCAGTTGGTCCACATTTTAGTGCAATTGCTGGATTTCTAAAAAAAAGTACAAATCTTTCTTTAAAAAACAAACAAACAAACAAACATTTAAATAGTGACACAGTAACGAAACCAGTGACTGAAAGCATAGGCCTACAAGGTTAAGACATTGTCCTTTGTATGTCCTACACAGGGTCTGAACATTATGCTTTAATATCTAAATAAGAACAGATATTTACAAATAAATAAAAGTACCCTTTGAAAATAAATAAATAAATAAAGACATAAGTAAAGCAGTGCACTTTCTTTCTCCAAGTACAGCAGAATATTTTAATTGACACTTACTGTGTCCTCCTCCTGCACTGATGTTACCGAGAAAACACTTTTCATTATTTAGAGTTCATTAGCTTTTCTAAAACATCAGTTCCAGATCCAGGTCGCACTTTCCCCCTTTCTTAAACGTCTGATAGATGGGCCGTTGTTTTTCCCCTTTTGCTCCTTTTGGGAGTCATTTAATGAGGGAATGAGGATGTTGTTGAGCTTCAGCTGAAGCCAGTCCTGCCTTTCTAACATCTCCTTGTGCTCCCGAACGTTGTGCATGAGCTGAACTTCACTGATTGACCTCTTGCTGTTGCACATGGAGACATGGAGACATGGTCAGATTTGAACTGAGATCACAAAACATCTCGGACCAATATGTTGCATCCTATTCTCTCTTACCTGAGTGGTGCTCCCTCCAGATACAACAAACTGCAAAGACCCCACAGCACAATGATAAGCACGGGTTTCTCCAAAGAACGTATGGGTAACATAGTGATACCTGTAAGGTGAGTTATAGTAAAGTAAAGTAAACTTTTCATTTCTTCTATAATGTCTATGATAGTGAGGCAATGGCCTCTAAACTTACCAAGTCTTGTTGTCTTTTATTTGACTGCTTTTGTATTTGGTAGCTGCTGTACTGAGAGGGTCCATGTGTTGTTCGGTGTCGTATTTGTGTGTTGGGACTACCCTTCCTCTTTTTATATGCACAAGCCCCCTCCCGTTGGTCATTGATGAGCTATCTGCATTATTGATGGTGATGTCATCCATGCTTTGATGGAGACTGGCATGCACATGACGACACATGACTACCAACGTCCCCCCCACTAATTCTGTTTTCAACACCTTGGTCGAGACCGCTGTGATCACAGTGCTGTAGAACTAGTGCCATGTACGGCTATGGCGGTCAGGCTGGGTGCCACCTTCGACAAAGTAAATGTTTCATTATATGATGTTCAGAGACTCACAGTTTCACAATGTCTTAAAATTAATCAGCAATTATTATTCTTAATTATTAGACCCAATATAGATATTAAATGTTTATTTGTATATATTTTAATTAAGTTTATTTTTCTGTGGAATATGCATAGAGAAAAATAAAAACATTCAATATGAATAAATATTTTTTATTCTAACTGGCCACTGCAAACTTTTCTTACACTGAATCTGATGCATTAGTGGCACTGTTGTGAAACGACAAACACAACATCATATGAAAATGATTCCCTAACTTAATTAGGAAAACACAGAGTGAATTCTATAACTCATTTCTCGTGTTTTTTTTATTTTTTATAACACAACACCATTTTATGATCATATGATTTATTGATTTATTGTTGTATGCCATTCCGGGATTCGGTCTTTGTTTATCAGGTCAGACTGAGGAAATAAGACAAAAGTTCGGTGCCAAACATCATGGTGCAAGCATGGTCCACCTGAAGTTTAAGTGATCTATGGGAGGTGTATAACCTTGTCATACTCTCATGGGACACATTAGGTAACCATGAGAGAAGTTTTCTAAATGTGGAATAGGAATGGCTATGTCATGACACATGCAGTAAGTCCTAGAAAGGTACCAAACTGAAAGAACCAAAACAAATGTCTATTATATCATTGAAAACCTCAAGGGATGTTTGCTATTATATAGCCAACACTTTTTTTTAACAGATTGAATCATAATTTAAAGAATTTCCCAGTAACCGTGTCAGCGCTACTCAGAATCTGAATTTAAATTCAGAATTAAGAACTTAATAATAATACTTTATAGTAAATATTAATTTGTTAAGCATCAAAAAGTGGTTCACAATACATAATAAAAAAATAAAAAAAATAAAAATATTTAATATAGAAAACAATTATATAGTTTCTATAGAAATTCTATAATAACACAATCCAAATTACATTGAAAAAGTATTTTCTTCTTAAATATTGGTAAATGCAAGACTACAATTTTTAATGAGATGTAAAAATAAAAATAGAGATATCACAGAGGCTGTTCAACATACAGTAGTCAACATTTGAAGTGGATCAAAAACGTTCATCAAAGTTGTCCTACGACAAGAACGGGTATTGTTCAAAATTCATGTATAACTTTGATGAAAGGTTTTGATCCACTTGACCATTGTATATGTAAATCTTCCTGACTTAGACTTGCTGGTATAAATCTATAAGTTTCACTGTAACCTTGAAACTCAGAGCATGTCTAACCTATTTTTTCTGTATTTAGCTAAAGAAAGTATACATTTTCATGCATTTCATGGAAATATACACATAAACAATATTGGTCTGAGCACGGAGCCTTGGGGAACATCACAAGTGATTGATGAAGCAGTTCACAGCACAGGTATCTATTCGATTGATATCACTGTCTCCTATATAATGTTTAATATTTAATAATTAAAAGAATAGTCAATAATTATTAATGAGAGCTTAATAATTACAAAATTACAGATTTTGGTTAAGTCAAGACGTTACCCTCAAAACCACATGTTTGTTGAAGCCTGCCATTGCTTAGACAAGGTCTAGGATCTCTTTTAAAGGTTGTGATGAGTGTCATGAAGTATTGTAGTTATTACAGTGTCAGATGAGTTGAGGACGTTGAGCACAATATATCACACACATTGTCTCTTGTTTTTTGTTTTTGTTTTTTTTTGTTGTTTTGTCATTGCGCCAACCAACAAAGAACAGAAAACATATGTAAGCTGTGTTGCTCTGCAAAAACAAATGTCAATTTTACATTACGGGGAAAAAAATATATAATAATTTAGCAG
Source organism: Abramis brama (assembly GCF_963993115.1). NCBI lineage: Eukaryota > Metazoa > Chordata > Actinopteri > Cypriniformes > Leuciscidae > Abramis > Abramis brama. Next base: position 57,239,283 of record NC_139965.1, on the reverse strand, counting down.
CACATATATTGGCATATCATAATCATTCCTTTCTAACATATTTTTCTGCTTTCTTAATGCTTTATGGATATTAAACAATTGGTTATTTTGGACATAGTTAAAATAAGAAAATAACTTACTTGTTGCAAGATGCATCCCATGTAAATATGCTCCAATTAAAGTGGCAACAGGCACAGACAACTTACCTCATGTCATACATTAATAACTTATGTGTTTATGTACCTGAGAGAGGATTGGTATGTAGTACAGACTTAACTCAGCGCTGCACATGTTGAGTCAACCCAAGCAAGCTGTTCTCATTACCTCATGTGGTTACAATGTTTGTCATCTCACTAATGGCATGTAGCAGCAGTAGTGTGCGGGGAACCGCTTAGGATTAAGGTGAAGAATTGCTTACAAACCATTAACAGGGGTCACCCCCATGTAACAATGACAGACATGCAGCATGAAAACCACGCAGGTCTTATTTAAAATGGGCTATAGACATAAAGACGTTTAACCTTTGGCTGAAGCCAGGCCTTAGTTGGGCCTGACAATAATTGGTGAGTTATTTTTAACTGGGCATGTGTGAGAAATTGAAATTATGAATATGCAACCCCACATGCATTTCAGCTATTCTTTGTTAGACATAAATAATGAATGGCTGGAGACGAAACATATTAGTCTGTAAACGTCTTACAGCTGAAAGTGATTTTATAACCTTGTGCTGCTCTAGTTCACTAGAAAAATCCTGGGCCCTGCATTTGTGTAATGGATTATCACATTTTTAGCGATTGGAGGATGTTGGGATATTTTATGAACTTCCCATGATCCTTTTGCCATTATCTTGTTTATTTTTATTTTTATTTGTGAGCTGTTTGCTATGGAAGCTTGTTTCCACCACAGAATAAAAACATTTTAAAAGATAGCCTAATTGTGACTTTTTATCTCACAATTGCGAGTTTAGGCCTACATCTAGCAATTCTGACTTTATTTCTCAGAATTGCGTGATTAAAAGTCGCAATTGCCTGTTATTAAGTCAGAATTGCGAGAAATAAACTTTTTTTCTCTCAAAATTGCATGTTATATCTCACAATTCTAACTTTATAACACGCAATTGCAACTTTATATCACGCAATTCTGACTTTATATCTCCCAATTCTGACTTTATATCTCCCAATTGTGTTTTATAAATTCAAAATGGTTTAATAACAAGTTCTATTTTTGGCAAATGTAAAGGCCCGTTTGGACCAAAAGTGAAATGAATAAGCCTCAGACTGAAGGAAATGCACATTCACGCCTGTACAGTAGAGTAGGGATGGGCAAATGAAGCCTCATGAAGCACTGAGGCTTTCCCTGAATGTTTCGGGAAAAGATTCGAAGCATCAAGAGTGTCGAAAACAGCGCCATCTTTTGGCAGGTCAAATTTATTGCAGCCATGTTAATGAGCAACTGAGTGCGCAGCGCCGTTGTTTTATCCATTAAGTAAAAATAAAAAGCCTGACAACACTAAATGTTCAGTTTTCTGATAATATAATTAACATATAAGTGTCACCGGTGGGCCCAAAGCCATTACATATTTAAAACAGTAATATCCTATACTAAACCTAAACTAATCTTGACAATCTATATATCATTTGAAAGCTTACAATCTCTAGTTTTCATATTTGGTGACTGATTTTCAAAATAAATTACAGAGGAGCCGTAATTTATCAATTTGCAACAAGAATATTTCATATTCCTAAGGCGTGTCAGACCTTTATTTTGAAATAGCAATGAACATGAAAAATAATGAAAGAATGGTAGAAACCTCAGTTTGTTTTCATGCCAAGAGTTCAAAAGATAGCATCCATTCAATTATTTTGGAAAAAAAAGGTCTGAAAATATTTTAAATATAAAGAAAATAATAATAGATTCACCATTTGTGATGTGGCAGCGAGCTATAGCGCACATACGTGTTCTTTTTATGTGTTTCTTAGAGGTTGAATTCATATCAAAATCTGCCAAACTTCCCATACTACTTCTGAATAGATTGTCTACTACATAAATTGTATGAAAATTGTGGAAATAATGGTTCAGATCACTCAAACCACATATAGAAATGGAGGCGCCCTTATATGGGCAGTAATGGAGTCTGGTTGTCACCTAGTGAAAATGTTTGGTACTGCGCCCAAACAAAATCTTTAGCAAATTTTTTGAGATATCAACCTAAAATTTTAAACACAACTTGTTCAGATTTTTGGCTTTGATTTTTTTGCAGTTTTAGAGTCGCCCAGGTTTTAAAAATATATTTTATATAAAATATTAATAATAAAAACTTTTACATTGTACATTTTCATAAACTCAAACTTCTATACCTTTTTTTCTGTTTCACGTTCTTAATGTATTTCACTTCTACAAAAATCTGCCAAATGTCTTCTTTAAAACAAGACCAATTTTACATCTACAGCATTCTTTAATTACAACCATTTAAGTTTGAAATGTGCATTTTCATGTCTATTAAAAAAAGGGGGAGTGACACTTAAAGGGTTAAAGTGTCACTGTTCACTGTTTTTATTCATTTTGTGGAATATTGAATCTTTGTTCAAGTGATATTAATGCTCACATTTATTCTAGAACTACAATTTAATATCATGTTTACACAAACGAGAAAGTAAACACATATGTTTTGTTGTAAATTTCAAAGTAACGCATCACTTTACTAGTTACTTGAACAAAAGTAATCTGATTACATAACTCATGTTACTTGTCATGCGTCGCCCCCAGCACTGATTGTGGTCAATTGTTACAGCATTTACAAAATATTTATTTTTCTTTGATCAAAATTCAACAGCAATTGAGTAGAGATATTCATAAAAAAAACATAACCAATGCTAATATTTATGCAACTGGAGTTTTGTCCCTAAACCTACCTTAAAACTAGCTACTGAGTTATAACCCTTAACTTCCTTCATTCTCCCTTACTTTTTCATATCAAGTTTTCATATCAATACACTGTTTCTTCCTCATTTAGCACACTGACTTTTGACACGGTTACTGGGGAATCATTGAAATTATGATTCAATCTTGTTAAAAAAGTGTTGGCTATAGCAAGTTTTCATTGATATAATAGACACTTTATGTTCAGTGTTTAAATTGTCATAATGGAGCAATTGTTTATACCCCCCCCCCCCTCCACACCCTCCACACCCTCCACACCCACACACACACACACACACACACACTTTTTTTTTTCTCAAGGTCAGACATACTATAGGTTGAATTTTATTTCTAAGCCTCTGCATTACTGCATCTAAACTGCAAAACAAAAAACAAACTCTTTTCACTTCATGCAATATTTCAGTATGATTTATAATGCCTTAAAATGTAAAATAAATGACCTGTAAAATGTCCACAAGGTGTCAGTATATGATAATATGTAAAAATGCTCTTGCCTCAAATGATTGGTACTTCCGCATTGATTAATTAGTAAAAACACATCTTATCAACAAGTCAACAATTAGTCATGTGTATGAAAATGAATAGTGCTGATGTAAACAATGAAATAATAATCTTTTGTTTCTATTCCCTTGTGAAAAAGAAGAGTGCTTGAATGTTTCAAATTTTCAAAGTATATTTTTAGAAACCTGTCCTTGCAAATAATATAATATTAATGAAATAAAAGGTAGTGTGTTATTCAATATTACATTTAAAGTTAATATATTTTAAATGCACTAAATTACATTGCAAATGTTAAATTACTTGAGAAACAAGTTTCAATAGAAATGACTTTAGTTTTCCATAAATGGTTGTTGTCAGTACATTCGGTAGTACACTTTAACCATATTTCAAAGGCAATAGGAGTAATAAAATTACACATACAAATGTACTGTAGTCCTGCTTAAGCGGGTTAAAACAGCATCATATTTAATATAATTTAATCTATAGTACAATTTAATTTAATTGCAGCTGACATGCAATTAAGCGTCTGAAACATTTAATTCAGTTCATACTTAAGTATGTTCTTTTAAAGTATATTTTTTAAAGCATGATACACTTGTTTTTTCACAAGGGTACATCTATTTTTCTTTTGTTTTAATATCACTTGAAGGAATGCCTGTGCTGAATAAAGTTAGAGAGAGACAGAAAAAAAAAAAAAAGACAAGTCAAAAATTCAAGTCCGTCGTCTTTCATCCAGGACCCTGTCAGACTCGGTATCACATGGTCTTCCACAGTCACACTCTTCTTGCGAGCGAGCATGACCTGTTCTGCTCCACAGAGCTGGGCTGTGTCCATGCATAGGGTATTAAACAGATTCCTGACAGACATGCTGTCTGCTAATCCTCAGGGAAAAATGGAGAAAGTCTATCAAAGGCTGAAACATAATGCTTGGATTTCACATAATGAGCAACTGCATGCCTTTTTCCTTGTGATTACTGGCCACTGTAATGGGATTATTCTCAATGATGCCATTCAGATCAAGATTGAGCAGCTATAATGAAGGGAAGACAAAACTCACATCCCATGTATATTAGACACATGGGTCATACATATACATCACCAATTAGACGGAGCTCTCCATTCATTACAGCTGCTGCTCTCAGTGTTTTTATGTCTGTTAATGTTCATGAAATAATTTTTCATGTAGACTGTGTATTTGCGTTATTTGCATACCCTGCTAACAGAAAGCCAGCTTATTCTTAATTGCATCCATGGGTAAGAATCCAGTGCTATTATTTGATGAGATCTGTGATTAATTTCAATGAAAATAACAAGCCCTCTGACAATACTCACGCTTTCACTTATACATTAGTAAATCAGCCAAGAAGTCCTTATTAGCATTTTAATTTTTTGGTGGTGGGTTGTAATCACTTGACGAGATTATGTTGTATTAGATACAAAAGGAAGTGTGTGTTATGAGCCGTCATTGTTGCTGCACTGCCAGACACAAGCCACTGTTTCATTCGCTTTCACAGACGAGAGGTTTTAACTGTGTGTGTTTCTTTCCATTCTTTTAATGCTCGTTCAAAAGTCATTCATGCTAGAACGCACTGAGCTCTTCCTCCTCGTTTACCAGCTTAATATCAACCCATAAGAAAGGAAAATCACAAAAGAGATCTCTAAAATATCTCAAGTGCTTCTGCTAGACACCAATGAGTTTAAATAGGCACCTTTGAGTCTCTTGCTTTTCTTCTGGGGGAAAAAAAACGGTAGAAAATTCAACATGAACTTAAAGTCCCCCTGTGGTGAAAATCAAGTTTTTAATGTTGTTTATATGTCTATGTGGTGTTTTTAATATGCTTTAAGACAAACCACGTGCAAATTCATAAGTCAGCACCATTGTTGAGTATTTTCTCTTTAAAACTGCAGTGAATGAAAGACAGTCTCAAAAACACAGTTTGAAATCGCTGGTGTTTCTGACGTCACAAACTAGCTTGTAACCAATCAGATCAACGTGTGATCGTCAACGAGTGGATCTCTGAGCTGGTGTGAGTGAGAGGAGGCGGGGCTCATTTGCATATTCATAGTACCGTATACTTAAAGGAACACGCCGACTTTTTGGGACTTTAGCTTATTCACCGTATCCCCCAGAGTTAGATAAGTCCATACATACCCTTCTCATCTCCGTGCTATTACTCCAACTCTGAGCGAACTCTCTTCTCCTCACCACGGGGCTTCTCGGGTGCTGCGCTAATCACTCCGCCCAAGTAACTGTGCTTCGCCTTGCGAGAATATAGTTCCCAGTATTTATACGTTTAAAAAATGGCTGTGTCTTAGCCTGGCAAGCCAGACCTACATCAAGATGTTGGGTCTGGCAACTCACCATAGACGCGGCTCAATCCGAGGGGCGGGATAAACTGCTGTCTTTCAAATGCCCACTGCACGCAATAGGACAGCGCTTCAACCAACCAGAGCGTTTTCCCAACAGCGGAGCTAGTTGATAGATTCAACTTTTGCCATATCTGGCCGGCAAAACTACGAACACATCTTCCTTTTTTTAAAGAATGACTTAAGTGCTGTTCTTTGCTCTTTTCTCAAAGAAAAACCTAACTCCAAGTCCTCCAGAGTCGCGGATAAAGCCGATTCGAAAGATGTTCGCCAGCAGCAGCCGTCATTCTTTGTTTTCAAGTAGCAGGAACCGTCGCAACTCTGTCGTCATATGTTAAGCCCGCCCCGCCTACTCTATACACGACGTGATTGGCCTGACCCAATTTAGGTTTTTGCAGCTCGAAAGTCAATGGAGAGTTGCTAGACTGCCCTGGCTGCAAAATACATTTTGCTGCCGCTAGGGTGCGTCTAGATTTCTAGGCTAGCTGTGTCTCATATGACCTTGTTATTTGTACACGCTGTGACTATACAAATCACAACATGTAAACAGGAAAATGTTGGTGTTATTTTGTCACTTTTTGGGATTAGTATGCTAGCTGGAACCATTTACATCCAGTCTTTGTGCTAAGCTAGGCTAGTGGTGGGTGCGTCAGACAGAGTTACGGCACGCACGGAGATGAGAAGGGTATGTATGGACTTATCTAACTCTGGGGGATACGGTGAATAAGCTAAAGTCCCAAAAAGTCGGCGTGTTCCTTTAATGAGGCAAGGGTGTAGAGTTACATTCAAGCTATTTTAAAGCATCAAGAATTTTTTTTTCAAGAATAAAACGTTTGGTGATCAAAGATGAGTTTTAAGGGATACAATTATTGACTACAGGGGGACTTTAAAAATGTCTCATCCAATTCTTTCAGGACAAATGAGTCATTGTATAGCTTTACTATGTCAACAACTGTCGCGTTTGTGTCAACTTTTATTGCTCCAAATATACTTGGGAGAAACATCTAATGTGTTGATATTTAAATGGAAAATAATCGAGAATGCCACAAAGTAAAAAAAATCTATAAAATGAAATGTCAATAATAGAAAAGTAAATTAATCCGACTTTTACATTCTCTCTTATGTGAGACAAAATATTGGTTAAAAGAATATAAAACAGTGGCTGAGTGGAGTAAAAAAATAAAAATATTTTTTTTTTTGTAAAATCCTTAATGGAAGAAGGAGCACATGGAGTAAAATAAATGTATCTCCATGAGGGGTGCATATAGCCACAGGTAAAGTGTTTGAATCAGAGCATAAAGCTAATGTATTGTTGTTAATCAGATAGTAATTCTGTAGAGAGATTAAGAAGGAAATTGCCACATTAAACATTACGTCTGTTATCCTGCAGGAAACCTTTAAAGAGAGGAATCACTCTCACTTATATGAGATGTGATATGATGTGGGAAATCATTACATGGCAACCCGCAGTGAGCAATCAATGCAGTTTAAAGAACCATGATACCATGTGTGGAAAATAAATGGACTATGGGGGGAAATGTGGCGACTAAGGCTGTCATATAATCAGGTAATCAGAGCAAGGACAATTTAACACATTTTTGTTGAATTGATTCTGAAAAAGATGATATTAAAGGTGCACAGTGCAGAACCCCCAAAGGAACAGCGTCTTTATTTATCATTAATTATCCCCTGTAATCATAATATCCGTGAAAATGAATAAAAGTTGTTGGCATTTTACTGCCTCTAGTTTTTAATTTAAATTTTTTTTATAATAAGCACACACTCAAAACCAGTTTTTACAAAGATATTCATCTCCCGTTAATGAAACCTTTAGTTATTTTTAAAGCAGTGGTCAGGTGGAGGACTGAATGCACAGGTCTGACCGTGTCGAAACTTAACAGAGACACTCACTCATATGAAACATGAGTGGATTACAAGAACCAATAGACATCTAAAATGCCTCCAGTCTTCCCTGAAAAAGCCGGCTTTTATACCCCAGGCAAACCAGGTCTGGGTTTGATTGATAGATTTAAATTTGATTAAACCAAGCAAACACATTCACCATATTTGCGGTCACACCCAAAATTAAATCACACAACGGGAAATTCTCTGCCTTTGTCCTTACATGAACTCAGCCTTACTTCTGTGGAAAAAATCTAATGACTGATTCTGCTTCAGCTTGTGCAAATCAACAACAGATTTCATGCGATACATGACCTCTAATTTCCTCTCTGGGGTGTCAGTTTTTGAAAGCATCTCGAAGCTTTCTGACTGTCCCGTATCACTGCCTAATCATCACCATGGCACCAGCACGACATGTTCCATCATTCGCTGATTTAATCAAATTCAGTGTGATATCTGGCAGAAACCAGCAAACATGCGGTCTGTGGATACACATTAATCATCGTTATAAGTCAGTTCTCAGAACCTGTTAGTCTCTCATTTTAACAGCAATAGGAAAATGTATTGGTAAATTTTATTTAAAAAAAGAAAGAAAGAGAAGATAAATATAAGCCCACCTATTTCAACAGCCCAGACTGCGAGCATGAGTGTCACCGAGTGGGTGTTAACAAGGGAGTGTGAGATTCCTCGTCCTCACTGCACTTGTGAAGTTTACACGCTGCAGTCTGATGTGACAGGCCTCCGTAATCACCTTATGGGTTGTACTACACCACATCAGTGTAAATACCATCCCACTCAGAAGACAACACCGTTCAAAGACAGACACTCCAGAAAGATTCTTGCAAATTAAGCTTGCATTTTATAAAATGTGCAATGGATATAAAAATTCTACATTTTTGTGATGTAAATAATGAAGCAAAGATAAATCATAATGCCAGTGAAAAACCAAAGTGACACATTTCATTGATGCTTTGTAAGCTTTTTTGGGGCCAATAGCTCTTGTGTAGCATGCAACCAAAATATGTCAGAATAATCTTAAGAACAGCTGAGATTTATTTGGAATTAGTCACTTCAGATAAAGACAGGTATGAACTATTTCACATGAGCTAGATGATTAGGTCATTCTGAACCACACATAAGCAATTATGAAAGGGTGTGTGCACTTATGCAGTTATAGGTTATTTTAAGGTGTGTTTTTTTTATATACATATTTATCTTTTTTTCTCTGGTTTTCAGTGATATTACATAGGTTGTACTTTTAAGGTGCAAAATATCTTTCTGATATGATTTATCTTTGTTCCATTTTTCATCACACACAAAAAAAAAAAAATATATATATTTCCTCTATATGACTTTGGGGGACAAGTCAAATGAACAGTTATAGTGATTATTGATAGATGAAAATGGTTAAATGCTGTTCTGTCATGACAACTCTCGGAGGGTTTGGCTCTCTGTTCTTTCTTTTGATATATTGCATGTTCAGATATTCATTCTGGGATCCATTCTGGGATCCATGAAAGAAAAGAGTTTTACACCAGACACTCTTTTCCCAAATGGTGAAGCTTCATCTTTCTTCCAAAAGATGTCACTTTAGCTCTTTAAAGCTCCATATTTTCATATGAGGGTTATTAAACTGCTGCTTGTAATAAATCATATTTGTTCTATCACATCTTACTATACAGTAAATCAACAGGATTATTCTTAACAGTGCTTTAGTTTATGCAGTTGTTCTCATCTGAACAAAATGAATAGGACTACATAAAGGAAAGAAATAAATACAAGTGGGGTCTCTTTAACAATATATAGCCTAGCAAGAAAATGTAGACTTTTGCTAACATGTCCTGCCTCAGGTAATCTCACACTTAATCTCCTCTTTCACTGAAATCCAATCAAATTTAAGCAATCAAAAGTTAGAGATCTCAATATATAGGCTAAGTATTGAATTTCAACAATTGTCCTTTTTTTTATTCTGAATTTATTTCTTTATTTTAAATCTGAGACAAAGTTGATGCTGAACCCTGTAAAGCCTTACACATGAAATAATAATCAGAAGAAAAAATATTCTGAACAAATTTTCTAATCTAAACATTTTGAAAACTATTTAATACATCATGCATAGGTGTTTTTTTCCTCTTCACATTTTATTCAAAGGCCCAAACTGAGCAAAAATATACAATTTGGTGCAGCTGCTTTTATTTATATGAAGTAAGATGAAATTCTGATAGCTTGCAGTGTAAAGCAATGAGATCTTTATAAAAGTACAGCAGACTGCTTCAATGCATATACATATCAGTTGTCACTCTCTATCTTCCAACATAAAGTCACGATACAGTAGGCGTTGAATGAACTACAAAGCAATGGTAAGAGATTTAACAATATAGTACAAAAATATATCTCATTAGTTAAAGTTTTATATAGCTCAGGTACTATGTAGAAAGCTAATTAGCCTTACTATAAAAATCTCACGAATAATTGTGAAATCTTATGATTATTCTGGTCTCACAGCACCATAATCAAATATTCATTTTCCACATATCAAGTACAAAGTTCGTGCATGTTATTTATTTTCATCTTCTGTGTAATGACACACCTCACACTTGCAGTTCAATTTGATAGCAACAGTTTGTTGAGTGTGTTTACTTGGAAATCCAGAGAATGTACAAGAGTAAAGCTAGAGAAAAAAAACCAAGGCAAGCGAGTGCTGCGTACAGAAATAAACAAATCTCCTGTGAGTATGTACCTGCAGGATGTTTTTGTGCGCTGAGCCATGCCGAATCCAGCGAGTCCAGAGAGAGAGCGAGGAGGGAATAACACGTTTCAAACCAGGATTGTGCCTTTCTGACGCTTGACTGATGGACAGTCTGACTGACAGCTTAGCCTGGAGCAGTAGACCATCACAGTTATGGCTGTCATGCACCTTTTGTTATGTGAATTCATGCCGGATTTGATCAAATTAGGATGTATCAAAAGTACATCCTAACATTTCTACCTGATGATTCAGGTAACATACTCACACTTGTACATTCATGCATATGCATGCGCAAGCACATAAATGTTCTCACACAAAACAAGCACGCATACCAGCAGATGTTCAGGAGTTGTGATTTAAATTCTGTGCTCAGACAAATCTATTAGCAAAGCATACTAAAAAGGGATAGAAAGTAATCCGTAGAATGCAAATATAATTGAGATAACCTGCAGCCTGAATAAAATAAATTAGAGTTGGTACAAAGGTTAGCTGATTTGAATAATTCATTCCTGTTAGCTTGCTGAACCAAAACAAACCTGTCCCTGATCTCTAGTGATAAAGCAAATTCACTCTGTCTAAAATGTCCTCAGCTTTTACGAATACTCCCTTATTCTTCTATATGCGCTATTAATACTGTTTCTTTTCACTACACACTTCACATAAAACGAGAAATCCATCCTCTGCCCTCACTATACTTCATTGCTAAAGCTGATTCGATTATTCACACATGCAGGATTGGTTTGTTTAAAATAACCCTTAATGGACTAACAGGAACGACAATCCTCCAGAACTTCAGGCTTTATGAAAGGTTCATTGCCAGACATATTATCAGCACAATGGGCAATTAGCATTCAGTGATCTGACTGACCACATGACTGGATATCTAATTAATCAATGAGATTCCCTAGAGAGGCTATTAAAATCATTGGAAGGATGGATGTATGGGATAGAGGTATGTCTTGACCGTATTATATCGCTTCGCCAAATGATTTCAGTTATTTAAAATGTCCTTACAGCCTAAAACAGCAAAAGAACCAAAACCCTCAACCACACTGACCATGCAAATAAATATAGTAAACAATAGGATAAATACGACAAATTATTTCCATGTTTTTTGCGACAAAATTATGTGGGAACACTTTATTTTGATGGTCCCTTTTGAACATTATGTTGTCTAATTAACTTTACAACTACATGTTAACTAACTTTCATCAGAGCATTAGTAGACTGTCTGCTTAATATCTGCTAACTCTTAATTTTGATGCTCCCTAACAGACATTCTACTGACTATAGAGCTCCGGACGTCATGTGACCTATTCTGTTTACACCGCCATTTTGGCAGTAAAGAGGCCGTACGAGACGAGCGTGAACGGATGACGGCAGCATGAGTTTTAAGGCAACAGAGTTCACTGCGCACTTTAATTAAAAAGATATAGACCTGTACATAGCAAAACTTAATAGATTAAACATAACAGATCCCTGTAATGCCCCCGGGGTGCTTTTCATGTGTATTAATAAAGGAAGTAACTTATAACGTTAGCTTTCCTGAACTGCAGTATCCTGATATAACGTTATATAACTAACGTTACTTTATTAACTTTCCCTCGTCCTATTCCGGAGACTCTTTAAAGGCCTACAAAAGCCTGGAGGGTACAAATGGATGCAATCAAACTTTATCAATATTCAATTTTGGAGTATACCAGCTTAAACCTGCTCTGTCGTCATTGGAAAGGCAAGTCAACTGTGTTGTTATCGACGCTAGCTGTCCTTGTTTGTTGGTAGCAAGGATAGCAATATCACTGTGAGAACAGTAGACTCAGTATGAAATCTTAATCCTTTAATCCCAATTTTTTCCCAGACATGAAAATATCCGAATGATGTGTCATTAGTTGCCCATTGAAATATATATATTTTTAAATGTTTATGGACAGTGTGTGAAAATTTGTGTTTATGTCCAATCATAAACCGGTGGGATAATGTATCTGGTATATATATATATATATATATATATATATATATAAACTGATATTAGTTTACACATTATCCCACCGGTCACAATTGTGACTGAACATAAAACACATTTTTTCACACACTTTCCATAAGCATTTAAAATGCTTTTAAATGCTTTCCTCCACCTGTTCTGGAATCCAGGCGCACAGCAGCTGTCCACCATGTTGAAATAGTAATTGTTTTGAATTATTATTCGACCCGACCGCTATCGATAACGCAAAAGCCGCTCTGGCGCTCTCCTGGTTGACTGCCAAAATGGCGGAGTTTAGATTGCATGACGTCAGCCTCCGGAGCTCTATAAGTAGCTTTGAAAGTACATTTCAACTTATTTTAACCAGAACCCTACCAGTCTAATACTCTACTAACACTCTAATGAGAGTTAGTAATGACATGTAGGTTCAACATTATTTATAGTCAACAGAATGTGTTAAAGGGACCATCAAAGTGAAGAGAAAACAATTACGTTTTATGTGTATGAAAAGCACATACTCTCTTATATGTCCGCACTGTATGTGTGTGTGTTTGAGTAGGAGTCAAACACACACACATACAGTGCGGACATATCCGCACATAAAAGTGCTGTCAGCTCTGCTCTGATGATTTTATCAGTAAAATAGTTTAAAGGGGGGGTACAATGGTGTTTCATGTATTCAGAGTTGTTTACAGTGTTAAAGAGATGGATTCTCATGCTAAACATGGTCAAAGTTTAAAAAAAATATTTTGGATGAATAACAGAGAATTTCTGTGCCGAAAATCTTACTTCCGGGTTGGTACAAGTTTCGGCTGTTTTTTTTCAATCGTGGATGTAATGACGTAGACGAGAGTGGAACTCCTTATATGAGCATTTCTCTCAGAAAAGCGCGCCCGCGCACACGTCGACCAGAGGAGACGAGACCGCGCACGTCAACGTGCTTCAACAGGAAATCATTGGCAGCGCTGCATAGGTTTTTTAAACAAGGCCCAGTTCGACGCCGGATTTGCAGATCGTCTAATGCTTAAGGATGGAGCAGTCCCAACGATAAAGGTTCACGGTCGTGCGCTTCAAACTGCTTCAAATGTCTGTGTGTTGTTAGCTATCTGTGCTCCGCCCACACGGCACGCCTCCAGCCGCTCGTTTTTTTCCGGAAAGACTCGGTAAAGCCTATCTTTCTTTTATAAATATAATAAAACTAAAGACTTTTTGGAGATATGAAGGATGCAATACTACTCTATAGGTACTCAAGATTAACAAGAGATTGACTGAAACTGAGTGTTTCCCCCCCTTTAACAACTTAAAAGCTACATGACATTTCTCACTAGCGAGGTAATAACGGCGCTGTTCTTGGAGAAGATAAACTTACAGTGTACAGACACTCTTGCCGAACACTGTTGAGAGACACACTATAGCTGGGTTTCCATCCAAACGTGAAGCAACAATTTTCAAAGTTCTTAAAAAACAAAGGTTCGCCTAAATACTTAATGAATAAGAAAACAATAAACGAGAGCCATCTGAACTCTTCTCGGCTTTCACACACATGTGACAGGACAACACTGAAAAACCTGCGACACTCCAATGCAAAAGTGTGCATGACCCTTGCCTATCTACGGCAAACCCCAAAGGGAAAATGCATTGAACACACACATACAACGAGTTCCAGTACATCCAGAATGAATGCATCATAACAGAATGAAACATAAATGTATAACATGTCTGTTACAACACCATCAGCGGAAACAGCCGATTAGTCACGTGAGTTTAATGTTCGCTACGTCAGAATTTATTTGGCAAATACGTTTCCACCTCCCATTATTTGCATTGACTCTTTTTCATCAAAAAAAAACCCCACCTCAAGCGAGCATAAAAACCTTTTTAAGATTAAGGGTTCTTTTTTCGAAATGTGGCCGTTTCCATCACTCGTTTCTGATACGATTCACTTCAAAATGCTCATAAAAACAGGGTGATGGAAACATAGCTACTGTCACGGAATGGCTGTGTATAATACAGGCACGATGAAGAAGAACTTTGGAATGATCTTTAATGAAGAACTCTCAGGAGAAACACTTGCACACGTAGCATCCAACAACAAAGACCGTCAGAGACTGGGTGAAAACCAAGCGGCAACCTCCCTGCCTCTCTCTTGAAACCAACACGGAAGTGAATTAAACGGCAATTCATCAACTGGCCGCTTGAGGCTGGCTGCAAAAGTGAGTCAAATCTGTATCTCCCCCATGTTAAAATGCCCAACTTTACAGCAGAAAAAAACATGTTTACAGCCTGGTGCAAAAAGTGGATTTGGTCTATACAGCTAATTTTGCCCTTCATGACAACTGTGAGGGGGGTGAATTTTTTTATAACTCATCCATTTAAATTATATTAAGCCTTAAATTTCTGCATAATTAAGGGTGTCCACTTTTGAGTGACAGGTGGATTCCCGCTGCAGTGGTCATTGGTCATCATTAGCCGTTTGTCTGCTGTTTGTTAGCCGTCACATTGCCTCAGCTCATTGTCTGACTGTAAAAATAAATCAATTCGGGAGTGACGCGCTACCAAGATGGCGACGGTCGGCTACGCCCACTTTAGGCTTCAAAAACGATCTTCAGAAACCTAAGGGTGACGTCAAGGACACTACGTCCATATTTTTTTTACAGTCTATGGACTTAAAAGGGTGGTATAATGCCCTTTTCACAAGATGTAAAATAAGTCTCTGATGTCCCCAGAGTGTGTTATGAAGTTTTAGCTCAAAATACCCCACAGATATCTTTATATAGCATGTTAAAATTATTACTTTTTGAGGGTGAACAAAAACTGACTGTTTTTGTGTCTGTCCCTTTAAATGCTGTACATTTGCAGATGTTGTTTATGCTCAAACAGCAACATTACACACTAACTAAAGTTAGAAAAGTGAAATCATAATCAACCATCCCTTTAAATACAACTGACAAACAGAGAAAGAAACAGAGAAAGAAAACCAAAAAGGGTGGGCGCCCAGGAGGTTGACGAAGGGCTGGAGAAGGGGGTGGCCAAGGTGGCTTAGGTGGGACAGTAATACCGACAATACAGGGAGCCAGCGAGGTGCAGGCAGCTCTGGGACGGCTTCCTTGGCTGTGGACCGTGTTAGGGGGTAACATAGGACCCAAGGACCAGATGTTTGAAAGAAGACCCGGAGTCAGAATTATAATAAATTGAAGAAAAGTTTTACTGAAGATAGTTTGCAGTTTCATCAGCAGAAGTCAGCTTCAAGACTCACACAGGAGTTTGTAGGCCGCCCCGCTTACAGTTACAAAGATCACAGCAGTTATACCCTACACCAAGGTCTAAGCTACGTCCTTGCTTCAGGTTGCAGTTTCTGATTGGCTAAGAAATAGAAAAACATAGTAATTTTCCACACATATACAGATAGACTGAAGCATATCTCCATCGATTAGGCAGCTGACACTCGGACCCTGAAGTTAGGCACGTCGTGACCTTCCGGGTCTCAGATCTGCATTGCTGGGAGCCAGCATGTCCAGAACAACAACTCAGTCAATCTCCTATAGAGCTCCGGACGTCACGTGACCTATTCTGTTTACACCGCCATTTTGGCAGTAAAGAGGCCGTACGAGACGAGCGTGAACGGATGATGGCAGCATGAGTTTGAAGGCAACAGAGTTCACTGCGCACTTTAATTAAAAAGATATAGACCTGTACATAGCTAAACTTAATAGATTAAACATAACAGATCCCTATAATGCCCCCGGGGTGCTTTTCATGTGTATTAATAAAGGAACTTATAACGTTAGCTTTCCTGAACTGCAGTATCCTGTTATAACTAACATTACTTCATTAACTTTCCCTCGTCCTATTCTGGAGACTCTTTAAAGGCCTACAAAAGCCTGGAGGGTACAAATGGATGCAATCAAACTTTGTTATCAATATTCTATTTTGGAGTAAACCAGCTTAAACCTGCTCTGTCGTCATTGGAAAGGCAAGTCAACTGTGTTGTTATCGACGCTAGCTGTCCTTGTTTGTTGGTAGCAAGGATAGCAATATCACTGTGAGAACAGTAGACTCAGTATGAAATCTTAATCCTTTAATCCCAATTTTTTCCCAGACATGAAAATATCCGAATGATGTGTCATTAGTTGCCCATTGAAATAATCTTTTTTTTTTTTTTTTTTTATGTTTATGGACAGTGTGTGAAAATTTGTGTTTATGTCCAATCATAAACCGGTGGGATAATGTATCTGGTATATATATATATATATATATATATATATATATATATATATATATATATATATATATATATATATATATATAAACTGATATTAGTTTACACATTATCCCACCACCGGTCACAATTGTGACTGAACATAAAACACATTTTTTCACACACTTTCCATAAGCATTTTAAATGCTTTTAAATGCTTTCCTCCACCTGTTCTGGAATCCAGGCGCACAGCATCTGTCCACCATGTTGAAATAGTAATTGTTTTGAATTATTATTCGACCCGACCGCTATCGATAACGCAAAAGCCGCTCTGGCACTCTCCTGGTTGACTGCCAAAATGGCGGAGTTTAGATTGCATGACGTCAGCCTCCGGAGCTCTATACTGCCAGTGGTTCTTTAACCTGTAACCAAGAAGACTAACACACACACCGACACACAGTTTTTCCAAGGTTGGATTTGGCCAGACTCTAACTATAAACAGGAGAGTCTTCTCAAAACATCAAGATAATGCATTCTTTCTCTCAAGGAGAGCTACACTTTAGTCTAACTGGAAAGTAAGGCTTTAACAAAGAAATGGTCCCTTAAACTATTGGCTTCAATGACCCCTATATGTTTTAACACGTTGAAGACCTTTCTCAAACACAAAACAAGTCCCCGGGCTAAATAAGCAAGCACTGTTACTGCATTCAGATATCAAATACAGACATTAAAGAATAGCCTATACATGAAAAGAACATTTCAGTAATCACACTGGTAACTTCTATAAAAAAGTAAAATCTCCAGAGAAGTCATTCAACTCGTGATATTTAGAAGGACAAATATTGATTAATACCTTGATTATAATCACTCATTACATATACATTGAAGCAGCAGTGGATTACAATCCTCCCCCTTCAACGGGTAACCAGATATTGAAAGAAATACATTTATTTTAAAGTATCTTTTGGAAGAAAGGGGAAAAGGAGCTTTGATTAGAGCCAGATACACTCATTTTATTTAAATGGAAGCACTATACAGCTTTTTCTGTAATAGAAAAAAAGTCCAGAGACAAAAAGTAATTTCATTATTTAAAACTTTCCAATGGTCAAGAAAAAAAAAAGATCAACAGGAAATTAATGCTATTGCTTTGTAATTGTTTTTGAAAAATTTAATCAAGCAGAATCATGTGAAGAATCAGTATGGAAGTAAAATAATGCCAAAATGTTTTTGAAACAAAAAAGCCTGTTGAACTGCACTAGAAAAAAAAAGAAAAAAAATGCATGCTTGCATTTTAATGCATTGTGTTATTAGGACTTGCATTTTTTATTGGTTGAAATTCAACATGGTTGAATATTTAAGCTGTGAATATTTCAATTAAAAAAATTTCAAATTGCCTGTTGAATATTATAGGTTGTATTTTTAAACAGTTTGAATAACTTGGAAGTGAAATATGAAAGGTGAATATGGATTATTGAATTTTTAATAATGAAAATGTGTTTGAAATGTTTTAAATATTCAACCATGTTGAATTCCAGCCCATAAAAATGCAAGCCCTAATAACACAATGCATTAAAATGCAAGCATGGTTAATGCAATGCATATTTTTTTCAAGTAGTGCAATTCAACAGGCTTTTTTGTTTCAAAAACATTTGGCATTATTTTACCTCCATAAATCAGCTGTAAATGAGTTCTATGATCTTCCTCAAATTTTTAGATTTAGAGGGTTCTCTTAATTTTTCTGAGATTTCAAAAGCTGTTTTAGAGTTGAATCCTGGGAAGTCTCCTGGAATAGATGGTCTGACAGCAGAATTTTATAAATGCTTTTGGTATTTGATGGGACATGATTTTTATGAAGTTTTATTAGAATGTATTGATCAGGGGATTCTTCCTCTGAGCTGCCGAAGAGCTGTCTTGACACTAATCCCAAGAAAGGAGACTTGTTTTTTTGTTGTTGAAAAATTGGCGCCCTTTATTGCTTTTAATGGATTTGAAGATATTGTCAAAGGCTATAACAAATAGATTAAAGCAATTAATATCAAGTGTAATTCATGAAGATAAAACATATTGTATTCCCAAACCAACAATTTTTGATAATCTTTTTTTGGTAAGAGATTTGATATCTATTGGAAAAAGGATATGTTTTGGACATAGGGTTTCTTTCTTTTGACTAAGAAAAAGCCTTTGATAGGGTAGATAGCGTTCGCACTCGTGCTCACGTAACATGGGAGAGACTGAACAGCGGTGAGAAAACAGCAGTAAGAAAGCATCTGATCATAGTAATGTGGAAATGTTTGTACAAACTCTGCAATTCACTGGCATCATGTCGACATACAGTATGAGGTCATTATGGTAATTTTGAGACTATAGTTTGAATTAATCGCTTTTGTTTGAATGACAGATTGACATAATAGTACAGATTCAAAATAGCTCTTTCGACATTATCCTGAACATTGCATTCGTTTCATGTGTCAATGAATGGAAGAGAGGCTCTCGGGAGCGTGTGTAAACGTCACATGCCTTTTATTTGTTTTTAGTCCTTCGCATTAAAATCAGTCAACAGCTTTTCCTAGACAACCTTGGAAGTCGTGGACGGTCTTGTTTTTGAAAGTTTCGTTAAAAGCTTTTCAAACATTGCCAATAAAAAAAAACAGATTAATACATGAAAATTCTTACATATAGCCACTTTAAGATATGACTAAAGACATGTTGTTTGTCAATGTTTAATTTAGTTAACTTACTTTAAATAAAGACAACTTTGAATGACCTTAATGTTTATTATGATGTCTTTTTATGCATCATATTTTCAGTTATGTAAGAAAAAAAATGCACTGGTTTCAAACAAAAATACTCTTTATTATATATATATATATATATATTGTTTCTATGGGGAATGTTGCTTTTAGACATACTGAAAAAAAGGGTTTAAGCCAGAAACCGAGACTTCCTATTAGACCAATACAAGAATGCACTTCTGTCAAAGATACAACACAAAGAACACAAATTCTTTATTTGGTATTAAAAAAGTGGCTTAAAGAGCATTTAATATGCCTGTTTTTCTTTTCTGAAGTGAAAAAAAAAATCTAGGTGCTGGACATCTGGATGGATGGATGAGCAGGTGATGAATAAACAAACATTCAAAGCAAAATACAGAAAAAAATATGTGGGGAGGAGGACAGAATCCATCAAGCTTTAGAGCTCTGTTATGACCTGCGCACTGACTCGCTATGTTTAACATTCAGTCAGCATAAAAGTGGTATGACTGAACAGCATTTAGTGGGCTAAATAAATTGGGTGGGGGATCTGGGATGAAGTTATTGCTGGGCAGCGAGGCTTATTGCATACATATATGCACATACACTTTCAGTGATTGGCTCTCCTGTGCACATCCCTTCATATTGATTGATTCTTTGAGCTCCATCAGTACGTAAATTCTTGGTAAATTAAAATACGTTTTTATGTGCTGTGCAGTGTAATTATGCAAGCTTATGTCAACAGCAATATTTCAACTGCATTTTATTACTCACATCTGTCTTATTCACTAATGTATTTGTGCAGGCACCACTGGTTTGTTAAAAAAAAAAAAAACACACATCGGTAGCACTTCATTTCGATGGTCCAACTTTAAACATTCCACTAACTATAACTTTGCATCTAACATGCCAACTAATTATCATGAAATTATTAGTAGACTGTCTGCTTAATATCTGTTAACACTTTATTGTGATGATCCTCCAACAAACATTCTACTGACTATAAGTAACTTTGCAACTACATGTCAACTTATTCTACTAACCCGAACCCCTTACCTAACTCCAACCTAACAGTCTGCAGTTTAATTTAATTTACATTTTATTTTTTTAATAATTTAAAATGTATTTAACATTTTTAAATTGACACAATAGGGTGGACATTTTATGCAATTACATAATTCTTCTAAAAATGAGGAAATGTGGTTAAAGTTTATGGCTAATACTTAACATTACGACATGACATGAATGCAGAATCAAATTTTGCATAACATTTGGAACCAACTGAAACCACACATAACCAAAAATCAAAACCTTTTAAACAGAAAAAACATTAAATGTTTTATTTTTCATATTTTTAAAATAAATATGTATTTATTCTATATTATTATAATATATAACTGAATAACTATGTTATTATTAAACTGTAATAACTAAGCAAACTGAATAATTGAATAACTAATGGCGCTTTTCCACTGCATGGTACGGTACGGCTCGGTTCGGTACGGCACGCTTTGGCGCTTTTCCACTGCATGGTACGGTGCGGCTCGGTTCAGTACGGCTCACTTTTGGCGCATTTCCACTGCATGGTACGGTACGGCTCGGTTCAGTACGGCTCACTTTTGGCGCATTTCCACTGCATGGTACTGTTGAGGTCCCAAGCGTACCGTACCGATACTAAAATGTGACGTGAAAACACTGCAGATCACTGATTGGTCAGACAGAATCATCACTACCAGCGTCATTGTATTTACGACACGACACTAAACCCGCTAGATTTAAATAGCCAGTAGACAACAGCCAGCGCTGTAGCGCCTGTTTTAAAAGTATTTGCTTTAAAAAAAAAGAAAAAAAAAGAGTAAACTTCAAAAAAAGAAATGGCTGAATCGTGGTCAGTGGACGAGGTGCAAACGTTCCTCTCGTTGGTTGCCGAGGAGTGGATGGGGAAACACGGAATGAAAAATTCGCATTTAATATGATGATATCATGGCAGTAGAGACGGCAACTATAACGATCAGTCCCACCCACTTTGAAGCGGTACTAACTGCAGTGGAAAAGCAACCGAGCTAAAGCGAACCGAACCGTGCCGTACCGAGTCGAGTCGTACCACGCAGTGGAAAAGCGAAGCGAGCCGAACCGTTCCGCGCCGAGTCGAACCGTACCGAGCCGTACCATGCAGTGGAAAAGCGCCATAAGTGACCCTACAATAAGTCTTATTTCAGATCAACAA
This sequence comes from Abramis brama, assembly GCF_963993115.1. Classification (NCBI taxonomy): domain Eukaryota; kingdom Metazoa; phylum Chordata; class Actinopteri; order Cypriniformes; family Leuciscidae; genus Abramis; species Abramis brama. The sequence goes on along the minus strand of NC_139965.1, from coordinate 57,217,689 downwards.
AACTGATATGCATTAGCATGACCTGGGGTAGGTGTTCATTAAACTTCTTTGCATGTTGCATGCACTTCTGCTCTAGAAGTGAATGGAGAACCAAGTCTATTGTGGATTCACCTTTAGAATGAAATTTTGATGGTCTGAATGTTCCTTTTCTGTGCACACAACTTGTACCCCATTATTAGTGAATGCAACCCATTAACTAAACTTCATTGAGGGTGACTGACTTGCCAAACATAATATGCAAAAGTAACATTTTGTCCCTGTGAAGCTGAAGCGTAAAGGTCACATTCAGTCCAGTCACCCAGAGGTCTGTGATTAATTATGAGCAGTCTGTGCATTGAGCGGAGCAACGGGGAGGCTTATTCTGCAGCGCCAACACACCAGCCAGAAGTAAATAAAGCATAACTCTCATCTGACATTCCATCAGACTATTAAATGGCATTATAATCAATAGTAGCTGTGCACTGCGTTCCTTCAAGTGGTCTTCAATAGCTTCACCTGCCATCAAAGCACACAAGGGAATTCAGAACAGAGCGCGTCCCAGTGAGTGATTCCCTCATCTTTATTCATGGCTGTTCTTATGATAAAACTGATTTGTGTACCGACCTCACAGTTAAATGAATAATATTGACTTTAGAAGAGCTGGACCACAGTGCAAACATTTACCAAACCAAATATCAAAGCGCATTATCTACAAGTAGTGAGGGGTTTAGTACCTTATCTATTTCTAATGGTAAAAAAACTGTCTAGGACAGAGTTGTCATACATTTCTATTCTATGGTATTAAACAGTCTACATGTCTTATATTATTATATTTAATATTAATTTAAATATGAACTAATTAAATTACAACAATGGCATGGCAAGCATTTCTCAATTAAGTGAACATTGCTGGAGATTCTTTAAGTAATCATTCAAGTAAACAGTAATTAAGAATGAAGAAATGCATTAATATTATTGACATACTGTAATGCAGCAGGTCTATTAGTCTGCATTGACACTTTAAGGTCTAATGCACAAATTCAATATTTTGACACAAATCCATTTTTTTGTCCATTCACTTAAAGGGATAGTTCACCCAAAAATGAAAATTATGTCAACATTTGCTCACCCTATTGGGTAAACTATCCCTTTGAGACATAACTGACTGTGTTTACATCAATACCTTGGCAAGACCGAGGTAAACCTAAAGTGTAAACCTAAAACCTAGAGGTTTCATTGAGAACATGCACTAATACAAATACGTGTACATCATGCACAACAGAAATAGCCACACCAACAGCATTCCTCACAAGAAGTGCCAACATAGACTCACTGGGAATCGTCCCTCTGCCTACATTTTTGCAGAACTCCAAAAACTTACCTATACATACAGTTCAATGCAGTTTCCAGCTGAAATGAACACTAGTGGCAGTAAAACATCAACTACATTTAATCCTTTTCACACAAATTATGATTACAAGGGGCAGATTATCAATTAATAAATAGCCTACTTATTTTTTGTGCAGTTCCTTGGCATATTCCACAATACTATGTTATGACTATGTCACTTTTACCATAGTGCATGATTTATAAACAAATACATGTTGTACAGGGTGCTTGAAAACATGCAAGAAGCAACATAATATCATTTTGCAGAAATATCACCACATGTATGTTTTTCCAATGAGCCTGTGTTGTGAAGCCCAAAAAGGACTCTGATTGATTAATTTTATTTATACTATTCTTATAATCAACATTATATGCAATGCATTTTGGCATGGGACACACGTGATGATGCCCTAAAGTTTGGTCAAAATGGTGTATCTTATAAGGCAGCATAAGGTTGGAACAATCTTACATTTGAAGCTATGATGCCTTAAAATACTGTCTAGATAGGCAGCTGAGATAGTACAGATCTACTGTTTCTGTGTCAGTCTGTCAGCTAGTGAAAGCAAGCACCTCAGTTCGGCTGACAGGGTTCTCTCTGACCCAGGTTTTCAGGTCTGTTATAAGGACAAACAAGCTGATTTGTACTGTACCATCATACCCTTCCAAAACAGCAGGAGCATAATGAAGCCATTTGTCAAATCCACTCTATGGGAACAGCAGCTAAATACGAATCCAGCACAACCTGACAGTTTTCCTAGAACAAAGCAGGCAGGAAATAGAAGTATCCTTCTAAATGTTTGGAAATAAATTGTTATTGCTTTTGGCTATTATTTCCTTAGGTGTGTTATCAAGAGCAGTCGGATGAATAGCTGAAACAAAAAGGGTTTGCAATGAAAAGACTTAATTATTTAGGCTACCAGTTGAGCTGGTAGACACATTTAGAATGATATAACAATAAATAAATAAATATGCCATAAATTAAATTCACAATTTGGTCCTGTTGCCGCAATTCAGTCAAGTTCTCTCTCTCGTACGCTGCATGTGCAACTCTCTCCATGCTCTGTAATTGATGCATAGCAAGCTAGAAATCCTAACCGTTAAACAAAAACTTGACAGGGTGATAATGAAACAGTGGTACATGCTCAAGCCGGTTAACTAGCCAGCAGGTGTTTCCAAAGCCACTGCTCACACTTTGTCACACACATAACAGTGCTGTTAGATGGTAATGTGCAAATGAGCTTTGTTAAGCAGTCATTATATTGTAATGAATAATGTTGCTCTGGGGAAGCGCTAATTCAAAGTTGGTTAATTATCACAGTAATCTCTGTGACGGTGCGGCACTGTAATACTTGGAGCGGCCTACACTTTCCCTATTCATCCTTGTTGATGCGGAATCTACTGCTGGTTTATTCCTCTTGAAGATGAATGATCTTCTCTGAGGGGAGTCAGATATGTCCTCAGAAGCTAATCGATCTGCACTGTTGTTTCTCCAGGGGAAAAGAGAGATGTTCCCTGTTTCCTGCCGATTATATTTGTGTTGAGGTTTAGGGCAACTCAAGCCGAACTAATCTATATTGCCCTGTAGTTTTTCACCTGCAATGGATTACATTTATCTTTTTCTGGCTCTCACACCCTCCTTGGCAAACTCTCCCCACCTCCAATTGGGACCATATCCCATATTTTCATTTCATCACATACTCAATATGCATAAGAAGATAATTTTTTTATGGCCAGTTTCACTCTGCACCATCACTCTTCATCATCAACTATATATTAGATACAACTGGAAGGAGAGACCCCTTGGGGTAACATGCTTTGCTTAAGGGCACAATGGTGGCACAGCAAGAGTGTGATCACAGTTATTCTCTAATTCCTATACTAATGATAATTCATATTGACCCTTTTGACTGCAACCCAGATTCTTAAAGGAACACTCCACCGTTTTTTGAAATAGGGCTTATTCACCTTCTTTCCTACATTTAGATAGGTGGGCAAATGCATTTTTGTCTCAGTGCATGCATTGTTTTAGTTTGACAGGGTCGGCGCTAGCTTAGCTTAGCTTAATGAATGGAATCCTTTGTTGCCAAAAAAATCCTTTGGCATTTTCCTTGACAAAATCCTTTGTTGATCAAAAAAAAAAAAAAAAAAAAAAAAAACCCCCACCTAATTACTTCTTGTGGCCTGCGTATTCACAACGAGTACAAATAGCGATGCAGATTAACACTAGTGTCATGATTCTGCCTTCATGTCCTAGATCTTTCTTGTTTTGAGGCAGGATCATGACAGACCCATGTTTTGTGTACAAGCACATGGCCATTTGTTTGGGCCATGTGCTTGTGTTGTCTCGTTCTCTGCCCCGCCCCCTTGTTATCCTCGTTTTGTCTTGATTGCTTTACCTGTGTCACCTGTGTTCCTGATTAGTTTGCTCCCTATTTAATCCCCTCATGTTTTCTGTCCTGTGTTGGTACATTGTCTTACATTGTCTGTTATCCCCTGTGGTACATTGCTTGTTCTACACTGTGAGTACTTTGTCAGCGACCTGTTATTTCAGTATTGTGAGTTTGTTTCCCGTCATTGTCAAGTCAGAGTTTAGTCTTTATTTGTTATCTAGTCTTAGTCAAAGTTACCTGTCTTCAGTCCTGTTTTGCCCCCTCGTGGGTTTTGTTTTCTGTTTTTGTGTATTAATAAATCTTGAGTGTCTGCACCTCGTCTGCTTCTGGGTTCATCTCCTCCACATCCCATGACAGAATGTACCGACCAAAAGAGAACCCAGCAGATAGTGTGTCCTCCCAGTTCCAGCAACAAATGAGGTTCAACGAACAATGCTGGTTGTCGGCTTCCACCGACAGAAAGAGGGTCAACCTCCCATTCTCGTCTGAGGGTGAGTGGATCCTGAAGAATTATGCCCAACTCTGGGATCGTTTCTCTCAGGAGGAGCCGCCAAGTCCCACCGTGTTGTCGCCACCAGCCAAGCTGCCCGTGATCCTGGAGGGTCGGGTCCTGGCTGTTGTTTCTCAAGGGGACCAGGCTCACTCCACTTCTCCCGAGGTCCCAGCCACTCCCGTTGATCTTCGTGGCAAACGAGGGAGGAGGACTTCGTGGGATTCTCCGTCGGAGTCATCCTCGACCGAGTCAGCGCTGCCTGAGACTGCCCTTCCAACTCAGGTCACAGATCCCGCTGAGCTTCTTCAACCGGTCACAAGTCCGGCTATGACTTCCACACCACGACCTAAGAGAAAGAAGAGGAGAAAGGGAGCCTCTTGTCCTTCGTCTCAGCCTGTCCCAGAGCCCGCTACTTCAAGCGCTGTCCCAAGCGCTGTTCCAGAGCCCGCTCCTGCAAGCGCTGTTCCAGAGCCCGCTCCTGCAAGCGCTGTTCCAGAGCCCGCTCCTGCAAGCGCTGTTCCAGAGCCCGCTCCTGCAAGCGCTGTTCCAGAGCCCGCTCCTGCAAGCGCTGTTCCAGAGCCCGCTCCTGCAAGCGCTGTTCCAGAGCCCGCTCCTGCAAGCGCTGTTCCAGAGCCCGCTCCTGCAAGCGCTGTTCCAGAGCCCGCTCCTGCAAGCGCTGTTCCAGAGCCCGCTCCTGCAAGCGCTGTTCCAGAGCCCGCTCCTGCAAGCGCTGTTCCAGAGCCCGCTCCTGCAAGCGCTGTTCCAGAGCCCGCTCCTGCAAGCGCTGTTCCAGAGCCCGCTCCTGCAAGCGCTGTTCCAGAGCCCGCTCCTGCAAGCGCTGTTCCTGAGCCCGCCACGGCAAGCGCTGTTCCTGAGCCCGCCACGGCAAGCGCTGTTCCTGAGCCCGCCACGGCAAGCGCTGTTCCTGAGCCCGCCACGGCAAGCGCTGTTCCTGAGCCCGCCACGGCAAGCGCTGTTCCAGAGCCAGCTTCTGCAGGCGCTGTTCCAGAGCCAGCTTCTGCAGGCGCTGTTCCAGAGCCAGCTTCTGCAAGCGCTGTTCCAGAGCCAGCAGTCATGAGGGCTACAGAGCGAGCAGTGGCCGATTCAGCTGCTAAGGCTGTTTTGCGGTCGGTTTCGGCGAGCCACGAGATGCCGATTGTCACCGTTGCAAGAGCCTTGTCCGAGTATCTGTCCAGTCTAGCCAAGATTCTGGAGATGCCTGTCCCAGCTGGTGTGTCCAGTCCTGTCCCAGCTGGTGTGTCCAGTCCTGTCCCAGCTGGTGTGTCCAGTCCTGTCCCAGCTGGTGTGTCCAGTCCTGTCCCAGCTGGTGTGTCCAGTCCTGTCCCAGCTGGTGTGTCCAGTCCTGTCCCAGCTGGTGTGTCCAGCCCTGTCCCAGCTGGTGTGTCCAGCCCTGTCCCAGCTGATGTGTCCAGCCCTGTCCCAGCTAATGTGTCCAGCCCTGTCCCAGCTAATGTGTCCAGCCCTGTTCCAGCAGATGGATCCAGTCCTGTCCCAGCTGACAGGAGGATGTCTGTGTCCAGTCCTGTCCCAGCTAATGTGTTCAGCCCTGTCCCTAATTTTGTGTCCAGCCCTGTCCCAGCATCACAGTCTACATCTTTCTCCACTCCCTTACCACCTGCCTCACCCATTGTCTTCGCTCCGCTGCCGGCTGTAGCTGTTCCCTCTGTCACCACTTCACCCCGGACTGTTTCCCCCAAGACTGCTCCTCGTGTGTCCCCACCCAAACCTGCCCGGACCCGTTGCCCGCAGCCCACACCCTCATCCCGAAGACCCAAGACCCCTGACCCGTCTGTTCACCCTGGTCTGCCCCCCAAGGACTTTGTGTTTCCCCCCAGTCCTCCCATCCACCCTGGACATTCCCCCATGAACTCTGTGTTGTCTCCGCCTCCTCTTCCTTGTTTTTTATTTTTATTATGTCACCCCAATCCTGTCATTGTGTATTCATGTCTGCCTTTATTAGTTTTTGTCTTGTATTGTTGGTTTGTGTCTATGTCTCAGTCGGTCTTGTCCCGTGTTTCATGTTCCCTCTAGGGAGCGTCTGGAAGCCGCTCCTTGGGGGGAGGGTTCTGTCATGATTCTGCCTTCATGTCCTAGATCTTTCTTGTTTTGAGGCAGGATCATGACAGACCCATGTTTTGTGTACAAGCACATGGCCATTTGTTTGGGCCATGTGCTTGTGTTGTCTCGTTCTCTGCCCCGCCCCCTTGTTATCCTCGTTTTGTCTTGATTGCTTTACCTGTGTCACCTGTGTTCCTGATTAGTTTGCTCCCTATTTAATCCCCTCATGTTTTCTGTCCTGTGTCGGTACATTGTCTTACATTGTCTGTTATCCCCTGTGGTACATTGCTTGTTCTACACTGTGAGTACTTTGTCAGCGACCTGTTATTTCAGTATTGTGAGTTTGTTTCCCGTCATTGTCAAGTCAGAGTTTAGTCTTTATTTGTTATCTAGTCTTAGTCAAAGTTACCTGTCTTCAGTCCTGTTTTGCCCCCTCGTGGGTTTTGTTTTCTGTTTTTGTGTATTAATAAATCTTGAGTGTCTGCACCTCGTCTGCTTCTGGGTTCATCTCCTCCACATCCCATGACACACTAGTATTTCCTAGGCAGATATTGACTTGGGACTATATTAGGGGGAAGCACAGGCGAAGCACTGCTGCTTAGGCGAAGCACTGCTACTTGGGCGCAGAGATATCACGCAACACATGAAATCCCACGACTTCCGTCAACATACCGCCGTGAATAGTAGCTGGCTGTTTTTCCTACAGTACATGAGTGGCAATGAACATGGCTAATTTTGTGAGAGACGAAGAGGGTGACTTCTCAGACAGTCAAGATCCAGAGCCAGAACCATACCAGAGTTTTCAGAAGATGAGCTGCGTGCTTTGGAAATAGAATGACAGGAGGAGGAGGTTGCGATCGCTCAACAGCCTGAGGATGTGAGGATGAGAGCCAACACGAACTGGTGGTGTGAATGTGGGGGAATATGCCAATCTATCCCGACTGAAATAGTGTCTGTGCTGTGGCGAGTGGGACAAGTTTCTGCCATCAATGACCAGGCTCAGCGCGTCAGATCAAGATGAGCGTGCCCGCAGTTGTGTCACAGCTACCGAGGATTTCACGGCGTTGATCCATCCTGCAGTAACTTTTACTCTAATTTTTTCCCGGTGTGATAAAGTGAACTGGAAAAAAAGCCCCACGCCGAATGGACCAAATGGACAACTGTCCACAGAGTAAGTGATTATTTTAAACATGACGCATGTATAGATCGAACCATATTATACCTGTATTCACATTCACATATTATACCACATATTCACATTTCATGTGTTGCGTGATATCTCTGCGCCCAAGTAGCAGTGCTTCGCCTGTGCTTCCCCCTAATATAGTCCCAAGTCAATCTGCCTAGGAAATCGCCTAGTGTTAATCTGCATCGCTATTTGTACTCGTTGTGAATACGCAGGCCACAAGAAGTAATTAGCTGGTTTTTTTTGTTTGTTTTTTATCACTTTTACTCAGGACATGCTAGCTGGCAACAAAGGATTCCATTCATTAAGCTAAGCTAAGCTAGCGCCGACCCTGTCAAACTAAAACAATGCATGCACTGAGACAAAAATGCGTTTGCCCACCTATCTAAATGTGGGAAAGAAGGTGAATAAGCCCTATTTAAAAAAAGGGTGGAGTGTTCCTTTAAGCACTGAGATACCAACCCAAGGTAACAATTTGATTACCTCGGTCAAAGATATTTTAACATAGCTTTGTTATATGTTTGGTTGTATGTATATGTATTGTATGTTTCAGTTGCCTATTTACTGTTACATCCTTGTACAATTCTGTTATGCCTTCAAAACACTTTTACCATAGTGCATGATTTGTAGGCGAATGCATTTGATGTTTGCATTACATAACAAGCTGTTTATGTATGGCTGACATAGTAAACTTGCTCGGTAGCTCATCTGGTACAGCATTGCAATTGTGATGCGGAGTGCTTGGCTATGAGTCTCGAGAAACACGAGTCACAATAATACGAAATTTTAAGATTTGCAAGAAGGCAAGCCAAAATGGCATGATTGCTTCAGCAAATGTGTTTATATCTCATGTTTGCTTTTGTTAATACTATTGGTTAGGTTTAGGGTAGAGTTTAGTGTAGGTCTTACGTTATTTTCAAATGTAATAAGGCATTATTTTTTTAGTGCCACTCACTGGACATTTCATTTCCAAACCGCTGCATTGCAATACTGTCACAGATCTGCACTACGTCCTTCCACCGTGTCTCCATTTCCTACCTGTGTTTATCTGCCTCATCACCCACGGTATCATCCATCATCCTCACCCCCTGTTGTTTGCAATAAACTCACTGTTCACCTTCCATCTTCCGTATGGAAGTCTGCTTCCGTAACAAATACGTGCAATCATTGTAATAAAATGTTGCCAGATTCAGATAAAACTGAATGTGCTTTTAGTGCCACTATTATCACTGGACATTTCACTTTGAATATATTGTGTTGAGAAATGATCAAGAAGCAATTTAATATAATTTTGCGGAAGTGTCGAAGAAGATAGACAATGGCAATAAAAACAACAGAAGATGAAAGAAGAAACAACAAAAATGGATGTGTGTTTTTAGAGAAGTTTAAAGGTACTTACGTTTACAATCCTGTGCCTAGACATGACCACAATGCATCCCTGAAGTGTCAGCACCGTGTCAAGACTATCCACTGTGAAAGCCTCAACTACAGGACAAAAGTTTTCTCATGACAACGTTTTTTCCTCTGTACAGATGAAAACGTTATCAAAATTTTTCCCTTTCACACGAATCCGAGAAACAACAAAAAATTCTGTATTAAAAGTTTCTGTTTTCAGTTAAAAACATTGTTGTGTAAGCTTAATAACTAATGATTTTTACAACGGAAATTAATCAATGCTGAACTTACTTAAACTGGAGACTGGCTTTCTTCTAGAGCTTCTGCACAGCCAAAACAATCTTTTTTTTTGCGTTAATTTCCTATTATCACTGTAAAGCTGCTTTGAAACAATCTGTATTGTAAAGAGTGCTATATAAATAATGGTGACTTTACTTGACTGCCATTCACAAATTCATTCACAAAGCCTCATGGGATATTAAAGTGTTCATCGTATGCACACTTCAGAATCTCACCAGAAGAAGTAGGTCATCTGGGTACTTTTTGCCTACTCTTTTCTGTGTTCTGTGAATTCGGACATACTTCTTTTGTCACATACTGTTTTTCGCCTACTATATAGCAGGGAACCAGTGTGTTTATGTTTATGATAATGAATTAAAATAATATGATACCAGTATGCAGTTTCAAGGAGCATAACAGACCATTTTTGTCCAGTGTGGCGAGTCGATGTCACCTCTGGCATTAATAGCTATGGAAACCAGCACTTAAGCTCAACGGCGTGATTGGGAGCACCTGAAGCTCGTTTCTCCCTCAATCAGAGGGGTTCTTATGCAGCTCTGCCCAAAGGCAAAAAGTAGAAGGATCTACCAAGGAAAGGTTAACACTTTGGGGACTTTTTTCTTTTCTTCCAGAGACCAACTAAGGCTTCCAACCACCATGAAGAACATCAGCCAAGATCACCAGCACAGAGAAACACACGCTCCAGGGCACAGAAGAGGAAACCGCACAGCTAAACTCATCACATTTGAGTATTGTCTAAATGAAAGGCCCCTACGGGGTAATTAAGAACTGCAGCCCTCTTGTCTGTGCCTTAAAGGTGACATACAATGCTCCTTTTTTATAAAATGTAATATAAATCAGAATGTGTCTGTGAAATTTCAGCTCTATATACCCGCCAGATAATTTATTATAGCTTGTTAAATTTGCCCCTTTTTGGGTGAGAGCAAAAATGCGCATTTTTTGTATGTGTCCCTTTAAATGCAAATGAGCAGCTGCTCCCCGCCCCCCGTTCAGAAGACGGCCGATCCTTTACACGAACTTCAGATACAATAACAAAACACACGAATCTCACTCATCAAAAATCTCAGAAATAACCAGTAGAAGTGGAGCGAAATCTGATCGACTTATTTTTTGACATGCTTGCAGAGAAAGGCTTTGTTACGATCTTTAAAGGTGTAGGAGATGGAACGCAACATTCAGATATCACACGACTGCTGGTAGATTGGGAAAAGCAGAAAGAACCATGAATAGAACGTTATAATTTATTACAAGCCGAAGCCACTAGATACAGTGAGTGAGCTATGTACAATGTAAATAGGAAAGCAAAAAAAATAAAGGAAAAAGAACATACAAATAATTATAGGGAAAAGGAACTTAAGTGGTGCCAAATAAAAGAACCAAATATAACAAAATAATTCCCTTAAACTATTCCCCACAACCTCTAACCTAATAAAATAAAATGTGAAAAATAAACCAAATTCTTCAGCGTATTCAACGCCCTAAAATCCTACTCTAACTAATAAAACACAATACAAAGGGTGGCGCACACTTCTTACCTAGTGTGTCTAACACCTGACATTACTACGGGCACAATGTACGTCGCGCGATATACTGATCTGTTCTCTTTTCCCACATAGGCCTAAAGAACATTAAACTCAGAACATTGGCGTAAAGCACAAATAACACTAAGGAAATTAATGTTAGACTACATACACAAATGGGATTCGATAAAACTGATACAAAGTACGCAACTCAGGACACTGAACACACACACACACACACTGCTGCCAAACGAGACGTGCTGGAAGTCTTTTAAAACAGCGGGGCGACAGCAGATTGGACACAGAAGAACCGCCCTGATGATGATTGACAGCTGACACAGCCTATCACAGGAACCTGAGAGCGAATAGGAGGTGTACAAGAGAGGGAAAACAAAAACAAAAGCACAACAACAAACACGTATAGAACGTGACAGGCTTACCAAAACAAAGTTACTGGGTTGTCACTTTTCATGTTTTCTGGGTTGGTAGCTGCAACCCAATTATAGCACTTAAACACGGAAAAAGTCAGATTTTCATGATATGCCCCCTTTAAAGGGGGGGTGAAATGCTATTTCATGCATACTGAGTTTTTTACACTGTTAAAGAGTTGGATTCCCATGCTAAACATGGACAAAGTTTCAAAAATTAAATTGTACGTTTGAAGGAGTATTTCTGTTGCAAAAATGCTCCTTCCGGTTTGTCACAAGTTTCGGAAAGTTTTTTTCGAGTATGGGCATGTGTGACGTCAGATGTAGCGGAATTTCCTTATACGGGTCCGCGCGCGCAACCGTAGACCAGAGCAAGAGAGCGAAAGCAGTACGCCCATCAAAGCGCTGTGCTCGGCTTTAGGGAAGTCAATGTCACCAAAGAAGTGGGTTTTTGGTTGCCAGGGCAAGACAACCCTGCACAGATTCCCAAAGAACCCAGCGTTAAGGGACCAGTGGATGGAGTTTGTTTTTCCAGAGCATCAACGAAGTTGTGCAAGACTGTTTGTTCCCTGCATTTCGACGATGATTGTTTTATAAACAAAGCCCAGATCGACGGATTTGCAGATCGTCTAATGCTTAAGGATCGAGCAGTCACAATGATAAAGGTTCGCGGTCGTGCGTTGGAACCGGGCGGTGAGTAAAACTGCTTCAAATGTCTCTGTGTGTTGTTAGCTCGGCGCGTTAGCAGCACAGCTTTAGCTCCGCCCACACGGCCCGCCTTCAGCCGCTCGTTTTTTTCCGGAAAGACTCGGTACAGCCTATCTTTCTTTTATAAATATAATAAAACTAAAGACTTTTTGGAGATATGAAGGATGCAATACTACTCTATAGGTACTCAAGATTAACAGGAGATTGAGTGAAAATGAGCATTTCACCCCCCCTTTAATTTTCCTACCCCACTACAACAGGTAAATAACTGGAAGTGAATGACACTAGAAGCCTTGCATATTCAACTTGCCAATTGCCATGCTATGTTAAAAATAAGGTGGATACTTCACGCAAATTGTTCATGACAGCGTATATCTAAAAGTGTATACTTTGAAAGGAGTAGAATGCATAACCATGTGCAAGACAGGTGGAAAAAACAAAGCGTGAAGGCTTAAGAGGACAGGCTGACAAGACTCCGTCCCCCTTTACGTAACCAACAGTTTGTGTGCAATTAATCATGCTGGCACCTCCCTTATTATTAATGCCACACTTCCTTTGTGAACTCATAACATGTGACCTTCACATCATGTATTACCACCGTAGAAGAGTCTGCAGCATGTGTTTTGATGTACTCGTGGCTGTGGATTTTTTTTAAAACTTGTTTCTCACTGCTGACAGTTCTCTGAGAAGCTCAGGAACATTGACACTAGCGCCCACGTAGCATGTAGCTAAGGTTTGTTTCTGAAGTCTGCTACATGTATACTGAACATAAGCAGAGACACAAGCCTCATTCTGAGTGAAGAATCACTCCTCATCTTGACCACTCCAGTCAGCCTTGCGTAATGCAACCGAGTTCCTGAGCATCTGGCCCACTCTGAATGGGAGGAGTCACCTTGTGTAATTCTTGAGTCTCTTACTGAAGCGGAGACTCGTCCCACTCCTGTAGTCTGTCAGAAGGCATCAGACTCACAGCTGACACTAGACTCACTCAGTCAGAGCCCGCTGACTGCAACCATGCAGGATTCGCCTGCTGCACATTAGTCTAGTCAAGCCTTTTTCACATACACTGAATCACAGTGGCAATGGCAGAAGATTCACATTTTGATGCAAAATGTTCACGTTATTTTAATTGGCTTAGCTTTTTGTACTGTGTAAGCCCTTGCAAAAACTGTTTATTAAAAACTGCAGTTAATATGTGGCAAATTATTCCGGGTAGTGGTGAACCTACAGCAAACCTTTGGTTTAAAAAAATGAAATAAAAAAATAGACTATTTGTGTCAAAACTTTGCCAAATCTAGGTGTTTCTTCAAATATGGTGAAAAAATGAAGGAAAAATAACTGTTTTAGATATAAAACATACTATTTCTTTAAAGAAATTGGCACACTCTTACTAGTTTATTGTGCACTAACACTGTCCAACAGTATACATGTATATATTGTCTAGATAAAACAAGGAATACGCAGCTCTATCGTTTATCGTAGCATTAAACACAACTATCCACAAATCCATGATTTACAGTGCACTTTTCATCAAGTCTGTTCTACTTCAATCATTCACAGCACAGAGGATTGTCGGTAGTATATATATATATATATATATATATATATATATATATATATATATATATATATATATATATAACCCTAACCCTAAGCACTCACACCCATCGTAATGAAGTGCTTTGAGCGGCTGGTCCTGGCACACCTAAAAGACTCTCTACCATCCACATTGGACTCACACCAGTTTGCCTACCGTAGCAATAGGAGCACAGAGGATGCAGTCTCCATGGCACTGCACTCTGTGCTCACACATCTGGACAATAAGAACACTTATGCACGCATGCTGTTTGTTGACTTCAGCTCAGCATTCAACACTGTCATCCCAACTAAGATAATAGCCAAACTTGGAGACCTGGGCATCAACACCTCCATGTGCAACTGGATTTTGGACTTTTTGACCAACAGACCCCAGCAAGGGCGTAACTTTGGGTCTACCATTGGGGGGGTTAAACTCGCGGCATATTTATTAATTTATTTATTTATTGAATAATTTTCTTGTGTAACATGCTAATTTGCCGTTCCTGTTTTAGAAATACATTGTGATACTTTTACTGATTTAGGCTACTTAACGTAAATGCAGCTGTTCACTTGACTATTTATGCCATAATGACACAGTTAAATTAAGTGTTTAAGCACTAGCCAGCAGTGGCAGCTTCTACTTAATTGATTTTTTGTGTGTGTTCAATAGGGAATGTGAAGGTGACGTCACGCCGTGTTGCATTATGGGTCCGCCGCCATATTGAGAGGATCGCGCCCTATTCCGCTGTATGTGAATTCATGTGTTGGAGGCTGTGTTTAGATTTTCTGTTGAGATTTTTAGTAACGTCGATATGGTTGGTCAGTACTGCTCGATCAAGAACTGCCATTGCAGGTCACACGATCGTTCAGGGAGGAAAATGAACAACAGAATACGTTTTTTCCACTTTCCTTCCTTGAAAAAACAACATGGGAAGCAGATGGAGGAGCTGACGAGAAGGCACCGGATCGCGTGGGTTGCCTCAATAATGAGAATTTTTTTTAATTTTAATAAACAAATACAAAATATTGTCTTCTAAAATTTCCATAAATATGGTTCTGCCATGTGAGGGTGGTTCTTGGACAAAGTTGTCATAGTCTGCTGTGCTCTTACAAACATGTGTCCAAGTGTTGTGCAGTGATTGCTAAATCAACTGGTTTGTAAAAACGTTTGTTAAAAGTTGTACAAAGCTAGAGGTTTTGTATTGTATATTCCTTGATGACTTGTAGGATAGTTGATGAATTATGTTGATTTTGTGGTTCATGTTAGCAGACGATAAAGCCACATTGCATGAATCAAATAAATTATATTTATTTTGTTTTCAATTAACAATTTGCTTTGATATTCTGTACATCTTTTTATATGCCCTTTTAAAATGCTAGTGAATCAAGGTTTTGTATAACTGCTTAATAAATACATTAAGTGACTTTTATCTGTTTCTGTACGCACTCAATTCAAAAACAAGGTTAACAATGTCCAGATTTGTGAGCGGAGGTAACGTTAGTGCGTCTGGATCTGTAATCCAGTCTTGGGCTGCAAAATCATATGGATCAAAGTTGTTTATCGCGGACAGTTTGTCCAAATAACGTTTTTGGCAGTGGCATGTAATTTCTCCCGATAGGGTCCCTTCTCTTTTTCTTTCAATTTCTTCCGTTTTTCTTCAATTTTACCTCGTTTTAGCCAAACACACCCAACTATTACATGTCATAGCAACGGGCGGCGAAAAGGTAAACAGAGATCGTGCCTCCTAAGATGGCGCCCACGTCCCATAATGCAACACTGCGTGACGTACCTTCACATTCCCTATATCTTATAAAAAAAAAAAAAAACAAGAACTTAAAGATTAATCACTGTATTGGCACCTACATGCAGCAAATGTATTATGCACAATTCAACTCTCAATACATTACACAATACAGGGTGGCACACTGGAGTGCAGCTTGCACCTTTATTCTGAACAGATTTCACATATTGGTGGGCATCACCAAAACTCACCATCCACTAACAAAATCTTTAAGTTTAACTGTTAAAATGTATTTTATTAACATCACATTTTAAAAACTTAACATCAAATAACAGCATTAAAAACTTTCAAATAGAGAAAATGAAAGTGCAATTATATTATCACTTTGCATGAAATAAGACTCAAAAGTAGATTAAAAAAAATTGTGTTTGCATAGCCTCTGATAACATCAAATTCAGAAACTGGGAAAATACAAGTGTGGACTAACGTTAGTTGTGCTTTGATTCATTTTGTCACTTTGCAAACTCCATGCAAAAAGAACAAAAATAAAATAAAAAATAATAATAATGATAATCTCAAATTGAGCCGGAGGTGGTAAATTCCTAATAATGTACACATACAGCTCAACTAACGCAAATGTTATAAAGGTGTTTGAACAACAAAACACATCCACTTGCACATATTTGACAATCGGAATATCAGCTATATCCTGCTATAGCTAACAAATTTGTGAAATTTTGAATAAAAAAGGAAATAAAAGCAGATCATCAGTCATTCAGCGCTATTGTGGCTGTGGTGTGACAAGCAATGAATGACGCGTCTCCATGGGAACCATAAAGTGATACTCAAGCGGCAACCTCCCCTTCTCTCTCTTGAAACCAACACGGAAGTGAGTTAAACTGCAATTCATTAACTGGCCGCTTTGGCTGGCTGCAGAAGTGAGTCAAATCTGTATCTCCCCCATGTTAAAATTACCAACTTTACAGCAGAAAAAAACATGTTTACAGCCTGGATCTCTATGTGGCTTTGGTCTATACAGCTAATTTTGCCCTTCATAACAACTGTGAGGAGGGTGAATTTTTTTATAACTCATCCGTTTAGTTGATTAATATTTAAATTTCTGCATTTAAGGGTGTGGCCACTTGAGTGACAGGTGGGTTGTCGCTGATGTCAATGCTAGCCGTTTGTCTGCTGTTACTAGCCGTCACTTCACCACCTTAGCAAATGTTAGCTGCTGAACTTGCTTTCTCTGCAGTGTTTGTGCTTTTTTTTCGGGATTATTTCATACAATTTAATACACCCATTACTTGGGTACAAAGCCCACGGCTTTGGATTCCGTCGTTGTCGTCGAGTATCGTTCGAGAGAACAACCAGCGCTGTATTTCAGTTGTTTTCCTCTGTGAACATGCACTAATGGATGTCTGACAATTTCGTTGCTTTTTGGAGTTTTCAAATTTAAAAACGTCAATAAAGGCTCGTTCGTTCTGCTCTCACGGAACAGATGGATTATTATATGTTTATGTAACGTTACCGTCAGATGAAATCATGCAGGCGTCGGCGCTTTCTCCGTCCATGCAATAAATGCACATCCATGAATGAGCGCGAATTTTCTAGCGCATTTACTTGAACTTCATAGGCAATATATCTATGGTTTAACCCATTTGAGAGGCGGCCAAAATCTGAATTTAAAATGGACTGAAAAGCTCTCTACGAACTTGACGAGCGATGCCGCGCTGACGGACCATAGACTATAAAAAAGTCATGTATGCACATGTATGCACATAAATCACTGTCACACACACTCTCAGAGTAATATTAAGTTACTGCATAATACATTTTCAACTAGCAGAATAGTACAGAATCACAATACACAGTCTCACTTGTAGCCATGTCTTTTAACTATTATAATATTTCGAAGGGCAAAAACAGGAACTTTTAATTGGCTTTACATCATCAAGTGTCACTTTAGCGCGAGGCACTGTGCAGTCGCAGACTTGGTACTGTCAGTAGCATAACCTTATAGCATTACCCAGAGCCGTTAACAGCCTGAGCTAACTCGATCACGTCGAGCTATTTGGGCGTGATTTCTCAGCCTCTTTGCCCATTTTCTGTTATCCGGGAGTGACGCAAGGCCAAGATGGCGACGGCCGGCCCCGCCCACTTTAGGCTTCAAAAATGCTCTTCAGAAACCTATGGGTGACGTCACGGACACTACGTCCATATTTTTTTACAGTCTATGGTGATACTACGATCAATAACGGTCGCCTTGAAAAACTTTTAAACTTACGTGTGAAAAGGTTAAGTAAGGCTTACATTTAAATGTGTCTTTGTTTTGTTTTGAGTGTATGGTCAATAAATAAAGGAATTAAAAAGATGGGCACAAAACCTGTTTGTCACGCCCTTTACAGTCTATGGTCGCACCCCACTTGTCAGGTCTCTATTCCCCACCAGTGGGCCCACTTATGGAACCACTGTATATCCTGCACTTGCTGCTATTGCACTTCTGTAATGACTTCTTGTGTAATGACAATAAAGTTGAATCTAATCTAATCTAATCTAATATATATATATATATATATATATATATATGTGTGTGTGTGTGTGTGTGTGTGTGTGTGTGTGTGTGTGTGTGTGTGTGTGTGTGTGTGTTCTGTGGTGACTAAAATGGCAGAAATTTTCTGTTAGATCTGTTAGTTGATAACATGTTGATAGTTGATGGCAACAGTGAAGAGGTTATCACTACTCGTAAACAGTTTTAATGGCAAATCTTTTGCAAATATGCAGCAAATGATTGAAGTAGAATAGACTTGATGAAAAGTGCACTGTAAATCATGGATTTGTGGATAGTTGTGTTTTATGCCACGATAAATGATGGAGCTGCTTATCCCTTGTTTTATCTTGACAATACCAGCTTAATGCCAACTGTCAGTCCATATTCATCAGTGGACTAAAGCACTGGGGCCAGATGTGCCACAAAAAGTGAGGCTGGTTCTCACAATGATTGAAATATGCCCACATTCCAATCATTTTAGAATGGGCTCTCACATTACACCTGATTACATCTAGACATCAGGTTTTCTCACAATGGTTGGTGAAGATGATCCAAACAACCCAATACTTCAGTTCTATTAATCTATTGTTAATACAGCACAGAGGATTGTCAGTAGTTGACAATTTTGTTTAAATGCTTCCCTGTGATTTCCCAAATGTCACTCTTTAGGAGGCCAATTTAGATGGATCAGTAATGAGACTCTGCATATCCCTTGCGCCCCTCTGTTTTGGCAAGCGGCCACTGTGACAGATGCCTCTGGTGACTGGACATGCTTCCACATTTTTTTAAAAATATAAATGTGTTTCTTACAACCAAGTTTAAAAGGAAGAAAGCATCTTAGGGGCAGTTTGGATTCACATATTGATTCATGCTCATATTAGACATTCATTCGTCTAGAAATCGATAAAGTATTATGAATTTATGATTTTTCCATTGTTTGGTTTGAATTTTATTAATTGTATGGGTCAATATGAATATATTATCCACATATATTATATAACATTTAAAAGTGACTATGATAATAAAAACAAAAAATCATCTACAAATCTAGTTTAAAGCATGCACCATGTTCTTAAAAATCTACTCATTATATCCAAACCAAAAGGTTTTAAATACCTTTATGAATTAATAACAATTGTAAAATATTATATTTCTGAATTAAATAGGTCATGCTTATATATGATAACTGATTTGACATGTCATAATAATCAGAATATAATGTATATATTTGACAGAATAATATGTCAAATTATCTGAATATAATCTTATTTTTTCTGCTTTTATTATTTTCATTTTGCAGACAAAAAAATCTACTGTGTTATATAGTAGAGTATTATAAAACTAATATTATTAAGCAGTAAAGAAGTTTTGCTAAAATATATTATTATATTAATATTATTTTTTGTTTACTTTTTTAATGAGGGTTTTCTTCATGATATCAGGATATTGCCCCACCCTGATATATTATAATTATGCTCTCCCAAATTAAAATAGCTTTTTAATATAGAAAAACATAAAAATTCTTATCATAGAACAGGTATATTCAAGTCATCATATGTATCAATTGCATTTTAATGTGTTTTGAATAAATTAAAAGACAGAATCAATAACACCATGTCAGTAAATCATTTATCACTTCTAAGTTTTTATTTGTGGTTCATACGTCAATTTCAAACTCTGTTAAAGCAACACATAATTTGTTTTAGTATTAATCAAATCACAGCAAGTGCACTTTCCCTTTTTCTTTTGTCTCAGAAGTCAGAACATAATAAAAGCTATGTTGACTCTTTTAAAAAATAAAACCATTTGGTGTTGTCACAAATTCAACGTCTGTGGTTTGTCCCGCTCACCAACAGAGGTCTTTATCACCTGAGTATTGACACCTTCACCTCAGACTCCATTTCCCATAAGCCTGTACCTGGAAAAGATTGCTATTTACCTGCATAGATTTTTGCTGCACACACACTTTTACTCATGGCAAAGTCTTGTTTTGCCCCTGGCTTCCAACTAACTGAATTCAGCTCAAGCTAACGTTCTGGCAGCACATCAACAACAATTGACTTGGCTAACATCGCTCACAGAGAAGCTAGTAAAAACACTACACAGCCTCCACCTACCCACACCAAGTCAACACTACGCTCCTCCGCTTAGCCCCTCAAACAATACGAATTCAGCGAACACAGTAGAAGTTTGTTGGAACACCAGTTAAACGTAAGGGATTTCTGATTGATTTGAAACTGTTTTTTCGCAAAGAACTGAGTATTGAACTGCAAACTGAGTTAGCCTGCCATGATGAGGGAAAGATGCTGGACCAGTTCATTGAATTTGCCATACATGTTGATAATCTAATTCGAACCCAAAGACCCAGCAAAGCCTCAGTATCACCTCCAGCCACTTCCTTCCATATCACTGAATCAGAACCCATGCAGATCGGGCAGGCTAATCTAACCCCAGAAGAGAGATATCATCGCATTCGACAGCATTTGTGCCTGTATTGTGGTCAGGCTGGACACTTAAAGGCCACCTGTCAACCAACACCATCTCAATTCAACACTCTCACGGTGAGTTCCTGTAACCCTCTTACATGCTCATCTAATTGCATGGAATTGCCTGTAATTTTAACGTACTCTGAGATATCTGTGACTACCACGGCTATGCTCGATTCTGGAGCTGCCTGCAATTTCATTGACGAATTTGCTCGTGCACATGATATACCACTAAACCCCTGTGGCTTTTCTTTGGCAGTGGAAGCGCTAGATGGACACCCCATCGATGACGGCCATGTTCATTACACCACTCAAGATATCAGGCTTCAAATATTAGCTCTACATTCAGAGAACATTCATTTCTATCCCATCCATTCACCTCACCATCCTGTAATCCTAGGCCTCCCCTGGTTACAAGATCACAACCCCCACATGTCTTGGAGTGAGAAGCAGATTATTCAGTGGACGGACACATGCCAAGTGTCTGAGAACTATCCCTCCCGACACTATGAGAGCTGCTTTTATTCAGATTGAACCCACCGCAATTTCCAGCCTCACTTCAACAGTACTCAGGGCCCGTATTAATCAAGCCTCTGATAATTACTCACAAGAACACTGCGAAGAATTGACTTTAGAGTAAAAAAAGTTCTTGGCTCAAAGCTGTGCTTAAAAGTTAGTTATCAAGCATCTCAGTCGTAATTTAAGTGAAGTGTAGGACTAAATCTCAAGTGTCAGTCTTAGAGATGATTCACAACACTTTGCTGTGCCACAAATGGGATTTTAGATGACGACATAGACATGGACCAATCACTGAATAGATTTCCTTATTTAAGAATATTCTCAGATAAATTCACATTGAATGGTGAAAATTCCTAAGAGGAGTTTACATTCAACACACATTTGACAATTATAATTTCAAGAGAATACATTATGATATAGGCTACACATTGGAAATTAAAGATAAAAACCATTTCCACCATGTCTTAATTACACATTTTAACCCGGTGTGCTGTTAACTCACCTGACTATATAAGCTAGATTTTATGATATATTCAGCCACCATGGATTCCAAAAGAAAACCGAACTGGCGAGAGGAAGAAGTGCAACTGCTTGCTGAATTACTCGCACAGCGGAAACATGCTAAAGGCAAGTTCAGCTCAACATTAACCAGCGCTGACAAAGATGATGCCTGCTCTGTCCAAACGATACCGTTTGATTAACTGCTCGTCGTAAAACATTTCAAAAACATTCTTCCTCTCCTGAAAGATTTGCGCACGTCTCTGTCTCCTCAGTGCCATCACAAGCCCCTACTGGCAACTCCTAACCACTTGAGAGACCTCTCGAGCTGTCTTAAATAACTGGGAGAGTAAGAGTGATTCTTAGCTTTAAGAAATTTCATAACTTGCTTTTATACTTAAGTTTGAAAGTAGGAGTAAATTTCATGAATTCTCAGCACTTAAGACTAAAATGACACTTTGAGAAGCTTGATAAATACGGGCCCAGATCTTACCAAAGCTTTCAGGAATCCAAGACTTATACCAAGGAGGAGTTAGCAAAGGGTTTCATCAGACCATCTACTTTACCAGCATCCGCTGGCTTCTTTGTGGGCAAGATAGACGAAGGTCTCCATGCATGGATTATCATGGCCTAAATGAGGTTACTGTAAAATTCCTCTGCCTCTGGTTCCTGCAGCCCTGGAACAGCTCCGAATGGCCAAATACTTCAGCAAACTCGATTTGCGCAATGCATACAACCTCATTCACATCTGCGAAGGAGATGAATGGAAGACAGCATTCTCAACCAACACAGGGCACAATGAGTACTTGGTTATGCCGTTTGGGCTGGTCAATAGTCCATCCGTGTTCCAGCCTTTCATCAATGACGTCTTCAGGGACATACTGATTCGATGGGTGATTGTCTACATTGATGACATTCTTATTTGCTCCGGCACCTATGCAGAACATGTCCAGCATGTCCGAGCCATTCTGCAACGCCTCATTTCTCACCAATTGTATAGCAAGGCAGAGAAATGTGAATTTCAACAGAGCTCTATCTCCTTAGGGTACGTGACAAGTCCTGAAGGAGTGGCCATGGATGATAGCAAAGTACAGGCAGTTTTGAAATGGCCACAACCAACCACTGTTAAAGAATTGCAATGTTTCATGGGCTTTGCAAATTTTTACATTTGTATGGCCAAAAGACTCAATCCTAGACAGGAAAGGTGGGCTCTCTTCTTTACTCTATGTAACTTCACTGTCATGTATCGTCCAGGTTCCAAAAACACGAAAGCTGAGGCTCTTTCTTGACAATATGAGTCTTCACAACATGCACAGACCGACGAACTGATCATACCATCAACCATGATCTTGGCTCCTGTTCAATGGGACATTAAGACAGAGATTGTCAATGCCCAAGCTCGCAACCCATCACCCCCAGAATGCCCTCTGAAACGGATTTACGTTCCTCCTTCACTCCAAAAGAAGGTCTTGCAATGGGTTCATTCGTCCCCTAGCTCCGGACATCCTGGTATCACTGCTACCCTTCAACTACTCCGCAACCACTTCTGGTGGCCGTCTATGCAGTCCGACACCATCGTTCTCATTCATAATTGTTCCAACTGCAACATACAGTAAATAAATCACCCAAGCAACTTCCTGCCAGATTACTCCAACCTCTGCCATTTCCTCAATGTCCTTGGTATGTATAGCCATCGATTTCATTACAGACCTGCCAATCTTCCAGGGTAACACAATCATACTCACCATCATCGACCAATTCTCTAAAGCATGCTGCCTAATTCCGCTGCCCAAGTTGCCCACAGCCATGGAAACGGCAGACGATTTGAGCAATTGGTTATTCAGATTTTACGCCCTATCTGAGGACATTGTTTCTGATCGAGGTCCCCAGGTTTACCTCTCGAGTGTGGTCAACCTTCTTCCAACATCTCAACATAAACGTCAGCCTTACTTCTGGGTATAATCCTAAATCCAATGATCAAACTAAATGCTTAAATCAAGAACTAACTCTTTTTCTACAGACATACTGCAACCAGAACCAATCTGACCTTGGGCAAACTCTCCACAGGTTTGACTCAATTTCAATGCGTGCTGGGATATCCACCGTGGTCTGGCGAGCCCACTGACCACCCGGCTGTCAACGATCGCTTCAAAGGAGTGAGACAACTTGGATCTCATAAGCCCGTACCTGGAACTGATTACCATTCTACTGAGTCACATTACCTGGACTATTTTAGCAGCACACACACTTTCACTCATTGCAAAGTCTTGTTTTGCCCCGACTAACATTACTGAGCGTTCCTTCAGTGTTTTGCCTTGCCTGTGTTTGACCTTGGACTCTTTTATCTGTTTTGATTTGATCTGCCTTTTGTATTTACCCTGTTTGCCTGGATTACTCTTGTGATTGTTTGCTGCCTGCCTCGGCTACAGTATGTGCTTGTGTTTTGACCACGTCCATGTCTGGCCTTAGATGTTATTGCTGGTGATTGACCCCTTCCTGTTTCTACTGCTGCATATTCTTTTAATAAAGCTGCACATTGGTCCTAACTCAGCTGACTCCTCATTACAGATGTTATTTAGATGTGTTCTCAAAAACTCTATATGTAAACATTTGGTTTCACAAGTAGTTGGTGATCATTGGAGATCTGATATTTCCAACAAGAGCTTGTTTTTCAAATTAAAAATCTCTGCATACACATCAGTTTTGATTTCACTGGTGTACTGCCTAAGACTCTGACCGTTCAGTTATTCTAGTGTTTGGTACTGGATATCAAAAGGGGCAGCATGTGAGTGAACTTAAGCTGATTCCTGTGCAGAGAGCAGCTTTTGCCTCAGGCAGAAGAAATGTGTGTGTGTGTGTGTGTGTGTGTGTGTGTGTGTGTGTGTGTGTGTGTGTGTGCTACTGTGTGTGCCTGAGCCTTTCTGCTAGACAGGAACCCAAGAAAAAATTTGAGCTTTCTCATGCCTGTAAAAACTCATTATGTGTGGTGTTTCATGTGAAAACCAGAGAGTCATGGTCAGATGCAAAAGAAGCCTCAGCAAGGGAAGCTATGGCACTATTGAGAGAAAAAGTTACATTCAAACAAATCCCACTAAAACAGAAAGAACACAGATGAATGACATTTTACTAGACTAATATGTTGCATTAATTTAAATTAGATTCAAAAAATATTTATTATGTACTATAAACACACTTTGCCATGTAAGAATGACACGTTCATTTATGTGTATTTTCAAAAGCAAATTAATTTTATGTTTATGTTTGGCTTGCTAAGACGAATGAAGTGACAGCTATTGACATGGATGTAGTATCACACAAAGGCATCACAAAAACATTTTGAGTCATTGTTGCCATTGTAGATATTCTGCAGGAGTGTTTATCACTACTGATTAAATAGGCTCTATGCCGAACGTCACATGAACAAACAGGAAAGCAGCCCTCATCGCATCCTCTTTTTGGAGAAAGTGTTAACGGCAGTATGAACTGACTGTGATATCTATGGACTTATCAGCTAGTTATTTATTTTTATTGTTGGCATTTCAATTAAAATTTCTAAATGTTAGTTAGAAGAAGAAAAATAAAAATCTTTTAATATCAATCTGCATATGCAATGGACATCGGTTATGCTAATCTTTGCTTGCTCCTTTGAAGTTATCTTGATTAAAACGGCTGTATATTTAATGAAGCACATACAAAAGACCTGAACCTACGGAGCCCCCCTAGTCCCACTTTGGCAAAAAAATTAATTATAACTATCTCGTGGCCTCAAGATACTAACTCGTGGCCTCAAGATACTATCTCGTGGCCTCAAGATACTAACTCGTGGCCTCAAGATACTATCTCGTGGCCTCAAGATACTAACTCGTGGCCTCAAGATACTAACTCGTGGCCTCAAGATACTATCTCGTGGCCTCAAGATACTAACTCGTGGCCTCAAGATACTAACTCGTGGCCTCAAGATACTAACTCGTGGCCTCAAGATAGTAACTCGTGGCCTCAAGATAGTAACTCGTGGCCTCAAGATAGTAACTCGTGGCCTCAAGATACTATCTCGTGGCCTCAAGATACTATCTCGTGGCCTCAAGATACTAACTCGTGGCCTCAAGATACTAACTCGTGGCCTCAAGATACTATCTCGTGGCCTCAAGATAGTAACTCGTGGCCTCAAGATAGTAAAGTGTCTGACTCATGGACCCTTTGTTATTAAACTGGACCCTGTAGTGCAATACTTCACATTCTGTGCAATATTCTCTGTTTTAATATTCAGTGTGCAATATAGTTTGCTGCAGTTCTGCTTCTATTTATTTACTAGTACTGTAAATCTTGTAAATCTTGTAGGCTGCATATCCACAGTCCTTTATAATTCTTCTTCATATTTTATAGCCTATATTTATATTTACATGCATATACTTGTTTATTTACCAGCTTCTATTATTATTTATATTTCTTTAAATGTCTTGATGTGCACATCAACTGTGACACAAGAATTGTCCCCCGGGTTATCAATAGCATCAAAAGATCAATAAAGTATTTCTGATTCTGATTTTAAGTTAGCCCAGAAATACGTCCTCACCATTTACTCATATTTTACCCTCATGCCATCCAAGATGTATACAACTTTCCTTCTTAAGATTAACACAAATGAAGGTTTTTAGAAAAATAAAAAATACATCTCTGGGAATACACATAATGCAAGCTCGTGTTTCTAAAAGTTGGATCATCAAAGAGCACATACTGCAATAACATCCATGCAACCCCAATGGATGGATCAATGTCTTCTGAAGTGAAACGATAAGTGTTTGTAAGAAAATTACAATATTTTTAACTTTTTAAACTGTAGACTATCGCTTCAGACCAACTGTAATAAGTTGATTTTCATACAAAGGTTTCCGAGTCAGTGATATTAGATAGTGTGTATGCATTTTTATTGTACTTACCCTGTAACTACATGGAACAAGAGGGTAACAAGTACAACTTTAATTTACGGCCTGCAATGTCACACTTACCCTGTAACTACATGAAACAAGAGGGTAACAAGAACCACTTACCCTGTAACTACATGGAACAAGAGTCTTTTTCCCAATATATAAAAAAAAAAAAATGCAATAGTTTTAGCTTTACTTTCCTTGAAACATGTAAGGCCAAACTTAAACATCTGCACTTTTGCTATAAAAAATAAAATAAAATAAAAACTGTATAAATTCATAGATATGTACCCTGTAATTTTTAAAAAGCCTATACAGTATGTATTGGTACACCATTATTACAAAAAGGTACAATAAGGTTCTCGCTAAATTGCTCCCTCATATCCCCGTGAGATGAGAGATTTATGTATTTTTTGTCTTGAAAAAAATCCTCCGATGACGTAAAAATCGTCATATTGCGTCATCGGAGGATTTTCTGGCCAGAGGCTAAAGACTACAGCCAGTAGGAGGAGCTCGTTCTGCATGTTTTCAACCCGCCCATAGAGGGTGGGATCTCACTCACAGAATGTACACAGTGTCAGCCGTCTTTCTTTGGAAGCTAAGTTAACAGGCTCTTGTTCTGTGGAGAAAACTGAGTAGTAGGAGAAAGCTGAATAGTAGGGGTTACCATCCTCTTTTTTCCTGACATGTCCGGCCGTCGAGATCGTCCAAAATGTCCGGGATTCGGCTTTTGCTTTCTGCGGTCGCCATTCATTGTTTACATGCACACCTTTTATTTCAATCTAACTGAATTCATTCCGATTGGTGAATCTGAATGTAGTGTTTACATGAACGCTAAACAAGTGACCGGTTGATGTGCATTTTAACATTTTAAGAAAATTCCCGCTCCTCCGTGAGAGATACGAGACCGGTGCGTCTCACTGTGCCGCTCATCAGTAATCACGCCACCGGCCTCGCGCCGTTCTCCCGTGCCCCTCAGCATCGTCCTGCTCACCACAGTAAACATAATGAATGGCGACTGTAGAACCAAAAGCCGAATCCCGGACATTTTGGGCGATCTCGAAATCCCAGGCAAACTCATCACGGAGACTCGCTAGTAGCTTAGCTTTGTTTTCAACTGCGCTCTCTTACCGGTAGGCCTTACCGAGTGGCCTCCTAGGGCAGCGAAGCAAGTGCATTCTGGGAGTTGTTGTCTTTCATCCACATAAGCCAAAAATACATTTTCTGGCTTTTCTTAGTCTAGAAAGCTCCAAATTCAAAAATAATTTCACATTTCTTCTACATAAATGACCTATTTTAAATACACATTCATCTTTCCAGAAGTGAAGTATCCCTTTAACATATTGTTCCCTTATACTTACATGTAAGTACTTTATAGGTACACTATAATTACAGAAAGTTATGCTGTAAATTCTTCTTAATTACGCAGTACTTTCTTGGCTGTAATCTAAAGCGTTACCCAAATTGTATTCCTTTTCACACAAATTATGATGACGGGGCAGATTACCGATTACTTTCTTGCAGTCCTTTACACAATACTATGTTATGACCTCAAAACACTTTTACCATATACCGCATGATTTGAAAATTAATACATTTTGATGTTTGCATCACATAACCAGATCCATATGTAGCTTTTCTGCCATAGTATTTTTGCTTTATACAGCATTGCACTTGTGAAACACCAGTCATGATAAAAGAGCTCAAATACTATGGAGGCAGATTAGTCTCAAATATAAATCACGCAAAAAACATGATTCACAAATGCTAGACAATTTCACATGCATGAAACCTAATTCACGTACACACAAAAAAAAATCCACGTGCGTGAAAAAAAAAATATATTCACAAAAAGCAATTCACATGCGCAAAATAAAATTATATACTCATAAAATACATTTCACAAATGCAAAACACAATTCGTAGATATACAACTGTGCACAAAAACCTTTGAATGTTTAAAATGTACGAGTGTATCTTTGCATTTGAATGTGCAAATCGTCATTCACGTACGAATTGCCTTAGATATGTGTGTGTGTGTGTTTTTGAGACTTTCCTGGCAGCATAACACTCGTAACACAGAGCAGTCGTACTCTTTAGCCAATCAGATTTAAGCTTATCAATCGACCAATCAGTATCACGTGAGGGCGGGCCTACCTGCATGTTACGTCATCAGCTTTCGACCAGTTCATGGCTGAGCAGAGGTAAGTGCAGTTAATCGTTCATTTCTGTGTTTAGAAGTTAGAGATCAGTTGAAGCAATAGTTTATTAACTGCTGTTTAGTCCACATGTGAATATAAACATTTATTTTTAGTATTGATGGATTTTCATGTCCTGTCCACCACACATTCAACTGATGATAATGTATGTAATGACGTGCATATATAGGATAAATGTTTTGATCTGCATATATTATGTAGTTTTATTGTTTCAGATTTCCAAGACAGATGATGTATGAAGTTGCAGACAACCAGTACTGTGATCTTACCATTTCTACTGTAATTCTTTGAAAACAGTCATGTTGCAAGCCATCCATTTTGACAGTTGTTTCAACAAGTGGTTGAAAGTGATGCATTGTTACTGTATTAATTTGTCTCCTGCGGACTATATGTACACGCTTTAGGAATAAAGCCTTGCTATGCATGCATTATTAAATGTTCTTGTAAGAATTAAAAGATTCAGACATAGTTCAATTTGATGTACACGTTTTATTAATTTGAAAGTTTCCGAATCCTTTGGGAATAAAATATATAAAATGACTTGATCATGATTAATGTTCCTGTTACATATGAAGATCATGAACTGACGGTCTAAACTGTGAAGCACAATATTCAGTACAGAGAAATACGTCTCTTCAGGAGTTGTGAGATCCAGTCAGAGTGTACTTTGCTTTTAAAGTATATAAATATAAGTGCAATACATCAAGTGAAAAGTTAAAAAATGAATTGTGTTCAGTCCGGTCATCAGTAGACCTCTCTGTTAGGACATATAAGATTTTGTCCTGATATTTAAAGTACTAAAACCCTATAGTACAAAAGGTGCAGACAGAGGATGTGGGAAATTAAGTGATGGTATTTGAATCGCATAATCTTAATTGCCTCTCTATGATAAGTACCTTTGTCTTATCAGCATAAAATCAGATTTGCCTATTTTACTAGGCAAAGTAAAATTAATGCTTCACAATATTGTCCTGTGAGACCTTAAGATGACAATAAAAAACCTTATTTAAAAACCTTGACATTACAATACAGCATAAGGAAATGCATGTTGAATATATTGGTAACACTCTACAATAAGGTACAATAACTTAAGTTAACATTAGTTCATGTATTAAATAACCATGAGCAATACATTTGTTGCTGTGTTTGTTAATCTTTGTTAACGTTAGTTAAAAATACAGCTGTTCATTGTTAGTTTACAGTGCATTTACTAATGTTAACAAGATTTTAATTAAGTATTAGTAAATGTTAACATTAACAAAAAATAATAAAGGCTGTTCACGTGCAGTTCATTATTAGTTCATGTTAACTAATGAAACGTTTTAATAAAGTGTTACCAATTAAGACATAAATACAAAAAAAAAAAGTATAAAAGAGAATAAAGAAACAACATGAATTAAGATGTTCGTGACTGCTATCCAGATGTCACACCAAAGGTGAGTAATCCTGAAAAATGCAGGGAAACAAGTGTTAATAATAATTTAACATCATACATAAATGGCAAAAAACACTGGCTGCTCATTAAAATAGGTCTATTCACTATTTAAAGAACAATCTCGATGGGTATTGACCACAGATGATTGTTTTGCAATCATTAGCGTGATTGTAGCTGTAAGAGCTGTCTGTACCTTCAGCTAAAATACAACAAAACAAGCATCATTCTTCTTCATTTTTGATACGATATGGGACATCTGATTACAACAACACTTGCTTACATCAGTTAATAGTTCATAAACTATTGCTTCAACTGATCTCAAACTTCTTTAACTTCAGTTAACACAGAAATGAACGATTAACTGCACTTACCTCTGCTCAGCCATGAACTGGTCGAAAGCTGATGACGTAACATGTAGGTAGGCCCGCCCTCACGTGATACTGATTGGTCGATTGATAAGCTTAAATCTGATTGGCTAAAGAGTACTACTGCTCTGTGTTACGAGTGTTATGCTGCCAGGAAAGTCTCAAAAACACACACACACATATCTAAGGCGATTCGTACGTGAATGACGATTTGCACATTCAAATGCAAGGATACACTTGTACATTTTAAACATTCAAAGGTTTTTGTGCACAGTTGTATATCTACGAATTGTGTTTTGCATTTGTGAAATGTATTTTATGATTATATAATTTTATTTTGCGCATGTGAATTGCTTTTTGTGAATATATTTTTTTTTTTCACGCACGTGGATTTTTTTTTGTGTGTACGTGAATTAGGTTTCATGCATGTGCAATTGTCTACGCATTTGTGAATCATGTTTTTTGCGTGAATTATATTTGAGACTAATCTGCTTCCATAAAATACTTGTAGAAGCAAGCTAAAATAGCATGTTTACTTGAACAAGTGCACACGTGGTTAACTCTATCTTATAGGTTTAGGGTAGAGTTTAGTGTAGGTGATACATTATTATTATTATTATTATTATTATTTAGGCGTGATCAGCGCCACTCACCAAACATTTAATTTCCGAACTCCCAAGATATGTGAAACAACCAACATAATAAAACATTGCCAAATTCACCTTCATCTGTTTCAGATAAAACTGAACGCGCATTTAGCTCCACTCACTTATTTTTGCAATTCAGTGGTGCAAAAATTACATAATTAATCTTTAAGATCTGTAAAAGAGGATATATATATATATATATATATATATATATATATATAACTCTGGAGTGAAATTAGCAATTCCATTCTATTTAAAATCAAGAGCACAGCATGAAGGATCATTTCTGATCCTCGCAGCAGCCATTAGTTAATTGATTGGGCGCAGAGCACTGCTCAATGTGTTTAGCTCTTTAATTAAGAATGTTTCTCTTTTAAACTAAGAAAGTTCAGGAAAAAAACAGAAAAGAAAAAAATTCCGTCTCTATGAGCCACACTTTCCTTAAAAGGATAGCTAAGGCAAAAAAAAAAAAAAAAATGAATATAAATAGTCACATACATGTTTCTTTCTTCATGAATGGAAAAGTTTTGAAGATTATTCATGCTACTCTTTTCCACACAATAAGACTGAAAGGTGACTTGGGCTGCCAAGCTCCAAAATGGACAAAAAGCATCATATGTCAGAACATGTTGCAGCAAGGATGAGTTGAAGCAGGATCTAGGTGCAGCAATATCTTTTAATAACAATAAATCATGCAGGAGAAACAGGAAACGGCAGGAACGACTCAAACCAGAATATTACCAATGAGAACGAACAAAGAACAACTACAACTGAGGACTATAAGCAGTAAGCACACAGGGTAACTGAGGAGAAAAACAAGGCACAGGTTGGGACTAATCAATCAACTAATGAGTAACCATGACAACAAATGAAAAACGGCACGTTTACAGAAAACGAGACAATGCAAACATAAACCTAACATCATAATAGTAGTCCATACTTATTCTTAATTTGAAAATCTTGCTAGAAAACTGTAGCATCATTTACTGGAAAAACAAGAGGGTGTATAATGTTTGTAATTTTACTATTCTGAAAGTAAAAATAAAAGGTGACTCGTTCATGGATGTGTTTGTTTTGTTTTATCTCTCAATGCAATTTTGATCATGTGTTGCTTCTATTCAGATGTGACTTATTTTCCAGGTAATAAGGCAATAGTTAAATTACCTATTGAATTTATTTCAGTGATTTAAGGTTGATAGGCCATGCTTAAAAGTTTGGAAAGTTGCTCAACTCCATCCCTCCAGTGGCTTGTCTTTCCTTTTTTTACTTTCCTTTGTGCAGTCACTGTATAATTGATTTTGCTGTGTCTTTGCTTCAGGAGACAATTAACAGCAGATTAGGCCTTTTCTCTTAAATAGTGCAACTTCTCCCAAGTCATTATTAAATCCATCATAACAGAAGAGGCGTGTACTCATTAACATGAAAAAATAAGGTTTACGAAGAAAGCTAAACTTGAAAAATGAATGCATGTTGAAATATACACTTTTTAATGTGTTTTATTGCCAATGGCACTGTTGAATGTTAAATATTAATATTTACCTGGAAATAAAGCAGCAGAATGAGACTCAATCTGATATTTAGGCATATTGTCTGTGTACAGGCAATGGAATTTCTATTAAAGGGGTCAAATTATGCTATTTTAAATGTTCATTATTTTGTTTATTGGGTGTAACAGAATAGTGATCATGCTTTAATGCTCAAAAAAACACATTAGCTTTTACTTTACTTTGATGGTCCCTTTTGAACATTCTGTTGACTACGAGTAACGTTGCACCTACATGTCAACTAACTCTTATTAGAGTGTTAGAGTATTAGTAGACTGGTAGAGTTCAGGTTAGAATAAGTTGACATGTTGCAAAGTTACTTATAGTCAGTAGAATGTCTGTTGGAGGATCATCAAAATAAAGTTTTAGCAGATAAACAGACAGTCTACTAATGCTCTAATGAGAGTTGTTTGCAAACAGGATGTTCAAAACTATTGCAGCACCTCCATTCCCGTCTGAAACGCTCTGATTGAGTTCCGGTTTCTATAAAACCACAGCGTCTCCATGACACGGCGATCACACTGAAGCATTGCCCTCTTTCTTTGCGAATGCATTTGGGCGGGCATTAAAGGTGCTCTAAGCGATGTTGGGTGACGTCACTTCTTGTTGACATTCAAAATATTGTCAAACAAAACGGAGGCTAGCTCGACCCTCCCTCCTCCTCATCCCGTCCCCTCCCCCTCCCTTCTGTGCTTCCTGAAACAGTCATGAACCATTTAGAAAAACCAAACTGGATTTACCTGTCCAGCAAAAACAGAGCCACCTGAATGTCGGATTGGAAGCTCTTCTGCCGGCGGAGTTCTCGCCACCTTTTGAACGCTTTTCCGATGTAAATTCGGGACTTCACGCATTCCTTCTCCTTTTCCCTATTCTTTGTTATGTGTTCATCGGAACGTCATCTCTTTGGCCGTGTGTTGGCCATATCAAAATTCTTAAGAATATCAATTTTTAACGTTAGTTGTTGTCTAGGACATCTCTCCTCTAGCTAACTTCTCTCTTCATGCTTCTTTCTCCTCCACTCCCCACTCCCCCCTTCATGTGCACGCGCACTAACCCCCCAACCCCCACCCCCAAATCATTCTTGTCGGTTATTGGCTGGAACACTGTTTGTTATGTTTCATGGTCCAGGCTGGGCCAGTTTGTTTTTCTTGACGTTTGTGGAGCCTGGGCTGTCTACAGAAACCACATTTTTTTACAGTGTGTTCAGGGGACAGGCGTCTAGCGGATAGTGAGGAGATGTTTGCTGGATGTGACAAAAAATGTTTTGGACTAAAAAACGTGTGACATCGCTTAGAGCAACTTTAATATGTCACTTTGTGATTTGGACATTTGCAGAAGTAATATCCGGACTTCGGTCAAGGCGTTTAAGCAGGTTTGAAGCTGTGTTTTCTGTTAGACAGAATAAATCTCTTTTGTGGGAGACTATTTATAACTTTGCAGATCTTATACATGCGCAAACAGATCCATTGCACACTAAATGGCAGGAAAACATTAACAAGAGTCAATTTACCCCTTTTAAATTGAATGAATAGTTTTTATCTAATGACACATCCTCTGCAGATTTCTCCAGATGCTCTTCCAGCTGCCCGCACTCAGTCACCGACGTCAGACTTCAAGATGAGCCTAATACCAAGGTTGTTTCTTTTCTTTTGCTTTGATATCACAGACAGACAGGAAGAGTGGGAGGCTGGAGATCTCCATGGGGATTTCTGACTGTCTTCAGCAATTTGGACTGTACAGGAGAGCAAGGCCAACAATGCCAATCAAAACCTCGAATACTACTACTGCCAGAGGCAATTCAGAGAAAGCACAAACAGACAAAAAAGAGAAATGGAACAATGTATGAAACGAAAATGCAACATAATTGTGTATGATTAAACAGGGTTTACAGTCATTTTATTTCATAATCTTTCCTTTTGTAGCACCACACAGACTTCTGATATGATTAGCACTTCAAATGGACTCGGCATCTGCTGCATTTCTTCTTTAGGGCATCATCAGAGACTAACCCTTAATATCTGATGCTATTTGGGTCAGTCCAGTGTTTTTCTCATGGTAGACAGATTTTGGAGACAGATGAGAGAATAGTTGACATTTTGGCAGAGATCGACATTTTGATGGATGTCACTGTAAATTGTGGTGTTTTCACAGATGCTGGTCATCTTTTGGTCATGGCCCAAGGGCTCTTTTTACAGTTACTCAGTTCACATTCTTTTAACACAAATGAATAAATGTGTAATTCTGTTTAAATATTTTGGTGAGATGAGCCACACTCAAAGCTGGAGAAAAATAGCAAGTTACATTTTTAAAACATTACATTTGTTAAACAAAAAATGTATTGTAATTAATGTAATTTATTTATTTTAGATGTTTATCGCAGAGGGGTCAGTAACGGTACTGCAGGGAGTCCAACAATAATTGTTTAATGTAAAACTTTTTATTAAGAAACAAACAATTTTATGTTTACCCCAATCAAATCCTAAAGTTAAGTTAATTTAAAAAAATAAAAAAAATAGCTAAATGTTTCATTGCCTCTTTAAAATTAAAATGATGTTTTTGCAATCATAACAAAGTATTGGAAATACATTATTAGGGCACTGGTACTATAGACTAGACTTATACAAGTCAATTTTATACAGATGGGGTCCCTGCTCAGTCTTTCTATCCACCAAGGGGTCTTTAGTCTGAAAAGGTTTCCTTGAAATTAGCTATTTTTTGGGGCATGGTTGAGTTGTGTTAGTGTGTTGGAACTTGAAACTTGGTAAGGGTAACCTTTCCCAAACATGTTCCCAAACTAGAACAGGTTTACCAATCAACCAATCACAACACACGTACGGGTCCAGCCGGCCAATCAGAGCACATTGTGCTATTTGGAAGGAGGGGTTTAATAGAGACAATAACTAAACAGAGGTTACTGACAGATTGGGATGAGAGAGGCTGTAAGAATGTCAAATATGTGAACATAATGTATTTTCTGAACATTCAAGCATGAAAACCTATTCTAGTAGAGCCCAAAAACAAAATACCTGTGGGGAAACTTCTTATCTGTAGGGAAATAGCTGTTACGCCTGTATTGTTTGAGAATAAATCAAATGCCTTTTTTGATGCATTGTTTCCTTGTTTAGAATGACACATATAATATTCAGTGTGATGTAATTGGCTTACATTTTTAATCTAGTATGTGTTTCCAAAATCTGTAAGAGGGGAAAAGAGGGATAGTGAAAAGCATGGCAGAGGGAGTAAGAGGCCAAGGGAACCCCGTGGCTATATATATAATATCCCTTGCTATTACATACATATATATATTGTATATGTGTGTATTTGAGTGCCATGCGCTGTGTGGGAGAATGTGCTGTTGGCTTGAATGGAAATGTGAACTGAAACAATGAGCCTGAGCAGAGATGTGTTTGGAGGAAGCCCAATTACTGCTGCAGCTTCCAAAGGAAGACCATGTGCTCATCCTGAGATGCTCATGCTCATGCTGGATGTAGCATAGATGAGACTTTCATCACACATAGAACCATGTGGATGTATTAGTCCGCCCACATGTAGCCAGAGTGTTTTTGTGCATGTGTTTGACTGGTAGGCGGTAGAAAGTTATTAACACAGACATTTACAGTGCTCTGTAAAAAAATAGTATTTTGAATTATCTGTTTGGTTTATGGACATTTTAACCTTTAAACACAAGACAATGCAATGCGTAATTCAAAAATTGAATGGAAAATTCCTTCATATTAACACAGACTGGCCATATTTTTATGGATTTTTCTTAGAGGGATGTATACACACACAAAATATCAAACCAGCTGGAATTTATTTTAAAGAAACAGCACAAGCAAACAATTTCAAGCAAAACATTAAAATAATATGATCAAATGTGATGAAGCACCTGTGCTTATTTTGCAAGGACACCAGTTTAAACTGACTTCACTAAAATCCCACTGAAAGCAGATTATTAAAATCACTGCAAAAATGGTTCAGAAATTAGTTCAGAGAAAAGGTCTAGCTTCATTTGTTTGCGAATATGGTTTGACATTTTGTTATCTAATTAAATATAATTCATACATTTTCAGTGTGGCTTAAATGTCTTACTTTGGGGCCATACTGCACGGATGAGGATTTATAAAGGGAATTTTGCACTGGCTTTACAAATCTGAAAACTTTTGTGCATACACGCAAAATCTGACTTTTGTGCGTGCGCACACTTTAAGGATGAAATATATGCAAAGTTTTATACATGAGACCCCTGGTTTTTAAGCAGGTCAGCCTGGGACGCCTGCAAGATAGCCATCGTATGCAGTGACTGCTTCTTGGAATTAAAATGAATGTCTTGCTGCACACTGGCTGTGACGTGAATCCCTTATGTTGGCACAGAAGTGCACTACGCACATTCAACCACTGTAGTCTTCATCTGTGGCCTTCTCTCTGTTGAGAAAATGTTTACAAAATAAAATGTAAACAAATGCACCCGCACTCCTGATATACAGTGCATTGCATACATCAGAATTTTTGTTTATTAAAAAACCCTTATATTATATGCATGGGGTTTGAACCAGGGGCGACTCATACGCAAGAGTGTAAAAAGGCCCAGTTTCATGAGTGACTGATGCATATTTTACTGTTGTTTAGACCGGAACTATATACAGTAGTCAATTTTCAAGCATGATAAATTTTCAGTCTATCATGCTGTTCAACTTTTTAGCTTGTTCTATTGTTAATAAATGATATTAAAGGAAGAGCATGCATATTATTATATGGGACTTGCTGACAGGATACTATATAGTTTCTTTTTTTTTTTTTTTTAAGTAATATTTATATTCAGAAATTACACATTAAACTGATCAAAAGTAATTTTTATATTTAAAAAAAAGAAAGAAAAGAAATCGATTTCCTATAGATGCTGTTTTTTGAACTTTTCATCAAACAGTATAAAAAAAATATATAAAAAAATAACAA
Source organism: Abramis brama (assembly GCF_963993115.1). Classification (NCBI taxonomy): domain Eukaryota; kingdom Metazoa; phylum Chordata; class Actinopteri; order Cypriniformes; family Leuciscidae; genus Abramis; species Abramis brama. Next base: position 57,180,357 of record NC_139965.1, on the reverse strand, counting down.
AAAATTTAAGTCACACAACTGTTTTCAACATTGATAGTAATCAGAAATGTTTATTGAGCTCAAATCAGCATATTAGAATGATTTCTGAAGGATCATGTGACATTGAAGATTGGAGTAATGATTAAAAAAATGCAGCTTTGCATCACCCTCAGAGACCTTAATTCATTTTGAGACGTGTGATGGAGATGAAGCCTGATTTTGACTTTCTGAATCCAAGGTTCATCGTTGTTGAGTAGCTATGAGGATAATCTGGAAATATTGCAGTATGTGTGCAGTTTCGTATAGGCTAGGAATAGCAAGCTAGTTTTGAAAGCACGAGATCCCACCCTCCCTTCAGAGCGTCTCCAAAGCCACGCCTCGTCCAAAACACATGAACGCACACAGCCAGAGCAGAGTCTGCGAAGCATCACGTGAAATTACTTCAAATTAATGTTAAATAATGTCTCAAAGCACATAACATTACAGTAATAATGAACGTAAACATCTTTGAGAGCTCTGACTTGTACCGCCTAACTGCTGCAGATTCATTCCGGCATTGATAGTGTTGCCATAGAAAAACACATAAATCTGAGTCTGAGGATGAGAACAGCGCAGAGTAGAAAATCACGGTTATTACGTAATATGATTGAAGGTTATGATTCAGTATTTTATATGATTACTATGACCCCTATATGATTCAGAATTTTACGTTATAGTACATAAATAATATTTATGAGTAGAGGGGAGTTTAGTTTAGTTTAAAGTTTAGTTTATTTGCACGGATTTAAATACAATAAAAACAAGAAAGTACAATCCATATACTTTGCAGGGAGAGGCAAACAACCCAAAAGAGCTTATTTGCAAATACTATTGTGGTAAATTGAGTTGCTATCTCTATTTATTATGGGCTGTTAACCTGGCATGTACAAATATCAACACTCAAATCGATTCAAAAATTTTAGATTAAAAACCAACCTTAAAACCCCTGAAAATAACAAAACAGGTAACTATAACGGAGCACTAACAACAGTAACAGGTGCAACAGATAGAACTAGCCAGCAATATACTATATTTTCAAAAAATGTTGACATTTGTGGTTATCAGAGAACAATCCTAAACTGAGACAGATCCTGGGGCTCTGCAACTCCCCCCAGAGTCCCATGAAATCACAGGCGGGGGGATGATAAGAACTGCAATGCAGGGGCTAATATCATCAGGGAGCAATTGAGCTGATTCACACTGAGCCCTTACCAACATGGAAACGCACAGGGAACACTCGCTTTCCTCTCGCCCATTCTCACTCTGTTAACATTACAGAGGCGCAGCACTGGTATGCCAATGCTCGGATTTAATTTCAGTGATTATAGTTCATTGTGAGGTCCAGTTTGATGGGCACTTGCATAGCTGCCCTGCAAATTAAGATTCACTCAGACAAAACACACTAGAGCGTTCTGTTAAGCACTAGCTGGGGAGGTTAATTCTGCAGTGCTCCAATCACCCTCCGATTAGCATGATCATATTACACCTTTGATAAGAGCAGACAAATGCTTCCTGATACATTCCTCATTTTACTCTCCAATTACCCTCAGAGACCTTAATTCTGTGTGATGGAGATGAAGCCTGATTTTGACTTTCTGAATCCAAGGCTCATCGTTGTTGAGTATGTGTGCAGTTTCGTATAGGCTAGGAATAGCAAGCTAGTTTTGAAAGCACAAGATCCCACCCTCCCTTCAGAGCGTCTCCAAAGCCACGCCTTGTCCAAAACACATGAACGCAGACAGCCAGAGCAGAGTCTGCGAAGCATCATGTGAAATTACTTCAAATTAATGTTAAATAATGTATCAAAGCACATAACATTACAGTAATAATGAACATAAACATCTTAGAGAGCTCTGACTTGTACCACCTGACTGCTGCAGATTCATTCCAGCGTTGATAGTGTTGCCATAGAAAAACACATAAATCTGAGTCTGAGGATGAGAACAGAGCTGAGTAGAAAATCACAGGTTATCATCTCATAATTACGATTATTACAACATGGCGTGAATGCAGCAGAAGCATGTTGTTTTTGGTTCAGGAGGAACAGTAAAAGATGGCTGCTGTTTGTTTGCAGCGCTCTATGATGTGGCTGCATCCAAAACCTGAAAAATACGGTCTTGTATTTTTATACTCTACGGTCTTGTTGACTTAACGGACATGCACATGTGGTAGCCATTGTAAGTCCACAAGACCACAAGTGCACATGAAGTGTGCCATTTAGGACAGAGCCTTAGTTTCAGTTAGTGTCTCTTAAGATACCTTCATCTGATCGATTTTTGAAGGCAACATTTATCCTTCACGTCCATGATATCCCACAATCCTGTGCAGTGTGCACGTTCCATTCCTTGAGAGTTGACTTAAAAATAAAGATGGCTATGGTCGTCTGTGGAAGGCGTAGGACCATAAAATGTTCATCCAATCATTGCATTCGGTCAGAATTCGGTTGCTTCTTGCTGTACGTGTTCATGTGTTTCTGAAGGGGCGTGGCTTGGGAGATGCTCTGAAGGGAAGGTGGGATCTCATGCTTTCAAAGCTAGCTCGCTTTTGCTACCTTTAAACAAACGCTTAGTTTTCACAAGCTCGCTCTGTTTTGTTGTAGATCAGTAAACTGTTTCGCTGGGGCAAACTGTGCCAGACAGTTTGCCTTGGCAAGCTGCTTCAAACTCCAGAAACTAACGATTGCTTTAAGTATTTTGGGGCCCTTAAACATTTTGTAAAAAAACAAAAAAACTTTCATTGAAAAAAGGTTCTAAAAATTGGTTCTGAAGAGTGTTTCAGGACGTGCCCCTCAGTGCACAAGATAAACTTGATTGAGGAAATGATACCGAAAAGCCCTCCGCTGACAGTTTGAGGTGAGGACTTCTGAATTACTGAGGGAAAGTAAGATTAATGTGCCACTCAAGTTTAAATGTCTTATCTCTCTAAAGCACATGTGGCGAGACTGTCCACTCAGACCTAAACTTGTAATATGTTTTTTAATTAGTACCTGATGATGATAATGAAGCTTGACAAGAATACCTCTAAAATAACAATGATTAATGAGATGGAATCAGGTCTGTAGAAAACAAATATAGGAGCAGGTTTCCTTTACAAAGTTCAGTAATGGTCAGTGCTGAACACCGAACTGTGATCCTGACTCAAGTTCGATTCCAGCTCGCAACATTTCCAAATCACTCCCCATCAAAATGTCAAGACACCTAAAAATGTAAGAGAATTAATTGTAATAAACTGGTTTTATTTAAGTGAAAAGTATTAGTAAATAAGACTGAATCAGCCTGACTAGATTAGGCTACACTCTTAAATAAAAGGTTCCAAAAGGTTTTTTTTTTTTTTTTGCATTGATGTCATAAAAGAACCATTTTGGCTTCCCCAAAGAACTTTTCAGTACACAGTTCAAACCATTTTTATCTTAGTGTGAAGAACATTTTAATAATTTAAAGAAAACATTTTTTTGCAATGGAAAGGTTCCATGGATCTTTACAGAACCGTGAATAACATTGAAGATTGAACACCAACAAAAGTAATTCAAATGGTAACATTTTAAATGCTATTAAATCAATAAAAATGGAAAAAGGCCAAAATTACAAGAAAAACAATAATATTATAGTAATTATCAGCAATGTCTTATTGACACACATAGAACAACACCCTGCAGGCGAATATAGAGATGAATCACTTTCACATCACCTTTCACACTTACATATTCAGATTCAGGGTTCTTCTCATCTTAATCTGCCATTGACTTTTTTAATAACTCTGTATTCATCCTGACTGAGTCTGTCTTCTTCAAACCACACAGAAGTCTTCAGCAGCTCATTCTCTGACCAACTAATCACAGAAATATAATTTTTTCTCACATGCTCGTTGTTATGAGACTATGCTTTAACAACTAAGGAAACCTCTGTGCCTGTGATTTATCTCTGTCATGACATTCATAACCCAGCTTTGACAGAGTGAAAAATGTCAGCTTCACCATTTTGCTGATTGGCAGTAGGGTCTACATTTTTTTTAATTATTATATGCAATTTCTGTCTTTGTGGATGGAAATAAATTGGGGTAGTCAAACTAAATGATGGCCTATCATTCTTACGGGCAGGGAGGAATATAAGATATCAAAGGATAGCTAATGCGTATGCATATGCATGCTTTACATTTAAAGCCCAGAGCGCTCCATTATTTAGTATTTTGAAGTACTGCAGAACAGGAGGGCAATAATTTATATGGTTCACTTACATAATCAACAATGGAATGCAAATGAAGGCACACTGAGATATATATATATATATATAAAATAACGCTGCAAAAAAAAAAAAGTCATAAATAAAGACTGGTTATATTAAGGGATTCATTGGTTACAACCAGGCATATAATAATTTGTCATGAATTACTAAGGAAAAGGACAATTGAAAGTGCATACCTTGTAGCAGTCAGCAAAAGTAAGCTCATATCTATTCATTCTCTAAACAGCTTTTCCTATAAGTAAACTTATTTGTAATAAGACGTTTTAGCAGCTTTGCTGAAGAGTTCTAGCGTGAAATTATATTTTGGGATATCTATATCAAGCTAATGACAAAATCTGAGTAGCCATGGGAACATTTGCATATTCCTTCTTTGACGACAGGCATCTCTAAATGGCCATTTATAGACATTTATGTTTTCTGTTTGTCTTGGTGATGGTGGTGAACAAATACATCTATTATTAACCCCATATAGGCCTAGTGTAGAAAGCTCAACCTCATATATATATTTTTTTCTCTCCTTATAGATGCGGACATATAAGAGAAAAAGTAACCTTGGTGCTTATACAGAGCAAGCTCTACAAAATGCCCTCAGAGCTATTGAAGAGGGAATAGCTTTGAAGGCTGCAGCCCATCAATTTGGAGTCCCCCCAAAGACCTTGAGGCGGCATAGGGATAAAAAAGGTTTGGAGCCTGCAATCAAAGTGTTTAGGCCGAAAAGCAGTTTTTACGTCATCATTCGAGCTCCAGTTAACTGAGCACATTCGATCAATGGAGAGGGCATTGTTTGGGCTTTCAACGATGGATGTAAAGAGGCTGGCCTATGACCTGGCAGAGAGGTTAGGCTTGAACCATTGTTTTAATATTGTTTTAATTCAGAGCGCAAGATGGCAGGGAAAGACTGGTTCTATAATTTTCTAAGGAGACAAGGAACCCTATCTGTCAGGACTCCACAGGGGACGAGCATATCTAGAATGGTGGGGTTCAACAGACCGAAGGTGGACCTGTTCTTACATATTTATGAGGACGAACTCCAAAGGCTTGCCGAAAACCTTGACCCCACCCGTCTGTGGAATATGGATAAGGTGGGTGTCCAGAATGTACAGAAGCCAAACAAAATTGTTGGTTCAAAGAGGAAGAGGCAGGTGGCAAGAGTCACAAGCGCGGAAAGAGGCTTTACTGTCACTGTTGCCTGTTCCATGAACGCCAATGGGCAGTTTGTACCACCACTGTTAATTTTTCCAAGAAAACGAATGAATGAGCGCCTGCTGTATGGTGCCCCAGCAGGATCGATTGGTGGAGAGACTGACTCAGGGTGGATGGACAGTACACTGTTTCTCCAGTGGCTGAGACATTTTTGTGACACCATTGGATGCACTCCTCAGAGGCCTCACTTTGATATTGGATGGTCACCATTCGCATAAGACCCTCGAGGCCGTGTTGCTTGTGAGAGAGCGTGGGGTGATAATGATTACCATCCCACCCCACTACAGCCACAAGATGCAGCCATTAGACCACACCTTTTTCAAGTCTTTTAAGTCAAAATAAAAAACAGCTGCAGACAAGTCTTCAGAGGCCAGCTAAACATGGTAAGAAAAACGTCTCAGGTTACAAATGTAACCTTTGTTCCCTGAGAATAGGGAACGAGACAATACGTCATCGACGTTATGGGGAATCGCCTCAGCGTGACCAATGACTGAAGTACCTGTGGAAACCCGCCAATCATATTGGCCCGCGTCAGCCGTGACGTGACGCCCTGGCGTACCCAGGAAGTATAAATAGAGCGCCCAGAGAACATGTCATCCTCTTCGTCTGAAGGGACTGAGCAAGCAGAACTGAAAGCATGGCAGGGATACGTATTGTCTCGTTCCCTGTTCTCAGGGAACAAAGGTTACATTTGTAACCTGAGACGTTCCCTTTCGAAGGGAACCTCGACAATACGTCATCGACGCAAGCCGCCATGCTACAATAACCCAGGTAACAGCCCCTACTGCTTACACGTCAGGCTAACAGTAGCACTTCTCCCTAGGGCCACCGCCGAGCTTTAGCTCAAGGCCTGGATACCACATCAAGAAAGGGGTTCCTTAAAGGGAGTACAGCCCAGAGCCAGGGCTCTGGCCTGCTACTTTCGGGGGGGAGCAAAGTCGACCCCCATCCCAGGGAGGCTATCACGTTTTTTTTTTTTTTTTTTTGCCAACAACCTGTATGTATGTGGAAGCTTCAGCAGTACGACTCTCGTATGGAGAGGAAGCCTACTGCACATATGATAAAAAACTAGCTTGCTATCTGCATGAAGGCCTCAGCAGGATGACTCTAAAGTGGAGGAAGCCTGAAACATGCAATATGTATATGGAGGCCTCAGCAGTACGACTCTCATATAGAGAGGAAGCCTAGCACATATATCAGCAATAACTAGCCCGCCCAGGCTCAATAAGTATATGGAAGCCTCAGCAATACGACCCTCATATGGAGAGGAAGCCTACTACATAAACTGACAAAAACTAGCTTGCTATTTGCATGAAGGCCTCAGCAGGATGACTCTAAAAGTAGAGGAAGCCTGAAACATGCAATATGTATATGGAGGCCTCAGCAGTACGACTCTCATATGGAGAGGAAGCCTAACACATATACCAGCAATAACTAGCCCGCCTAGGCTCAATAAGTATATGGAGGCCTCAGCAATATGACCCTCATGTGGAGAGGAAGCCTACTACGTATACTGACAAAAACTAGCTTGCTATTTGCATGAAGGCCTCAGCAGGATAACTCTGACAGTAGAGGAAGCCTGAAACATGCATTATGCATATGGAGGGCTCAGCAATACGACTCTCATATGGAGAGGAAGCCAAACACATATACCATCAATAGCTAGCCCGCCTAGGCTATTTGCATGAAGGCCTCTGCAGGATGACTCTGAAAGTAGAGGAAGCCTGAAACATGCAATAAGTATATGGAGGCCTCAGCAGTACAACTCTCATATGGAGAGGAAGCCTACTACATATACTGACAAAAACTAGCTTGCTATTTGCATGAAGGCCTCTGCAGGATGACTCTGAAAGTAGAGGAAGCCTGAAACACGCATTATGTATATGGAGGCCTCAGCAGTACGACTCTCATATGGAGAGGAAGCCTAACACATATACTGACAAAAACTAGCTTGCTATTTGCATGAAGGCCTCAGCAGGATGACTCTGAAAGTAGAGGAAGCCTATGCAAAAGGTATATGGAGGCTTCAGCAGAATGACTCTCGAATGGAGAGGAAGCCTACTACACATACTGATAAAAGCTAGCTTATTATAAGCACCTAAGCTATGAGGACTTGCAATGTCTAAATTAATGCCATATATATATATATATATTTTTTTTTAAGAGCCGCTCTAAGAAGAACGGAGGCCAGATAAAGAAACATAGCTACGTCCGTTCAACTATACACCAAGCCTGATGCAGACCATCAGATTAATAGAACATTATCATAGGTCCGCTGGGCCTGATGTTACTTTAAAACGGGGAAAGAGGGAATGCGGGCGTACAAGAGGAGGAAAAAGGACTATCTACCCCTTCCAGGGCGATCCTCCTCACGCCTAGCCCGGAAGTCCTCTCTCCCTACTCCCCGCCTTCTCCTCCTGGACTCGCGCCATCTCATAGCCTTGCTCCGGGTAAGAGGAGGGGCACGAGCTGCGACCGAGTCCCGCTGGTCCTGCCTACGCTCCTCGAAGCGAGACGGGCCAGGACCCCAGGGGCATCTGGGTGTGGACCTGGACCGGAGCGGTATGCACGATCTGTATGCTGCCGAGCACGCCTTCGCCTCTCTAAACTTCCCGACCACCGCCTCGACGGAGGTTCCAAAGAGCTCAGAGGATGAAACGGGCATCAAGGAGAAAAGTCCTCTCTTTCTCCCCGATGCCAGCCAGGTTCACCCACAGGTGCCTCTCCGTGACCACCATGGCAGCCATCGAACGATGGTTAGTGGCCCGGAGAGCCAGGTCTGTGGTGCGGCGCAGCTCGGCCACCGCATCAGGGGATAAGCCCTGACCCTGGTCCAGGTCCTTCAGCAGATCAGCCTGGTACGCCTGCAACACGGCCATCGTGTGCAGTGTACCACAGGCCTGACCTGCCGCCGCGTACGCCCTGCCATTCAAACGGGATGTGTTCTGAAGGGGTTTGGATGGCAGGGTGGGAGTCCTTAGTGTCGGTGCCCCCTCACCCGCCAGATAGTTGGCGAAGGAATCCTCAATGGGAGGCATCGACGTGTAACCATGCTCCTGCATCGCCTCCACGTTTGCATAACTCAAATGCTGGAAGCGATGAATGCGCGAGGAGTATGGTTTCTTCCATGCCTTCACGACCTGAGAATGGAGGTCCAGAAGGAATGGAAGGCTCCCGGGAATCGATGGGGTGTGGCCAGAGAGGAAGCGCTCGTCAAGCCTTCCACGAGCAGCTTCCTCTCTTACGCGCTGCCAGGGCAACTCGAGCCTGGCAGTGGCACGCTCCATCACCTCCATCAATTCCTCGTACGCGGGGCAGGAGGACTGGGCAGGCTCAAGCATCTCAGCATCCTCGCCCGCCTCGCGCTCCTCCTGCTCGCCCTGGCTTGACGCCAGAAGAGCACTGCCTGCTGGCCTAGAAGATGCCGAAGATGCATCATCATCGGCCAGCAGCTCGTCCTCGTCCCGCGCTGGCGATTGAGAGAGATTCACTCCTCTCTCAAACTCGTCAGCGAGGTCTCTTTGTGATCCCCACGATCTGAGTCTTCTCTCGGCCTCGGCGCGAGAGGGGCCCGATCCGTGGGGCAAAGCAGACTGTCCCTCTCCCCTCGAGAAGAGGGACAGACAAGAACGAAGCGTCCTCATGGGAAGACGCTCGCAGTGTACGCACTCTGCCCCCTCGAGAGCAGAGCGCGCGTGCTCTTCGCCCAGACACCAAACACAAAGGTTGTGTGAATCACCAGGTGCGAGACACCTCTCGCACGGGTAAACGCACTTCCTATATGTTTTCTTCTTAGCAGATTTCTCCATAATAACCAACTTACAGCACTCAGTAAATCAGTCCCTGAAGATGAAAAGAGGATGACATGTTCTCTCGGCGCTCAATTTATACTTCCTGGGTACGCCAGGGTGTCACGTCACGGCTGACACGGGCCAATGCGATTAGCGGGTTTCCACAGGTACTTCAGTCATTGGTCACGCTGAGGCGATTCCCCATAACGTCGATGACGTATTGTCGAGGTTCCCTTCGAAAGGGAACTATGTATTCTAAAGAGCTTACTATAATTAACCTTCCAGTCACTTGAAGACACTCCAGCTGGTCATTTAATTTGTATTACAACCTCTATTACAGTTAGGCTACTGTCATTGTCATCATCATCATCGTCATCATCTTATTCATCACTAAATTGTGTGTTTGTATGTGTGTGTTCTTTTGACAGGCCCCAGTGGATTTCTGTATTCTAATGTATTTTTTATTCCTTTTTAAAGGACCGAGTCAGTCACCCTCCTCGATTCTAGAAGAGCTGTCCCCTAGGCCAAGAATTAAAAACAAGAAGCCACGAAAGAGGGCATGTGAATCTTCAGCTGTGCTCACCTACTCGCCATACTGGATAAGGACTGGATAAGGTGTGAGGGGTGTGTCAAAAGTGGGCACATGTAGATTGTTCCAATGAGATTCAAGGGGAATTCATCTGCAAAATTTGGCTGAAACTGGTTGGTAAAAAAGGGGGCATTTTACCTCACCGCTGGGGCAAAACGCCCCCTTTATACAAAAATATTTTCAGTCAAAGTACTAATTAATGAGCAATTTTAATATTTGGTGAATAGTCACTCAAAACTGGGATGGCAATTCTAGTCACATTTATGTTTTGTTTCACAGTAATGTCACATTTTCCTTAAGGGGGGCATTTTCCCCCACTCTACATTTGTCGAGTATCCTCATAAGAGCAGTCTTAAATGAGTTATATAAAGTCTAAAGAGAACATAAGAGTTGTGAGAGAATGAGACACGTGTGAGATCCACAGCAGCGGCTGCTCTTAAAGTGACAGCAGCCACTAATTATGTCTATCAGTAAAGTTAAACAAAGAACAAAGGGAAAAGAGAAAATTACTCACTATTCTTGACTAAAGAACTTTTGTATCTTTTCCTAACTGTTAGACAGGAAGGGCACGGGTAAATATGACATTTATTATGGGTTTATGTAAGAATTGTTTTAAGTTCACTTACGGCCCGTTTCCACCGAGCGATACGGTACAGTACAGGACAGTACGGTACGCAATTATTTCCGTTTCCACTGTCAAAAGTTGTGAATGGTACCAAAATGCTAAACCGTACCTTACCACTTTTTCGGTACCCTTCCGTTTGGGTACCTAGCACAGTGGTACGGTACTAAAGGGTGGAGCTAGACTCACTGCAGAACGTTGATTGGTTGACAGAGAATGGTCACTTGCGCCTGCTACAAGGGGAATGACAACATAAGAAGCTCCATTTTTTAATATACAGTTGAAATAAAATACTACTGTTATTGTGTCACGAAATGTAGTTTTAAGAGTTTTTCAGTCGAGAATGTAGTTGTTTAAAGCTCAGATCTGTGGTTTATAAAGATTTATGAAAATTTGATCCAGGTTGTGAGATCCAGGCGATCACCGGGCGTTCGGCGCTCATGTACCCCGCCTGGAACAGCCTTTCCTCGGCTAGTCGTTCTGACGTTTGCCGCTGACTCTGACGTCTCTGTAGTGATTAAACATGAGATATAATTTGTCTTGTGTAGACCTAACGGGCGATCTTTGGTCTAGTGAATCTATAATTTGTTCCCTGGCCAATCGTTTTGGCTGAGGGCTAAGTGAAGTTTCATAACTTTATAGATTTAGGCTATTTAACTTTACCGTTGTGCCGTTAGACTAGAGCGATGACTGTATGTTTGACTGAATTGTTTGCTTTCTTTCTTATTGTATAGTTGCTTGTACTTTTTAGAATGGCTATTATTGATAAAACTGAAATTTAACAAAAAGAGACAGGGTTGAGTTTTGTCATTTTTAATTGTATTGTAGTGAAGATGATCAGAGTACAAATGCACATATTGCCTGGACCATATTAATATATTTAATATTTTTAAAATTTAAACGAAAAGAGGCAGGGTTGTGTTTTATATTTCGTTTTGTTATAAATAGACTAACTGTATACATGCAGTGAATATAATCAATACGCGTTGCCTGAACCACATTTGTGTGGCTATAATGTCAAATTTGTGTGTCTAAAATGAAAACGAAAAGAGGCAGAGTGGTGTTTTATAACATATTTCGTTTTATTGTTGCCTAAAATGTACATAGATAACAGGAGTGGCAGAGCGAGCTGAGTGACGCTTTCAAGAACGCGCTGTTCCATTTGCAGAATTACCGGACTCGCGTCCTTGGGAGTAATTGGTCCGAAGCGTGAAAGTCCGAACTTTGCGTAGGCTACTTGGTATTGAGAAACGCCTAATGTTGGCGCTTGTCTTCTTGTGACAAACAGCCACATGCCGAGAAGTAAGAACAAGATCTGCTGTATGTCATTCATTGTTGTTTACAAAAAAAAAAAAAAATCATTGTTTACTATGTCGCTTTCTTCTTCGCGCGAAAATGACGTAGATCGCTTCTTTCTGGCATAAGCTACACCACGCCTATCAAGTTCCCTTTCGAGGGAACTCGAACTGCGTCGAATGACACTTTGGGGGAACGCCCCTCAGCGTAGCGCCTCTGAAGTATGAATGAAACTGAACCAATCCTGATTGGTGTTGCGTCATGACGTAATGTGTGACGGCATATGCGGAAGCTACAAAAGGACGCCGGCACACAATAGAGATAGCTTTCTGTTCTTCAGCAAGCGCTCTCTGTTCTTGTATGTCTTATTTGGTGTTGTTTGTCACAAAGTCACAAGCATTTATATATAAATATGGCGAGCAAAAGCAGTTACAGGAGGTGTGTGCATCCCTGCCCATGTTATATCACGGGTGGGGACACACACCAACTGTGTGTACACTGTTTGGGAGCGCAGCACGCGCGGGCAGCTCTCGAGGGGGCTGCTTGCGAGGATTGTGAAAAATTAACAATCCGTGTGCTGCGCTCCCGTCTGGCCATTTTCAATGATGATGGCCAGGCTCGATGAGGCGGCGCGGCAACACTCTTCATGGGGCTCGCAGATGGATCTGGCGGGGGATCCCGAGACTGCCGAGGCACGCTCTCGTGATTCATCCGCCAGTTCCGATGCTCTCCCGCCTCGCGCGGAAGCCCGCTCGGTGGCTTTTTCCGCGCGAGTGGAGAGCCCGATGCTTGAGCTGTCTGCTTCTGAGGAAGTAGACGTGCTCAGCATCGAAGGCGGGGATTTTGGGGATGACTCGCCACCCCATGTCCCCGCATATGAGGAGCTGGTGGAGGTTGTCTCTCGTGCTGTGGCCCGTCTTAATATCAGTTGGCCACATGAGAGGCAGGAAGCGTTAGTAAAAAGCAAGTTGGACGAACGCTTCCTGCAGCATAGAGAGCAACCTCGCCATCGGGGTTTACCGTTCTTTCCCGATTTGCATAATGAGTTGTGTAAATCGTGGAAAAATCCACACTCATCTCGCGTGTCCAACCCCAATGCTATCGGCCGTTCCATGGCGGCAATGGTGGTCTCGGAGAGGCACCTATGGTTAAATCTGTCGGGCATCAAGGAGAAGGACAGGACTTTCCTCCTTGATGCCCCGATTTCGCCTTCTGGCCTGTTCGGCGACTCAGTTAACATCGTCGTCGACAGGTTTCAGGAGGCGAAGAAACAATCTGCAGCCTTCAGGCAATATCTCCCTCGCCGCTCCAAGCCTAAGAAGCCTGCCCCCAGTGGGCAGCCGCAGCCATCCACCAGCTCCTCCGCCTACAGACAGGCGCAAAAAGAGAGCGTCGCTTCTAGAGCAGGGCGACCTGAGGGCCGTCCTGCAGGCGAAAAAGGCTTCGACAAAGAGGTCCTAGCCAGCCTAGGTCCTCTGCGGGCGGCCCCACCCGTGGGGGAGCGATCGAGGTCGCCTCCTCCGTGGAGCCCGCAGGAAATCGATGTCGACTTCCCGCCGTCAAGTGTGCTTCGGGACGCATCGGTTTCCAGTGAACGCGCCCTGCACTGTCCGCCCCACAGGCTTGCGGCCAGGCAGCATTCGCGTCCGCACATCGAGAATCGTTTTCGGTCGAACCCTGCCGGAGATCCGCTTCAGGGGGCCAAGAACGAATCCCGATTAATACCCGAAGCCAGCCTCGAGAGGCTGGTTCCCTTAGTAGAGTATTTCGATGCATGGAAAAATCTCACGAATATTTCTCCTTGGGCTCTGCGCACCATTCAAAAGGGGTACAGACTACAGTTCGGTTCCCGCCCACCAAAGTTCAACGGGGTGGTCTGGACTGTAGTCGACCCAGAGCAGAGTCGGGTATTGGAACAAGAAGTAAACTCTCTGCTGGTAAAAGAGGCTATAGAACGTATTCCTCCTCCAGACAGGGAGTCCGGGTTTTACAGCCGCTACTTCATAGTTCCCAAGAAGGATGGGGGGTTGCATCCAATAAAAGATCTCAGGCACTTGAATCGGTCTCTGAGGAGATTCAGGTTCAAGATGCTCACTATTCCCATCATCGTGAACCAAATTCAATCTGAGGATTGGTTTGTCACGATAGATCTGAAGGACGCATACTTCCACATTTCCATCCTTCCATCTCACAGGAAGTTCCTGAGGTTCGCTTTCGGGGGCGAAGCGTACCAATATCGGGTTCTTCCGTTCGGCCTAGCTCTCTCCCCTCGCACATTTACAAAATGTATGGATGCAGCTCTAACACCGCTGAGGCTTCAGGGTATCAGGGTCCTCAATTATTATCGACGACTGGCTGATTCTGGCCCAGTCACAAGAGCTGGCAGTTTGGCATCGAGATGTCGTCCTTGCCCACATCCAGAGCCTGGGGTTGAGACTCAACACGAAAAAGAGCGTGTTGGCACCAGCCCAGAGAACCACGTTCCTGGGAGTGGTGTGGGATTCGGTCACGATGCGGGCACGATTGTCTCCTGCACGGATCGAATCCATCCTGGCCACGGTGACCAGGATAAAGCTAGGCCAGGCCATCACTGTAAAACATTTTCAGAGAGTGTTAGGGCTCATGGCAGCAGCATCCAACATCATTCCATTCGGTCTCCTGCACATGAGGCCCTTGCAGTGGTGGTTGAAAACCAAGGGGTTCTCCCCGAGGGGAAACCCATTTCGCATGATCAAGGTTACGCGCAGATGCCTTCGTTCCCTATCTATGTGGAAGAAAGCTTGGTTTCTGTCCCAAGGTCCCGTGCTGGGAGCGTCATGTCGCCGGAAAGCCGTTTCGACAGACGCCTCCCTCACGGGCTGGGGCGCGGTCATGGACGGCCGCTTTATGAGAGGTCTATGGCAGGACCATCATTCATCTTGGCATATAAACTGCCTGGAAATGTTGGCGGTGTCCCGAGCTCTGAGGAGCTTCCTGCCGGACCTCAAGGGTCATCACGTCCTTGTGAGGACGGACAATATGTCGGTGGTGGCCTATATAAACCATCAAGGGGGTCTGAGGTCTCGCCCTCTATGCAGACTGGCGCATCAGATCCTCCTGTGGTCCCAGGGGAAATTGTTGTCTCTCAGAGCAACATACATCCCAGGGAATCAGAATCAGGGAGCAGACATTCTGTCGAGGCAGGGGCTGAGGCCCGGGGAATGGAGACTCCATCCCGAGGTGGTGGAGCTAATATGTCAGAGGTTCGGCCCAGTGGAGGTGGATCTATTCGCATCTTGAGAGACGACTCGCTGTCCACTGTGGTTCTCCCTCACACATCCAGCCCCACTGGGGTTGGATGCCATGGTACAGACGTGGCCGAGGCTGCGTCTGTATGCATTTCCCCCGATTGCTCTGCTCCCGGGAGTTCTAGAGAGGGTTCGTCGCGACGGGATCAGTCTATTATTGGTAGCCCCGTTGTGGCCGGCCCGAGTATGGTTCTCAGACATAATATTACTCCTGGACGGCCCTCCATGGGAGCTTCCCATCAGGAGGGACCTGCTGACACAGGCAGAGGGCTCAATATTTCACCCTCGGCCCGAACTATGGAAACTGAGGGGGCACAGTACCGAGAGGCCGGCTTGTCAGCAGGAGTAGTGGAGACCATACTCAGCTCTTGAGCTCCCTCCACGAGGAAACTGTACGGCCTAAAATGGAATGTTTTCACCGTATGGTGCAGAGAGCGTGAGGTGGACCCAGTTAACTGCCCAGTGGCTTCAGTGCTGGAGTTCCTCCAAGATCGTGTGAATGAATTTTAATTAATCAACTTTAATTAATCAACTAACATTTGTTTTTCTTGCAGGAATGACATTCATATGTTTTTAATGTTTCCAAACTCTTTGGGGAAAAACTTGTGACTTTGAGTATGTGTCTATGGGTAAAAATAACATAGTTTTGGGAAGTTAAACTAGACAGTCTGTTAGAACAAATGAAGTCATCATTAAAAGCTTGTGATAAGTAATCACAAGATCAGAGTTTTCTTTACCTAGTAACAGAGGGGTTTGCATATGAAGAACCAATCAAATAGTGGGGAAATTATGTAATGCAGCCTGAAATTTATGCCATACCTCTATACTATAAAAACTGTTGTATATGTATTTTTCGGTGGGATTCTCAATGGAATTTGTCTGAAATCCTCCGGCCTTGCTTCTTGGGAGAGATTTCTTTGAGAACTGCTCGAGAAACTCTCCCGGCCGTGATTAAAGCATTTAAGGGACAATTGCTGGAGTCTGTCTGTCATTTATGCTGCGCAGCAACAGAACAAGTTAGATTAGGTAAGATATCCAAGTGAGGACGTCGCCAGGAGACGAGACTCAGATATCAGCTATCCGAGTGGGGACGTCGCCAGTAGACGAGACCCAGGTAGCTAGTTTAGGGAATAATCTACCCGAGTTGGGACGTCGCCAGTAGACGAGACCCAGGTAGTTAGTTTAGGGAATAATCTACCCGAGTGGGGACGTCGCCAGTAGACGAGACCCAGGTAGTTAGTTTAGGGAATAATCTACCCGAGTGGGGACGTCGCCAGTAGACGAGACCCAGGTAGTTAGGTTTAGGGAAAATATCCACCACAATCGCTTCTCGGCTGGTCTTTCCCCGTCCACTCTCAAGGTGTACGTGGCTGCCATTTCGGCTTTCCACGCTCCTCTGAGTGATGGGCCTCTGGGGAGACAGCAGTTGGTCGTACGTTTCCTCCGTGGGGCTTGAAGGATGAGACCTGCGGCTCGTACCAGGGTTCCCACTTGGGACCTGGCGGTGGTTCTCGAAGGGTTGGTTGAGGCCCCCTTCGAACCGTTGGAGTCGGCTGAGGCCAAGAACCTTTCCCTAAAGGTAGCTTTATTGTTGGCCAATACTTCTCTGAGGAGGGCAGGAGATCTCCAGGCACTCTCTATATCTAACGGGTGCCTGGAGTTTGCTCCAGGCAACATCAAAGCCATCCTACATCCTAGGCCGGGCTATTTGCCCAAGGTGCCATCTAATGTGGCACGGCCTACGGTTCTGCAGGCTTTTCATCCTCCACCTCACGTGACGGCGGATGAGGAGAGACTTCACCTGCTCTGCCCTGTCAGAGCTCTCAAAATATATATCCAGAGGTCCTCCTCATGGCGGAAGTCAGACCAGTTGTTAGTGTGTTTCAGGTCGCCCAAAAAGGGGCTTCCCGCTTCCAAACAGACCATTAGCAACTGGATTGTCCAAGCTATATCTATGGCCTACCAGGTGCGCAATTTGCCTTCACCTCTGGCCATGAGGGCTCACTCTACCAGAGGCATGGCATCCTCTAGAGCCCTCCTCTCAGGGGCCCCGATCCAGGAAGTCTGCGATGCAGCAGGATAGGCCACCCCTCACACTTTTATTCGATTTTACAGCCTGGACATTCCATCGACACCTGGCACCCTTGTGCTCTCGTCCTAAGTGTGCCTGTGCGCAGCTTCACACTAGGACAGGCAGGGCTCGTTGTGGCATAGTGGGTACTCCAAAGTGTTCCCCCAAAGTGTCATTCGACACAGTTCGAGTTCCCTCGAAAGGGAATGTCTCGGGTTACGACTGTAACCCTTGTTCCCTGAGAAAGGGAACGAGAACTGCGTCCCTTCGCCACGCCTCCCCCTGCCTGAGAGCGCTTGCTTCATCACAGAAGGCTATCTCTATTGTGTGCCGGCGTCCTTTTGTAGCTTCCGCATATGCCGTCACACATTACGTCATGACGCAACACCAATCAGGATTGGTTCAGTTTCATTCATACTTCAGAGGCGCTACGCTGAGGGGCGTTCCCCCAAAGTGTCATTCGACGCAGTTCTCGTTCCCTTTCTCAGGGAACAAGGGTTACAGTCGTAACCCGAGACGTTTGGTACTGTTGGTGGTGGAAACACAAGCCGGATCAGGGTTTACTGTCCTGAGTCGTACTGTACTGTACTGTACCGTACCTTACCGCTCGGTGGAAACGAGCCATTAAAGCTGCATTCTGTAACTTTTTGGGGTTGAATTATTTTTTTCAGCAAGTACATAACCAGCCAGTGTTCAAAACTATCTGCTTGCCTTAGTTCGATTCAAAACGGTAAGCTTGTAATAATGTTTTTAATTCCAGTGGTACTGGTGGATTTCCGCTGGAAATTCGAGCATATCTTTGCATCATTATACATCTGTACACATAAAGAAGGTGTCTCGGCTAGTAGGCTATATTGTGTGTGAGGATGTTGGAGGTGGAGATTTATAGCCTTTTCTCACAGCACTTTATACAGTTAAACTTATCAATTTGATGGCGGATCCAGAAACGACAATCACCAGTGGCAACTGGAGATTCACCCGTCGTAAAATGCGAAAGACTTCGGACTTCGGAGTGGCTACAGAAAAAAAGAGACTGCAACCGGGCCCATGCGAAAACAAGGATAAATATCGGGAAGAGCATTAAATGTAGTCGATGTTGTTAACATTAACAATTTGAGAACAAAGTATAATTTGTACAGTTTGACTTGATATGATAAGCGATCGTTAGATTTAATCAGCGTGATTTACTGCAATGCTTTTTTCCCCTTAGTTGGTCAGAACAAAAGTGGATGTTACTTACTTGTTCAGATGACATTTTCCGGTGAAAATTCTTATGCTGGTCATATTTCCAAAAAGTAGAATCTGTGATTCCGAATGACAGGATCCACACCGACGCGGCGACTGACAGCCGCACATTCTCCTCAAAACATTGGATTCATCCGCGCTGTCCGTGCCGAGGCACAACCCACGTAAAGTTGATAATTCCATGAATAACTGCAGTTGCAGATTTTGAACAGAGATGGCGACAAAGAGGAAAAATACTATGGAGGCAGATTAGTCTCAAATATAAATCACGCAAAAAACATGATTCACAAATGCGTAGTCAATTTCACATGCATGAAACCTAATTCACGTACACACAAAAAAAATCCATGTGCGTGAAAAAAAATATATATTCACAAAAAGCAATTCACATGCGCTAAATAAAATTATATGATCATAAAATACATTTCACAAATGCAAACCACAATTCGTAGATATACAACTGTGCACAAAAACCTTTGAATGTTTAGAGTGTATCCTTGCATTTGAATGTGTAAATCGTCATTCACGTACGAATCGCCTTAGATATGTGTGTGTGTGTTTTTGAGACTTTCCTGGCAGCATAACACTCATAACACAGAGCAGTCGTACTCTTTAGCCAATCAGATTTAAGCTTATCAATCGACCAATCAGTATCACGTGAGGGCGGGCCTACCTACATGTTACGTCATCAGCTTTCGACCAGTTCATGGCTGAGCAGAGGTAAGTGCAGTTAATCGTTCATTTCTGTGTTAACTGAAGTTAAAGAAGTTTGAGATCAGTTGAAGCAATAGTTTATGAACTATTAACTGATGTAAGCAAGTGTTGTTGTAATCAGATGTCCCATATCGTATCAAAAATGAAGAAGAATGATGCTTGTTTTGTTGTATTTTAGCTGAAGGTACAGACAGCTCTCACAGCTACAATCACGCTAATGATTGCAAAACAATCATCTGTGGTCAATACCCATCGAGATTGTTCTTTAAATAGTGAATAGACCTATTTTAATGAGCAGCCAGTGTTTTTTGCCATTTGTGTATGATGTTAAATTATTATTAACACTTGTTTCCCTGCATTTTTCAGGATTACTCACCTTTGGTGTGGCATCTGGATAGCAGTCACGAACATCTTAATTCATGTATTCATTTATTCTCTTTTATACTTTTTTTTTTTTGTATTTACGTCTTAATTGGTAACACTTTATTAAAACGTTTCATTAGTTAACATGAACTAATAATGAACTGCACGTGAACAGCCTTTATTATTTTTTGTTAATGTTAACATTTACTAATACTTAATTAAAATCTTGTTAACATTAGTAAATGCACTGTAAACTAACAATGAACAGCTGTATTTTTAACTAACGTTAACAAAGATTAACAAACACAGCAACAAATGTATTGCTCATGGTTATTTAATACATGAACTAATGTTAACTTAGTTATTGTACCTTATTGTAGAGTGTTACCAATATATTCAACATGCATTTCCTTATGCTGTATTGTAATGTCAAGGTTTTTAAATAAGGTTTTTTATTGTCATCTTAAGGTCTCACAGGACAATATTGTGAAGCATTAATTTTACTTTGCCTAGTAAAATAGGCAAATCTGATTTTATGCTGATAAGACAAAGGTACTTATCATAGAGAGGCAATTAAGATTATGCGACTAAGATTACTCAGTAAACTCTATTCAAATACCATCACTTAATTTCCCACATCCTCTGTCTGCACCTTTTGTACTATAGGGTTTTAGTACTTTAAATATCAGGACAAAATCTTATATGTCCTAACAGAGAGGTCTACTGATGACCGGACTGAACACAATTCATTTTTTAACTTTTCACTTGATGTATTGCACTTATATTTATATACTTTAAAAGCAAAGTACACTCTGACTGGATCTCACAACTCCTGAAGAGACGTATTTCTCTGTACTGAATATTGTGCTTCACAGTTTAGACTGTCAGTTCATGATCTTCATATGTAACAGGAACATTAATCATGATCAAGTCATTTTATATATTTTATTCCCAAAGGATTCGGGAACTTTCAAATTAATAAAACGTGTACATCAAATTGAACTATGTCTGAATCTTTTAATTCTTACAAGAACATTTAATAATGCATGCATAGCAAGGCTTTATTCCTAAAGCGTGTACATATAGTCCGCAGGAGACAAATAAATACAGTAACAATGCATCACTTTCAACCACTTGTTGAAACAACTGTCAAAATGGATGGCTTGCAACATGACTGTTTTCAAAGAATTACAGTAGAAATGGTAAGATCACAGTACTGGTTGTCTGCAACTTCATACATCGTCTGTCTTGGAAATCTGAAACAATAAAACTACATAATATATGCAGATCAAAACATGTCTCCTATATATGCACGTCATTACATACATTATCATCAGTTGAATGTGTGGTGGACAGGACATGAAAATCCATCAATACTAAAAATAAATGTTTATATTCACATGTGGACTAAACAGCAGTTAATAAACTATTGCTTCAACTGATCTCTAACTTCTAAACACAGAAATGAACGATTAACTGCACTTACCTCTGCTCAGCCATGAACTGGTCGAAAGCTGATGACGTAACATGCAGGTAGGCCCGCCCTCACGTGATACTGATTGGTCGATTGATAAGCTTAAATCTGATTGGCTAAAGAGTACGACTGCTCTGTGTTTACGAGTGTTATGCTGCCAGGAAAGTCTCAAAAACACACACACACATATCTAAGGCGATTCCTACGTGAATGACGATTTGCACATTCAAATGCAAGGATACACTCGTACATTTTAAACATTCAAAGGTTTTTGTGCACAGTTGTATATCTACGAATTGTGGTTTGCATTTGTGAAATGTATTTTATGAGTATATCATTTTATTTTGCGCATGTGAATTGCTTTTTGTGAATAAATATTTTTGTTTCACGCACGTGGATTTTTTTTGTGTTTACGTGAATTAGGTTTCATGCATGTGAAATTGTCTACGCATTTGTGAATCATGTTTTTTGCGTGAATTATATTTGAGACTAATCTGCTTCCATAAAATACGGACTGCAGGTTAAAATTAAAAGTTGCTATATTTTTGAAGCCTAATAAACGTAAAAAAAAAGAAAAAAAAAAGAAGCTATTTCCTTGAAACATCAGTAGCTGTATTAATATCAGTAATACTGGCCTTTATAAAAATATATTGAAACGTATACAAACGTTTTATAGAGCTTTTAGTTTTAAGTGATGTGTCTAGAGAAATGTGTTTAGCATTTTGTAAAAAGTCTGTTTTACAATTGCAAGCTGTAAAGCATATAATGTAGTTTTTGCATTAGGTACATGAGTGAATGATTTCACTAATTGGGCCTAAAGTACCACTTTTAGTGCCTAAGCAATTAAAAAAAAAAAAAACCCTGTAAATTCACACTTCTTTCCACCCTAAATTCTCATTACATTTTCCATTGACAATTTTCTTAATGCAAAATCCCTTTTTGTCTTTGGTTTTTAGTGAAATGTGATCTGGACACGTTTCATGAAGTTGGCCATTATATAATAGTTAACAAACAGCACAGAGCTGCCAACACTGCAGTAATTGCGATGTTTTCCACTGAGTATATTTTTATGCTTGGGGCCGGAGTCTCAGGTGTATTCGACTGCTCTACAAAACACCTCCCCTCCTCCAGCAGCACCTGTAACACACCTGCCGCATGGAAAACAAAGAGAGCCTCTGTTCTGCCCCCACAGCGTCGGATTCCACTGGGAATCATGTCCATTCTCAGCTCAGATTATACCTTGATTCTCTCCATATGCTAACCTGAACCCTCATATTCCCCATTGCCATATTGCACTTACTTTGTGCCTGGAATAACTAATGTTATGTTTTATTTTCTGCTGCTGTATCAGGAGCAGGGATGCTGTGTGCGTGTGTATGTGTGTGTGTGCTTTGATTATAGACATCCACAGTTTCATTGCCCCCATCCCCAAAGAGAGATACCTAAATAATAGATATGGGCAAGGGCTGGAAAACTGTCATCTACTCGCAGGAGAGGAACAACGGCACTGCATCCAGCTTATTGCATCTGTTTCCCTCAGCAGAAACGAGAAACCAGCAGCACGCATAAATCCTGAAAGCAAAACCCACACAACCTCTGACAAATGTAAGTATACTGGACCTCCCATGAGTTCAAATATAAATACTTAATAATATCCACCTTCCACTACACACACACACACACACACACGCGCGTATATGCAGCGCCGTTGTGCTTCGGGAGATCCGAGTTCGAGTCCTGGCGGACCTTTCTCGATCCTGTATACTAAGTATACTTGAAGTTGTTCCAATTTAGTACACTAAATACACTTAAAGTTATGCTTTACTACAATTTAATTACAACTAAAATATACTTTGTACAAATTACTGGCTGCAAGTATACTTAGCATATTTTTTTCACCAGGGTACCTATAGAAAATTCACTTCTATGATTTCTCTTTCCTCGGCTCATCTCTTAAAGGAGAGCTAATTTTTTTGTAAATTTGGAGTTCTGACAGTACAGAGAACAACGACAATGAATGAATGTTAACTCTGAAGGAATCACTCACATTGGCTGGGCACTTGTAATGACACATCAAGGATATTAAGAGGCTAAAAGCAGGTTTAAAACTTGCCCCATTGAAGTCAACAGGGTGCAAATTTTAAAAAGAGGATAACACGGTGTAGGCAACACCGATTTTTGTCGTTGTTCTCTATACTGACAGCACTCCAAATTTACAAAAAAAATGAGCTCAATGTTAAAATTGACCGGAGTTCTCCTTTAAGAGTATGACTTGCGTCAGGGTGTAAACGCACCTCTCAACACATCCGTGCACCATTTTGACCAGCACATGAAAGGCATTGCATATAACATTGTGAAAGGATAGTTGTGGATTAAAAAAATAAATAAATTATCGACTGATTTGATACATCACATTAAAGCTGCCGTCGGCAAGATTTTTTTGATCATATTCACTGAAAACGACACTATGCTCCCACAGAACAACATAAATCAGACGGTTTTAGAAAAAAAAACACGCTTCTACCTCCACCTGCAGCCTGTTTGTTTTGCAAAAATCCACCGCTCCCGGTTCTTCTGGTCCAATCAGCGTAGGGCTGTGTGAGATCTGACTGTCAATCACAGTTCGTGCACACGCCACAGATCCCCCCTCGCGCACGTTACAATATCACATGCACACGCCTGAAGTTCGCAGGTGTTCCAATTCCAATTCCTTGGTTAACAACCAGGGCCCGGTTTCCCGATAACGCTCACTCTTAGCGCGCTAAGAGAGCTCGAAAGATATATCTTACCAAAGGTGTTTATGTTCCTAAGTGTGTTCCCCGAACCATACCTTAGGAAGCTGCTTAAGATATACCTTCTTACGTGCGACGTTACCCGGCGCTGTCCGTGGCGATGGTGCTGAATTGTTTGATATCGATGGCTCGACAATCAATTATTCTCTCGTGCAGGGGCTGTTTATGTGAGAAAGCGGTGATCTTTATAAATGAAGCACTTCAGAAATAGTTGAAATTGCAATTTATTATGATTATTGGATATTATAAAAAATAATCCAAACTATAATAGCCTATAATAGCCTAGCCTACATATTTTAAAATTGTAACATATATTGCTGCCACAATGACCTTTTCAAAAATGTACGTGCCTTCTTCTCTTTCCCATTTCTGTTCGCTGAGGTGGAGCTGCGATGAAATATTGTTCTTGTAAATACTTTCCAGCATTTCAGTAATAAAAGTTTACATCTTGCGTACGGTGCTCGGCAGTGATCAAAAAGGATTTAAACCGTTTAAACTCAGAGATGTGGATTCAGACGGCAATTAAATTACCACACGACCTGTTTGTCAAAAAACAGAAGGTACTAATTTGGCCAGGGATTTTTACGCGGGTTGGGTGAGAAAAACACTGATATTATGGATTCGGACGGCACTAAAATCACCGACTTACCCCTGTAAATGTTTAAAATACCGGACGAGCCCATGAGAAACAATATTAGCGTCCGAATAGGACTTAACTGACAGTAGCCTATGCTTTCACTGGCCTTTAAAAGAGCGTTTTAATTAAATTAATAATATTGTATAATAATATAATTAAAAATCTAACAACAATCAGTGTAATGACAATTTTATTCTTTGCATGAAAACACTTGAATTAGCCTAATTTAATACTGTCTGGGTGTATTAAAACTTCAGAATTATATTCATATAGACCTGCAACAGTGATAAGGTAAAGCTAAGAGTGGTCCAGACCAACCTTACGAAAGTGTGACTTACAAAAGATATACTTAGCGTACGAAC
This sequence comes from Abramis brama, assembly GCF_963993115.1. Classification (NCBI taxonomy): domain Eukaryota; kingdom Metazoa; phylum Chordata; class Actinopteri; order Cypriniformes; family Leuciscidae; genus Abramis; species Abramis brama. The sequence continues at coordinate 57,155,652 of NC_139965.1, read as the reverse complement.
GTTTCGGGAATCGTCCCATAAGGTTAAGAGAGAGGTTAAGGAATAGGTTAAGAACTACTTAGAGATAAGAACGCTTTGGGAAACCGGGCCCAGAGCTAGGAGGTCCAAAACAACCAAGGAAAAGAAAATGATGCTTCGATGCTGAAGAGACGGGTGCGTTCACAGAAAATCTGGTGCACAAGCACTGATGAGCACGAACTGGATGGGAGGGTGCTCGGTGGTAGTAGGGGAGGGGCATGAGAGTTGTAAACATTCAAAATTTTGGCTAAGTCCCCTCAATCTGCCAGACTTGGAATTTAAATTAACTTTTTTTTAAAAGATATTTGAATGAAAAGAAAATGTCTGTCTGTCTGTCTGTCTGTCTGTCTATCTATCTATCTATCTATCTATCTATCTATCTATCTATCTATCTATCTATCTATCTATCATTTTGCTACAATCATTCAAATTTAATTCAAATTCAGGAATTTAACCGGAATTTAAAATACATTCTCTGTTAAATTCTGAGAGATGCTCAACTGGAATAGAAGAAGGTATTTAAACTTCAAAAAATACATCCTACAAATCTGGTAATCCTTGGTTAAGCCTCGAAAGGTCAGCAGCCAAAAATCGAATAATCAAAAAATCTAATCAAAAACCTTTTGAACTTTCAACACATTCAGTACTTCACCTGCACACAGTACTGTTCGTGGGGTAATGCCAATATAATAACTGAATAATATAATCTCAGAAGTAGTTCTGCAGTGCTAAATTAAGTACCGGTTCCTCGCATGCAGTGGCTTTGCACGCATAGGTAACATCATTGCTTTTTCAGAAACTCAAAAAGACTTTGATCATCTTTGGATGGAAGGACACATTGAGCCAGGACACTGACAACTGAATGCCTGAATGGAATATTGATCTGAGTGACTCCTATTAAACGATTAGATAAGAGGAGACGTGTTGACATTGTGCTATGCTGCCCTGTGTTTACAATGAATGCGGAGATCACAATTTTAGAGAGAATCTTTTTGGCAGGCCGCCTTTCAAGCATACATACGCATCAGCTGACGTTCTTGATGTATGGCTTCCATTTGTGGTTTTGTCTATCATTTGCTATGCACTGTTAAGTTGTAAACCTTTGAGTTGTATTTTAACTACATGCATGAAGTAGTTGCAAAAGCAAACATTTCCCAGACTTTTGTGATAGTGTGAGGGTGGTAGAATTGGATGTGCATGTATATTTAATGGCAAACATCCCTCTGGCCCAGCAGAACTGTAGATGCTAATGAGGACTGGCAAGTTGAGAACAGAAAGTGCCACTCGTCTCTTCCCTTGATGCACACCAGAGAGAGAGAAAGAGCGAGAGAGTTTAAAGAAAACATCTATGCCATCGCCACACACAACTCCCGCTACAGGGAGAATACAGACATCATTTGAGAATAAAATCTTTGACACGTGAACTGCAAAGCTGTTTACCACCATGTAGGGAACAACAGTATCAATGGAGTTTTTTAAAGGGATAGTTAATCTCAAAATGAAAAATTTGCTTGGTATCTGGCAATGTTTCAAACCATATCACTTTTTTCTTCAGAAAATGTCCAAGCTGCTCCTTTCCACACAAAAGCATACTGTACAGTGACCTGGCGCTGCATTCATATTCAAATGTGGCACATAAAAAGCACATCATGCCATTAATATAAAAAACACCAAAGCCATTGGTTCTTGTATTCTGAATTATCATGATGTGCCAGTTTAGAATATGGGAAATTGCACATTATTTGAGAGCAACAGTCGAAGGCAAGATTTTCAGTGAATAATAACTTACATTTTAGTGTGTTTAGGCTGAAAATTATGATAGAAATACATTACTGCTGTATTATTATTATTATTGTATTGCAATAATATATAACTAAAGGTTAATAATGTACGTTTTTTTCGTTAAAATATTTTTTAACCCAGTTTATTGTTCATTGACTAGGCGTACTATTAGTATGCCATTCATGCGTTTATCTCCCCCAAAAGTTCAAACATTGAGAAGGCGTTTACACGACAGTTGTGTAACTAAAAACTGAACATTTTGTAGGAGTTTTGGCCTTTTATTTACATGACAACAGCCGTCTGGGGACCTGAAAACTTTTTGAAAATGTGCTTCAACTTTAAGGACCTTTACACAATGGAATGATTTTCTATTTTTAAAAAAATAATTTCTGCAAATAATTAAATTACAGTGGATATGTAATGGGTTCTTTATTTCACTCAAGTTTATGTATGGATTAAATTAATGAGGTCTGAGTTTGCCTCTTTAGAAGAGTTTTTTTTTTTTTTTGTCTGACCATCCATAAAGAGAAACTCATTCGGTTTGTTAAAACATGAAAGGCATTGCTTGCAAATTTTTGCACAGCTTATACCGAACATGAGAGCTACTGTTTCATTGTGATTTCATGCCTTTGTTCTGTTAGCTTTGATACAAGCAGCAAAATGAGATTCAAATCACAGTTCAAATTACAATTACAATATTAAAGCTAATAATTCACCACATAAAACACATTGTGAACCTTGATTATTTAATGCAGTCGGAGACACTTAATTGTCCCTCAGGTTTTTTCTTCATAGGTTTCGGATGATGTTATGCAACCTGTCCATTTTGGCATCTGTCTAATTTGACTGGTGTTAACTAAGTTATGACCACAGCCACATCATCCTGTTGCCCAAGACTGGTAGCCCCACTGAAGCTAATCAGTACCTGGATGGGAGACCTCCTGGGAAAACTAGAGCTGTGTTCAAAATCGCCCACTAGACCCTCATTCACTATTCCCTACATTAGTCTACTATAGTCCCCTTGAAGGAGTGAAGAAAAACGAGTGAGTGAATTCGGACACTGAGTGTGCCAGAACGGGCTGCCGCTTTTGCTTAGTTTGTGCTTGCTGTTTAATAATCATTTGAAGCTTAGAAATCTGGCTGCTCCTGTAGTAATGAAAATATTTAAGTCATGGAAACAATGTTTAACCTCAATTAAACAATTTAATATTTAAATAAAAAGGAATTTATACCTTTATGATATTACGCTGTACCCACATTGGACCAGCAGTTTTAATAAATGGATGGATGGATGATTCAGTTGCGAGTGCCATAGGGATTTCACGGTGCATTATGGGTATTCTCTAGTCATTGAGTGTACATCAGTTGTACACTTGTCATTGTGGTGCATTTTTGGGATTGAATGAGTGCACTCGATAATGTCCACTATGGTTACAGACACCACTACAAATGGCTGTTCCCTTCAAAAGTGCCCTATTTAAGAGTCTAGGGGGGCGATTTCGGACACAGCCTAGGTTGCTGCTGGAAGAGGTGTTAGTGAGGCCAGCAGGGGGCGCTCACCCTGTGGTCTGTGTGGGTCCTAATGTCTCAGTATAGTGTTAGGGACACTATACTGTCAAAGAGCACCATCCTTCGGATGAGACGTTAAACCGAGGTCCTGACTCTCTGTGGTCATTAAAAATCCCATGGCACTTCTTGTAAAGATTAGGGGTGTAACCCCGGCATCCTGGACAGATTCCCTTCATTAGCTCTTATCAGTCATAGCCTCTGAATAATCCCTATCCATTAAAGCCATGGCTCTATCACTCTCTCTCCTCTCCACCTATAGCTGGTGTGTATGTGAGCGCACTGGTGCAGTCGTATCATACGTCTGGATACTGAACACTGGTGGGTGAGGAGAAACCCCTGATATGATTGTAAAGTGCTTTGGGTGCACAGTTAGTATTAGGGCACAACGGGGCTAAAAGCACACCCTCAGAAAAATGTGATTTTCATTACTCCAGGTGTGTATGGTTGCAGAAACAAATATGGTAACACTTTATAATAACTGCACGCAATTAATCATTAGCTAAGCATTAATAAACATTTAATTCATCATTTATAAAGCATTAATAGACATTAATAAGCAGTTTATAAATACAGCTATAAATGCTTTATTCTTATTTTTAAGCGTATCTAATGTGTTTAATAATTGTATTTTCATACTTTATTAATGATCAATTTAGCATTATTTACAAGCATTAAACATAAAGCATTATTATTTTGCTTTATTTACAAACCAGTTATTTAGGAGTTGTCAGTGGTTCATAAGATCACTTAGAAAGTTTAAGTAAATGATTAATAAACTATTTAAATTCCCATTTGTACATCTTAAATATTTCTATGTTCTGTATCACTGTGTGTTGTTTGTTTCCTTTTTCTGTTTAGAAGATACAGAGCCTTTAAATCTCCTTTAAATAGTCCTCACTTTAGTTGAGCTCACAAAAATAGTTAACTGACCACTACTAAATGCTTTATAACTACCTGAATTAACCATGAATTACAATAGAAATACATGTTAATAAAGCATTTATTAACACACTAAGTAACTATTACTATATGTCTGAATAATAAGATGTATGAATGTGCATTTAAATAGTTTATTAATCATTTACTTACACTTTCTAAGTGATCGTATGAACCACTGACAACTCCTAAATAACTGGTTTGTAAAATAATGCAATACTTAATTTAGAAATGATAAATGATTATTAATAAAGTATGAAAATACAATTATTACAGTATACACATTATAGATATGATATAAATTAAGAACAACGCATTTATAGCAGTATTTATAAACTGCTTATTAATGTCTATTAATGCTTTATAAATTATTAATTAACTGTTTACTAATGCTTAACTAATGATTAATAGCGTGCAGTTATCATAAAGTGTTACCAAAAATGTATATGTTTGTATTAAACATTGATGGAGCAACAGATTTTTGTTTAAATTTTTTTTTATTTTTTTTATATAATGTCGAAGTTAAACTTAGCAAAGTACTTAATAGCAAAGTATGCGCTATTTTCGGTTTATTTTGATAAATATAAGAATTAATTTGTGTTCAATAAATATACTGTCATTAAAATATGTTAAAATAAAAATATATTTAAAAAAATTATTTTAAAAAGTAAAGATTCTGAGATGCATTTTTAAATACAATGGTTTCATTATTCATACTGCGCATGCGTCGTGACTGAGTGCGTTGTTGTGTTTGGAGCTCCGTCGAATTAATTCAGAAACCTTGATTTTCTTCTTTACACTCTTTTACAAACGAACATTTTCATTTTTATAGCGTGTGAACATATCTGGAATACTATTCTCTTTAAAAAACAATCGGATCGCTTTGATATCGCTACTTATATCCAACCTTCCGAACTTCCGCTACTAGCCTTAGCCCGCTAGCATTGCACGCGTGGTCGCGCCTATCGATCGTCTTATTTACACCCGTATCACTGAAAGCTATAATTGGCCATTATAGCACATCTGCTATAATGGCGAATATAATGGATGTGTGTCTAACGTTACCTTTGAGTGCAGGTGAAGACACCTTCGAGCTACATTCTGTGCAGTTAGAGCTTGAGTCCGTGGAGAAGCAGATCCGCGACCTACTAGAGAGGCAGGCTGAGCTGCGAGATCGGCGATCCGCGCTTGAAACATCACGCGCCGATGCTCACAAGTCAGTGGTTAGTAACCTTTTGACTCCGACCTCGTCTACTCCGTGTGTTTCTCTGCACAGGACCGGAGCAGCCGGGACGCGATCATCCCTGGTTTCGTTCACTCCGGCACCGTCACAACACCATGGACCCTGGGTGATTCCACAGCGGAAGACGCGAGCCAGGACCAGAGCAAGGACCTCTCCGCCCCTCCCGGCCTTCGAGATCTCCACCCGGAACCGCTTCTCCCCTCTACGCGAGACGGAACGCGACGCTGTGATCATCGGCAGTTCCATCGTCCGGCATGTCCACGCTACCTCAGGTAAAGGTAAGGTGTGCACTCACTGCTTTCCTGGTGCTCGTGTTCTCGATGTAGTTGCGCAGGTCCCCGAGATCCTGAACAGTGACAAGCGCGTCGGAGCTGTCGTGCTGCACGCGGGAACGAACGACATCAGGCTGCAGCAGACGGAGGTTCTGAAGAAGGACTACAGGAGCCTGATCGAGACGGTACGCAGCACATCGCCTGAAACAACGATCATCGTGTCTGGACCGCTTCCCACGTACCGACTAGGACAAGAAAGGTTCAGTAGATTATTTGCTCTAAATGAATGGCTAATGACATGGTGTAATGAACAGAGACTGCTCTTTGTAAATAATTGGAATCTGTTCTGGGAGCGACCTAGGCTCTTCCGTGCTGATGGCCTTCACCCCAGCAGAATCGGAGCGGCTCTTCTGTCGGACAACATCTCCAAGACGTTACACACCATATGACTAGTAAGTCAAAGTCCAAATCACACTCTTTGCTGTCCAAACTTAAATGATATAAGTACCAATGTAGAACATTATATTGAAACTGTGTCTATTCCTCGTTTAGTGAGGTCAAACATTAAATCTACTGTAGGATCCAGGAAAAATCTAATTGTGATTAAACCAGAAAATCTCAATATTAGTGAACAAAAACAATTTATAAAGCTAGGTCTTCTTAACATTAGATCGCTCACACCTAAGGCGGTTATTGTAAATGAAATGGTCACAGATAATAGTTTCGATGTACTTTGCCTTACTGAAACCTGGCTTAAACCAAATGATTATTTCGGTCTTAATGAGTCTACTCCATCTGGATACTGTTGTTAGCATGAGCCCCGTCTGATTGGTCGTGGCGGCGGTGTTGCAACAATCTATAGAGATATTCTCAATGTTACTCAGAAAACAGGTCACAGGTTTAATTCATTTGAAGTACTTGTGCTAAATGTTACTCTCTTAGATGTAAGAAAGAAATCCCTATTATCTCTAGCCTTGGCTACTGTATATAGACCTCCAGGGCCCTATGCTGATTTCCTAAAAGAGTTTGCAGACTTTCTCTCAGATCTATTGGTCAATGTCGATAATCACATGGAACCAATCCAACCGATATAGATATTATACCGCAAAGTGATGAAGTCACTGACCATTACATGGTCACTTGCATACTACGTACTGCTGAAATTTGTCACGTTGCTCCACGTTATCGACCAGGCAGAACAATCCTTCCAACAACTATAGATAGATTCTCAAATAGCTTACCTGATCTATCTCAGCTGCTCAGTGAACCCAAACAAACAGATGAAGTAGACTAGCACTATGAGCACCATTTTCTCTAGTACATTAAACATTGTTGCACCAATTAGATTAAAAAAGGATAGAGAGAAAACTAAAGCACCATGGTACAACAGTGCTACGCATGTTATCAAGAGAGAAACTTGTAATTTAGAGCATAAATGGAAACAAACAAATTTAGAGGTCTTTAGAATCGCGTGGAAAGACAGTATGTCACGTTATAAAAAGGCCCTAAAAGCAGCCAGGGCTGAGCATCTCCGCAAACTAATAGAAAATAACCAAAATAATCCAAGGTTTTTATTTAACACCGTGGCTAGATTAACAAATAAACAGACATCACCTGAGCAAAATATTCCGTTACAGTTTAGTAGTAATGATTTTATGAAGTTCTTCACTGAGAAAATAGAAAGCATCAGAAACACAATTGTAAATGTACAATCTTTAATGGTGTCTTATGATTCAGCCTCAATTATCGCCCCTCAAGAAAAACTACAGCGCTTTACAACTATAGGACAGGAAGAGCTAAATAAATTTATCATTGTATCTAAACCAACAACATGTTTATTAGATCCAATACCCACTAAACTACTGAAAGAAGTGTTACCTGTAGTGGAAGAGCCTCTTCTCAATATTATTAACTCGTCTTTATCTTTAGGTCATGTTCCAAGTGTAATTTTCTGCTATTAAATTCAGATAAAACAGAGGTATTACTTATTGGTCAAAAAAACTGCCCACAAAACCTCTTACAATACAACTTTAATTTAGAAGGATGTCCTGTTACTTTATCCACTACAGTAAAAGACCTGGGTGTTATATTAGACCGCAACTTGTCTTTCGAAAATCATATTTCATATGTTACAAGAACAGCCTTTTTCCACCTTAGAAACATTGCTAAGCTACGTAACATGCTATCTGTTTATGATGCAGAAAAGTTAGTTCATGCATTCATGACCTCGAGACTAGATTACTGTAATGCTTTATTAGCTGGTTGTCCTGCATCCTCAATAAACAAGCTACAGTTAGTCCAAAATGCAGCTGCTAGAGTTCTTACTAGGTCAAGAAAATATGATCATATAACACCAATTCTATCATCTCTACATTGGTTACCTATAAAGTTTCATATCAATTACAAAGTATTACTAATGACCTATAAAGCCCTAAATGGTTTAGCTCCTGGGAATTTAACGGAACTTCTATCGCCCTACAATCCATCGCGCTCTTTAAGATCACTAAATTCGAGGCTTCTGGTCATTCCTAGGATATCTAAGTCTACTAAAGGAGGGAGGGCGTTTTCACATTTAGCTCCTAAACTGTGGAATGGCCTTCCTGATATTGTTCGAGGCTCAGACTCGCTGTCCCAGTTTAAAACTAGATTAAAGACGCATCTCTTTAGCCAAGCATTCACATAATACTTACCTTTTATACTACAGTTGAATCAGATTGAATGCATTAATATTATGAACAGCAGCTACGCTAATTATTTCCCATCTGCTTTTCTGTTGTAAATACAGATTGTCAGCTCCAGTTTGTATCCAGCCTCCCATGGAAACTACAGATGCCCCAACACCCGTGCAGAGACATCTCGAAGCCTGTGAAGAGACGACTCGACGCTGGCGATATGTTTATGTCCTAAATTAATACATGATTAACTAACTGTATTTCTCTATGTACATTTCTGAAATGCACTTTCTGTAAAGCTTCTTTGAAACAATATGTATTGTGAAAAGCGCTATACAAATACATTTGAATTGAATTGAATTATAAATATGGTGATTATCTCTAAGATGGACACCCAACCATAGTATTAATATATTAATACCATATTTACCATCTGAAACTAACCATGTCATGTCAACAAATGGAAAAGTCAGGCAGCTTTTTATTATCATGTTAATTATTGTGCCTTTAGCCCCGACAGCAGGGGCGTCTTATACCCCAAATACAATACTTTTACATATACTTACGTTATTGAAGAACTGTTGCTTTAATTAGATTGAACAAAACAGAAAATCATTAAGAAGACCTTTGTCTCAAAATATATTCAATAATTTTAGTGATTCTCATTTGCTTCTTAAATCTACAACATTTAAAAAAAACATTGAATGATAGATCAAATTTGCGCCACTGCATCAAGGAGTAGCTAAATTTTCACGTGCATCTTGAAAAGCGGATGTTTTGGAAAGTGCTACAGAGGAGAATAAAATCAAAGGCGTCTTTTACCCCGGTGCGCTTTTAGCCCCGTTGTACCCTACATAAGAAAAACGCTATTGAATTTGATTGCGCGCACTGCTCTGACATCAACTGTAAAAACTGAAAGACCTATTTATTTTGCCATTTGTAACTATGCAGAACTATATGGTAAGTTATAATTATTGTATCCACCAGTTCCTCAAGGTAAGAACCAATGCTATAAAATACTGTGTGATCTTGAAGGAATATATTGTTTGTTTCTTCAGCTACATGGCATTCGCAACAAGCGTATCTTCTAAGTAACTCTAGAGAGAGCACATCTGTTGAACCAAAGCACTGACACTGTGAGGAATTACCTAACCTGTCATGACAACTATAGATGTGTCTCTGCTTACAGGAATGATGGCACAAGGTCTTGTGTAAAAAAAAAACTTTGAACAGCAGAACTCACAATTTGTCGTAGCATTTGTTCTTTTTACTGCCATTACTTATAAATACTGAGAATATTTACTGTACATGTAGATATAAAACAGTTGATTGTATCTAGATATGTTCCAACATATTGGCATGTCCCAAAAATGTAGAGTTATTTCAAAATAATCTCAACCTACAAACCTGAGACACTAGAAAGAAATACAGCAAGAACGTTGCCAAAGCTTTGCTACATAGTAGCAATTATGGCTTCAATGTGTGCATTGGAGCCGATACAACCTTCAAGTCAAGACAAAACCAAGTATACCTTGCACAAAATAAATCTCAGTACAGTGTAGATCCTCATTATACACAATGCAATATCGGCCACATGTGGCTTATCAATATGCACAAGTACAGTAGCTAAGAAAAATGTTTAACATTTATCATAAGATGTCAAAGTCAAAAAGAGACATCCAGGTGCTTAAGCTTTTCATAATTCCTTGATGCAGTCCCAGTTCCACATATTCTTCTTCAGTCTCGATGGTACCATCATAAGTTGCTACCAGGCAACATATTGGTGATGGTCCAGTTCTGGCCAGTGCATTTTTGGAGGGCCAGCTGAAATCCGAACTCATTGTCATTGTTCTCCACGAGTTCAAGGCATCGCTTTGACTTTGTATTCTGGATGGAGCCTCCCTGAAGAACAGAGAAAGAAAATATATAGATGTATTTCATTACAGACTCCTTCGACTTTCCCCAGGCATGTTCCTGTATGGATGGAGCTGTCAGGGCTTCATCCATCTTTCCCCCAAATTCCCTTTCATGAGGATAACCTTTCACAATTCATGATCAGAAAAATCTCATCTGCCATTACAGTATGATCTCAAAAGAAAATGTAGTCATTCATACATAACTTACACATACATCTTTGTGTTTGGGAAGATGCTGAAATGTAACATTTGGACAAAGTGACAGCATTTAAAAGGTAAAAGTATTTACAGACCTTTTGAAATCTTTAGCATGAATGTATTTCTATAGGCACATTTTACAATTATGCCAATATTTTTGAGCCCCTAACCTCAGGCCTAAACCACTTCTCAGCTATAAAAAACATGTACATTTAGAATTGACAATAACTTTCATTACAAATTTTTAAGAGAAATGAAAGTTGAAAATAGTCCCCAGATCTTGTCCGCCAATGTAGTAACATCTCATTCAAAGGCCTTGTTTACATCTGGTATTAAGATGCGTTTTGGTCGATCGGATCACAATTAGACGAGGGAGACACATTCCCGTTTACACCTGGTGTTTTAATCCGACTCTTTTGTCCACTTTCATCCACTTCTGTCCTGATTTCTTCGAGGGGAGGGTCTAAGGGCAGGTAATTGTGTGGGCTTTTTCAGATCTTTCAATCTAATGGACAAAATAAGCTTGTGCAATATACATATGAATGTGACCAGAGACAACGGAAAACATACAGAGAGCAGCAGCTTTAGTTTCTGCTCTGGAGCCGCAAGACCAGCCGAACGCTGTGAGTGTGTGTTAGAAATCAGGAATGGTGAGAGAACATTGTGCTTGGTACATTTTTCCTCTTCAAATTAAACTTGGATCCCCAGCCGACAAAGTTTAAATCCCATCTGGCCAACACGCTTCCCATAATGTTACGCATTAGATCAGTAGATGGAGAGAAGACGGTCTTTTGTGGCTGGTTGAACACATTCGATCACATGAGCGTTTACACTATGAAAGCAATCCAGTCGAATGCATTTTCACTGCCTCTGGAAGTGGTCGAAAGTGGACAAGCTCAAAGCATTTTAGACCCCGTTTACACCTGTATTTAGGGTCGTCCACTTGTGATCCGATCGACCAAAACGCATCTTAATACCAGGTGTGAACAGAGCCAAAATGATTTGAATGCCACTTTGTCAAAAGTTGGACTGTTGCAGTTGGTCAAAAGACAAGCATGAACCAATGTATGTGATGTCATTTACATCAAGCCTGTGGTGTAATGCAAATTTTGTCCATTTAAATGAATGCACTGTTTGAGTGGGCTTGCATGAAGTGGATATTGATGATTAAATTACAGGCTTTGGTTACACTTTATTTTAAGGAGACTTAGTTAAAGTGTAATTATACATTTACGTACTGAGTAATATTAGCAACACACTTACTATAGGGTTAGGGTAGGATTAGGGCTTGGGGTTGCACTTTATTTTACAGTATGTGCACTTACATGTACTTACAGTGTACTTACCTAAGAAAGTACTGGTAATATAAGGTAACTACATGGGGTAAGGTTAGGTTTAGGGATAGGTTCAAGGGTAAGTACCTAGTTCTTACCCAGTTTTTGTAATTACTATAATAAATACAGTATGTACATGGGGAACAGAACTGTAAAATAAAGTGCTACTGGGTTTGGTATAGGGTATATATATATATAGGTATGCAAATAATTATGCATAACTGTAAAAGTACATGTAACATGAAATAAAGTGTTACCAAGGCCTTTTAGGTATGTGCATTATATACATTTGATGACATTAAGCATATTTGTCACTAAACCTAAACCTTTTAAACCTAAAATGATTCATAAGATTTAGCACATCTCTAAACTTGTTAATCTGAAAAAAATAGTTTAGATACTGTTGATACTATACATTATACATTAATTATGTGTATTTTAGTATTTATGTAATCATACAAAAATGTACGTGTGCTGGAAGTGTTAAATATACGATTACTAATGAGACATGAAAAACATGTTTTCCATTAGTAGGCAATTCAAGCTTAAATTGTATGTACTGTATGTGTCAGGGACATTAATTGTATCCATTTTCTATTACACTATATTTGTTTAGAATTAGAAAATGCTTGTGTTATGGTAACGAGAAATGCTACTAATAATTTTGATTTAGTGATGAAATTCGACAGTCATAATCTTGACAGCATTTTTGGAGGTTCAAATTGGCTCATGAAGAGAAAAACATGAGCAGGTTGAAGGTTTGGGTCAAACTTTAGAGACATCAGTCACATCAAATTCATATTCATCTTTCAACTCCTCTTCTGAAAAGGGCTTGATAGAGTCGCAGCTGGAGTATCTGCGAGGGAACAGCAGCGCTGCAGGCTTAGACATGAGAGAGGAGGCTAAAAGCTAGAAGGAAGAGTCCGCACTGATCTCAAGCCGGGGAGGATGGGACTGCAGGACTGAGATAGGGTGGCTGATTTTTTCCACTGCCAGAGTTCATTTTAACCCGCTTTTCACAGAAGAGAACGCCTGTGGCCTTTAGACCTGGGTTTATGTGGTTTCAGTCCCACAGACTCTTTGAGAGGTGCTCAAGGCGTCTGACACAGCTGTGGTCAGGAGGTCTTCAAGCAGAGGCTTACATTCACTATAAGTTTCTTTAAAGAAGGGTTATCTGAAGCCTATACTGTGCTGCCTCTAAGTTTACGAGAACAAGATATAAAGCTACAAGTATTAGAGTTTAACAGGTCAATAGTATGCGTGCTATTTTATCCCTGTGAAACCCTCCCGGACAACTTGTGGTGATGTAGGTGCTGTTTGATGATTTTTTTAGGCTTTCTGACCAAGATTCTTTCTACAATTCTCCAGCTGTGATACTTGAAGAGTCTTTGGCCACTCAAACTCTCCTCATCAATATAGACACACGTCCTCTTCCTGGCAGATTCGTAACATCTTTAGTTGATTGGAACTTCTTAATTATTGCCCTGATGGTGGAATTTTCTTACACCCACTTTCTGTTTTGTGAAGCTCAACAATCTTTTGCTGCACATCAAAACTATATTCTTTGGTTTTACTCATTGTGATGGATGATTTATAATATATTTTGTGTTACCTCATATTTATACTCTTGTGAAACAAGAAGTCATGGCTGGATCATTTTATGTTCCTAGTCAGCCAGTGGTGTGCTAAAAATTTTAATTATGAAAGAAAATATACTTCAGATATATTTTACTCATAAGAATTCCTAGGGCTACCATTAACTGTGGCCAATGTGTATTAGAGAAAAACTTTTATTTCATAATTACTTGAACGAAAGGTTAGACTTTTGTGATTTATTTAAAATTTTTTAATGAAAGATCAAAGGATAGCTTTCTTTGATCATGTTTTACCAAGGAAGGGAATAATTCTGACCACAACTGTGTGTGTTTGTGTGTGTAATTTTATTTAAAGTAATGAAAATGTTTTGTGGTTTTAGTTAATGATAATAAAACTGGCTACAACTGTCTGAAATAAACTATTTTGGATAGACTGTTCTAATGTCTATTTGAAGTGCTAAATTCAGCATCCATTCAGTATTGAAGTGCTTTTCTCTTTCCTAGTTCTTCCTTTAAAGATAAACAAAAAAAACAAAAAAAAACAAAAAAAACCTTACTTTTGTCCTACAGTATATATTATTATTATGTTGTTTTAAATTACAATGACTTCAAAGATAAAACCAGAAAAAAACTGGCATGCGACTTCAGTGTATCTCATGATGCTTTCTTCTGACATTGCAGTCTTTAAAGTCCCAATGACTTTTGATTAAAAATTGCACGACTCAGAATAATTCATGAAACTTGGCAAGAAGCCTCAGATGTAATAAGTAACGTCGCCCGTTGTCAGTTTATTGATACTGCTGACAGTTGAATGTTTTGAAAGTTATTGATTTCAAAGAATTATCCTTAACCTTGAGTTTGAATCATCACACTTTGGGGGGTTATTTTATCATTAAGGGTTATTTCTGATGGCTATTTCAACATCTGAGGGATTCTTCATTGTTTTTAAAAATGAACTTTGCACGTTTTCTTTCTTGACAAATGCAATGACACTTAAAGAAACACTCCTAGTCAAAGTGTTCTTTGAAACTAATGAAATAAGAATAAAGCAAGAGGATTTTTATATTGTTTTTGCATATTGAAACTACTCCCTTGTTTTATTCTCTGGAAAGTGTTCATCACTTTATCCTAATTTCACCCTAATTTGTCACGGGCATGTGGCATTTGTCTTTGTACATCTGCTAAAGCTGCCTGAGGCACAAATGTTCCACTCATAATGGTGCATAAGAAGTGTGTTAAAGGTTACAGGTTTCCAAAGTCTTTAAAGTGATTCATTCAAGCATGGTAAATCTAACATGGCGGTGTGCATCCAGCTGTGGGCATAGGGTAAATATGAAGGGCAATGCTAAATCAGCCCATCACTTGAACTGTTGCGCATCACTGGCTGATGTCGACATGAATGATCTCTCACGATCCCAGAGACCCAGGCCTGTTTCCAGACCTACTAATCAATTCAATATAAAGATTTGGTCAGTTGGCTGTTTTAAGAATAGCCTTGTACTCTTATATTAGGTCTAAGAAGTCGACCAGCATAGGAATTTGATATTGATCTCGTCTATTCCAGTGACGATGTGTGCATGAGCGTGAGACTGAGATTATACTGGAGCGTTGCCTTCAGCCACAGCTAATGTGAGATACATACATAAAAGGCAGCAGAGATATTTCATCATTGGAGAAAGGAGTTACAAATGGCAAGCGATAAGACCAAAACTAATTAACGAGAGTAACTGACACACATTTCAATGAGTAACATCATCATCTGTCCTATAAAGAGCGAAAACAATTCTAATAAACAGACGCTCACACTGTACTTTATGCATCTCATACAAGCTAGTAAAATCAGTATTATTAAAAGTAATCCATCAGCTGTTTTATTTCTATCCCCTTTCTTGTTATTAAATAAAATGGCTTTTTAAAAGTTACATTAAAACTGTAAACACAATGACTGTTTTAAAAGTGTAAACAGCACCAGCCACAAAGTACAGTTTCTGTATAGACCCCGACAGATACACCACTGATATTGAAATCTAGTTTAATTGCTTAAACTTACATTTTTAAATAAAATAAAATTTCAGTACATTTTTTCTACACTAAATTCAATTAATAATGAAGAAAGTGGAATGAAAACTATTTTCCTGAGAAGAAATTACAATATCAACTGTGAGTGAAGTGTATGAAACTACAATAATATAATGTAATATAATATAATATACAGTAGTCAACATTTGAAGTGGATCATTTGAAGTGGATCTGAAGTGGATTTGAAGTGGACTGAAATTCCCCAGTGCTTCCACTACAATCCTCCCTCCTTTAACTAGTACTAATGAAAATGTAATTCCTGAAATCAGAAATAGACATTGTTACTAGAAAAAGTACATTCTTAGTATCAAGAATTTACATTTTAAATAGTACAGATTTAATTATTGATATCAGAAATGCATCCTGTGAATGAATGAAAGCTAAAATGGCTTGCCATAGCATGTCACAGTGTTTTAAATGATAAAAGAAATACTTGATACTTGATGGTTATTATTTACTATTTATGTGCATCCATATTGACCAGTATGTCCAGCCAATCAACATTTGAAATGCAATACAGCCTATAAATCAATAGTCAATGTCAATACATTGCTTTCCATCTTGCTTTATTACAGAGTTGTAATTAAACTGACTTGTGGACTAGATAATCATTGTCTTGTTTTAAAAGTATGTGCACCTATAATCAGTGTTCGAATTATACCGTGAGCTTCGGGGGGGTACAGCTATTTCGACTGGTGACGTCACTCTCCATTTTGTATTGGCTTACACACATGAGAACCACTAATCTATATGCGAAATTCCCTGAATATTGATACGGACAATATTTGCTTGGTACAGAGAGCTTCAGGAGCTGCGTGAACTTTTATCTAGCTAGACTAAGGGGCTGTTTACACCTGGCCACTTCATGCGTTTTCTGTGATCTGATAGCTATCCGATCGTGAAAAGACCAGGTGTAAATGCCCCCCGAAACGCATTCGAGACAGATTTAAATCCGATCGCTCAAACCACTTTAGGAGGAGGTCTGAGACTCGAAACTGGACAAGTGTAAATGCATCTGGTTGTTGAAACCACATATGTAAATTTCACTCCTCCCAAAAATGCTAAAAAATAAACGTGTGAGAGCATGTTATAGGCTATATGTCATGTTATAGACAGATATGACTAAGCTACTGCAACACGCATCAACGCAAATGAGCATCTGAGCATCTATTCATCAAGCCAACGTGCAAACTATCGCAAATCAATTGCTATTTGCTAAAACTATTTGCTTTCGGTGACGTGAATAAATAAATAAATAAATAAATAGTTGTATTTCACTCTTACTTTTTTTTGTCAGGCAAAAAAAGTCACAGAACACAGCCCTGGAAGTGGCCAGCATTAGCAAGCAAGACACAGAAAGGCCAAAAGATGCACTGCCCAGCTGGGTTAGACAGACAGACAGACAGACTAGAGAGAGACACACATCAACTTAACTTTACTGTTCTTTGCTGACATCAAACTTGGAGAGGAGAGAACACAAGTCTACCTGATTGCTGTTCCCGCAATTCACTCTCATTGTGAAAGTTGAAAACAAACTTGACACATTAAAGTGCTCTAGTTTCAAGAGAAATTACATTTAGTTGTGAAAATAGCATCTGTCATATTATAAAATATGTAAGAATTTTGTCTCTGGATCTCAGAAGAGCCCTTTAGCTTGATGTGCCACTTATTTTGTTAGGGAGACTTTGAAAACACAACTCTTTCGACTATTTCCTTAACCAGCAACCAAAGAGCAAACCAGACCTGTTTACCATTACCATCATGGCTTATTTACATTATATAAACATGTGAACTGCCATGAAATTTATGTCTGGATTTCCAGGCTAGCAGTTCTCTTTCATCATCTCGTTTCGAGATCCACCTATGGGAAGGGCATCCGTACCTGACCTCTACAGAAGCATCCAATTGCACCAAGTCTGGCTAGACAGACAGAAACGCGCAGCCAATGCCAGGTAAGGCCACACCCCCTTACCTAGGCATATAACTTCTCCGCGCGCTGCTATTCCTCAGTTGACATTCGCTTCTCGTGATCTCTGCATTGACACAGTTCGGTTGGATTAACGTTACGCTGCTCACTTTCGAGTCTTCAGGAGGACATATCGCCAGATCACCATATCATATCTTCACCGCTGGCCCACCCATGGCTATGTGACCGCCTAAACCGCCGCTTCTCCGGGGAACAGCCTATCACGACGAGCCTGCCCGGCCGCGTGTGGTGCTCTCATCGCCGCTAAGGACTCTCTCGTTCTGCGCGGTCTGCTTGTGCTTTACACGCTCAAGAAGCTTTGGAGAACCCGGAGAATTGCGGTCATTGTAATTGCTGTCCGTGTAATGTTAGCTTTTACTAAGCCGGCTTTTAGTTGCACGACCCAGCGCGCCGTGCTCGGCCTTTCTGACTCGGATGGAGGACACTGTGATGATGACGCGCTACCGGGGGACTCCCGGAGCGCCACCTCTCTGAAATATTTGAGCTGACATCAGCCCAATCCGCATTCCCTGAAGAGGACATCTTCGCGGGAAAACCTCACTCTCGTTGACGAACCGTCCGGTTCCGATGACGGGGATGACGCGGTCCTTTTAGCGTTCCCTAGGCTAGCGCTCACGCGGCTTTGCCTCAGTCCATCCTCCTGGAAGTTTGTGAGCGAGCGGCCGTTCGTCTCAACATTGTGTGGCCAGCTCCACAGGAGGAAACAACTCCAGCACAGCTGGAGCGTCCCGCTAGACTGTTAACACGGTGTCACGGGCCTTGATGTGTTACGATTACGTGTTGAGGCTTTCAATTTATGCCTTCCTAGGAAGGCGGCCCCGAACGCAAGCTGCCTGCCTGTTGTTCGACCGTTAGGAGTATTGAGCCCGCTTTCACGGGCCACGAGCCCTCCGGATTCTCTCCCGGTCCCGGAACCCCTGTCCAAAAGACACAGGGTCTCCTGCGGACGGTCGGTTAATCCCGTCTCGTGGCTGCGCAGCCCGTGTGTTCAGTGACGCTGTCGTGAGGAAAAGTACATAAGCAGTGTTACGCACTTGGTTCCCCTCACCCAGTTATTAAAGGCTTCGGCCCCAGTGTTTTCCCAACACAAAACACATACATTACTAAACAACACATTTAACAAACGAATCAAATTAATTTGTGCAGATTTATATATCTGCCAACATAGAGAGCAAATCTTCACAGTTCTTCCGTTCGGGCGCAATTTGAGTCCCCGAACTTTCTGTCTGTGTGCGGAGGCGGGCGTGGCGCCCCTGAGACTATCAGGGCTGAGAATTCTGACTTACATAGACGATTGGCTCATCATAGCCAAATCGAAGGAGAAGGTGTTGCCGGTCAAAAAGCAATCTGACTCCCAGTCAGAATGTCATTTTCCTGAGCTTGGAATTTAACTCAGTCTCCATGCGAGCGCGTCTCTCTCAAGAGCGCATTCGCTCGCTGATGGACTGTCTGTCGCAGTTCAGAGAAGGGGCGAGAGTACAATATCGCGCATGCCTCAGGCTGCAGGGTCTCATGGCTTCATCTATCCAAGTTGTGCCGTTGGGTCTCCTGAGAATGAGAGCGTTCACGAAATGGGTTTTGTCACTACATTTCAGCCCGATTCGCGATCTCTGCCGCTCGGCTAACGGTGACGCGCGCCTGCTCGCTGGCCCTGCGCCATTGGGAGAGCGAGAACTTTTACGCACGGGGAACCCCCCTCGGGACGGTTATGATGCGAAAAGTTTTGATGACAGATGCGTCCTTAACAGACTGGGGAACCACCCAAGAAGGCAGAACGGTGAACGGTCTGTGGCTGAGCAGACTACGTTCAGCGCACATTAACTATTTAGAGCTTTTACCATTTGGAAAGCTCTGAATCATTTTCTGCCTCGCCTGCAGGGACATCCCGTTCTAGTACGGTGCGATAATACCACGGCAGTGGCTTATATCAACCGTCAGGGCGGCATGCGCTCGTCGAAACTCCACGCTCTAGCTTACAGGCTTTTGGTGTGGAGCAGACGGGTTTTTCTGTCATTACGCGTGACTCATGTTCCGGGCATTCTGAAAAGAGGCGCGGATCTGCTATCGAGGGGAAACCCAATCTACGGGGATTGGCGTCTTCACCCGCAGATAGTGAAGATGTTATGGATGAGATTCGGACAGGCAGCCGTAGATCTTTTCGCCTCGTGCGAAAACCACCATTGTCCTATGTTCTTCTCACTAAAGGACGTGGACGCGCCCCTCGGGGCAGACGCACTGGCCCACCCATGGCCCAAAGTGCGGCTGTATGCTTTTCCTCCCCTGTGCCTGATAATTTCACACTGGCCAGGGTGAGAGAGCACGGCCTGTCTCTCATTCTGATAGCACCCAGGTGGCCCAAAGCCCCGTGGCTGGCAGAGATAATCCCTCTGTTATACGCCGAGCCATGGTGCCTCCCCCCTCGCACGGACATACTGTTCCAAGCCAACGGGGAGATTTACCACCCCCACCCGGACAGGGTGGCTCTCTGGGCCTGGCCCGTGAGAGGACGAACCTAAATGCACTGGGGCTCCCGCCGCGTGTAATCGCCACTACTCAGAATGCCAGGGTTGTTTCCACACGATCCCTATATGGCTGTAAGTGGCAAGTGTTCGAAGGGTGGTGTGATGGGCGTGGTCTCACATCTTACCAAGACAGCTTTGCTCTCGGCCTTGGCATCTGCTATACGGGTCAGTGAGCTACATGCACTCTCGGTTCACCCCTCGTGCGCCAAATTCTTCCTAAGTGGAGATAAGGTTTCCCTTAAGCCTAACCCGGCTTCATGCCGAAATGCTTCCCTGCGTTCACTTCGGAGGTTTTGGAGCTATCCGCTTTTCACCCTCCACCCTTTGCCTCCCCGGAGGATCAGGGGCTGAATGCTCTGTGTCCCGTCCGTGCTCTGCAAGCATATATGACCAGGACCAGTACTTTCGCAAGAGCGACCAGCTCTTTGTTTCAAGGGCTCCCTCGCACAAGGGGAGTCCCATTTCAAAGCAATGCCTCTCACATTGGCTTGTGGACGCTATACTATGGCTTATGAAGCAAAGGGAGTGCAGCCCCCAGGGGGCATCAGAGCTCATTCCACAAGGGGCTTAGCCGCCTCTTGGGCTTTGTTCAGGGGAGTGCCACTGCAGGACATCTGCTCCGCTGCCAGCTGGGCCTCTCCTCATACCTTTGAGCGTTACTACCGGTTGGATGTCACCAGAACCTCGGTGGCACACTCGGTCCTAGGGGTAGGGTCCTCTTAGCCCTTTCCCACAGCCCCTTTGGGTTAACCAACGAGGAGTGAATGGGCCGGCTGGCCATGTTCATTCCTGTCACCAAGCATTCGCATTCCTTCTTGGGTTTAGCTATGTGCATTGGTGGTGTGGGGGCCATTATCATGTATGTGTCTCGTGCATGTTTCATGCCCTGCTTGTCCACAGCAGTTTAGCGTGGCGTCACCCTTGCAGGGTCATGTTTGTGGGACGTGTCAGGCACCGCCTCTCTGAGGTGACCGTCCTTCTCTGGCCTTCAGAACCTCACTGTGAGTGTATTGGACAATCAGGGAGCTGTCCATGTCTCTCCCATAGGTGGATCTCTAAACGAGATGATGAAAGAGAACAATAGGTTACTGTCGTAACCCCGGTTCTCTGAAACATCGAGTGGAGAGATCCACCAGCGTTGCCATGCTTGCCGCACGAGAAGCGAATATACTTACTGAGGAATAGCAGCGCGCGGAGAAGTTATATGCCTAGGTAAGGGGGTGTGGCCTTACCTGGCATTGGCTGCGCGCTTCTGTCTGTCTAGCCAGACTTGGTGCAATTGGATGCTTCTGCAGAGGTCAGGTACGGATACCCTTCCCATAGGTCGATCTCTCCACTCGATGTTTCAGAGAACCGGGGTTACGACAGTAACCTATTGTTTCTACCAATTTTAAATAAATCAATTAAATAAATCAATTAAACTAAAAGCAGATTAACCTTTTCATTATAGAAAACTATGCATAATATGTGACAAAATTGAAAATGAAATTAAATGTTATCAAAGTTGAGATCTGTTCAACTCAAGGATCTGCTCGACTGAATTGTTGTTGTGTTTTGTTAGCATTTTCTTTTCTTGGCTGGATGACTAAAACATGAGTTTTCATTATGGCAGTCACTCTTCCACTTCGCAAACAAGCACTGCAATGTCCTTGACAAAACATGACATCTCAGTGGAGCAGAAGAACAGAAACAACAGCTTAAAACCGCAACCTTAAAACAGCAATGTTGGTTAGTTAAAAAAGAAACCGATATCCCAAAGTGCCACCCCTACCTTTTCAGATACATACAGTTGACCATTTGTAATTGACCTTACGGCAGCATCTATGTTCATCAAACAAAATGTCATTGCTCCTGTTTTTCAAATAAAGACAAATAATCCACAAATAAGATGTAGTCAACAGATGCACAAGTGTCTTGGATGAAGACAATGTGCATTTAGTACATATATTCACTGTACATAGAAATTCATGGAAGAAATGGGCCAAATGTCTTGCTCAATTTGAAGAACTATAAAAACTCCATGCAATCATCTAGGCTAAATTGCATCTAGTGTTAATGAAAACTGTCCAAACCCACAAGCTTTATTAGTGTTTTTGTGTGTGTGTGTGTGTGTGTGTGTGTGTGTGTGTGTGTGTGTGTGTGTGTGCTTGACAGACAAAATGGTGCACAGCAATTTAGTTGACTATTTGGCCAGTCACTCATTCAACTGCCGTGAGGTAAATTACAAGCAGGTTGCCGTTTCCTGATGAAATTAAAATGTAATACAGTTTTTTAAGTGTACACCAAAGGAGTGAGAACCTGTTGAGAGAACGCAGACTGTATTACCTGAGTAAAATGCCAGTGGAGCTTCATGCGTTTAGCCGCAGCGTAGCTGCACTCAATGAGCCGTGGCCGGCCGTTCACATCCACCAGGCACTTGTTGTCATCATCGTCAACGGTGGGGCTCAAGATGCCCACGAATAACTGCTGAGTGCTGGTGTAGTATACATTCTGCAATGACAGAGCACACTCGTCAATAGAGGAAGCTTGTGAAAGAGCACATCTTGCAGCAAATAGTCACTTTATAAGCTACTGTGGAAGATTACAAGGACAGGCACTTGAACCTTTCAGTAAGATCAACATCTACTGTATATCTCATGTCACAAAAACATAATCTCCATGCAGCAGACCATGAAAATACACAAGCTAAAGGTGTGATTCCAAATCAACCCAAGATAGAAGGCACATTTTAATGCTTTTAAACTTATTAATGAAGCATTCTGGTGCTGTGCACTTTGCAAATTAAATTAAGGGAAGTTAATTTGCAAAGAAAAAAAAAATCACTCAGAAAATTGCTAGCAAATTTCACAAGTAATAAGAAAAGAAACTGGATGAAACGCATTGGATTAAATGCGAAATTTTAAAGTAGAAAGACTAAAATAGGTTTTTTTTATTTTATTTTTTTTACATAAAATAGTATGTAAAATGTACTCCAATCTTTGTTTTATTTACCTCAAAATTTAACCTCGAAAAAACAGAAACATGCTGCCTTACAACCACATAGTGCCAAGTGTTGCCACAGCAAGCACCACTTACATTTATTCAGAAAATGTCTAGTTATTATTAATATAAATATTATAGTTTACATATATGAGTTGCAAATAAAATTAAAGGAAAACGGACATAAATAATAGACCACATAAAGAATGACTCATTCGTGCAACTCATATATGTAAACTGTAATATTCTGAATGCATTTTCTGAATACATTTAAGTGGTGCTTGCTGTGGCAAAACTTGGCACTATGTAGTCGTAAGGCAGTTGCTAGGGTGTTGCTAGGTGGTTGTTAGGGAGTTATGGGTGGTTGCTAAGGCATTGTTAGGGTGTTCTGAGGGGTTGCTAGGGTTGTGCTAGGTGGTTGGTAGGCTGTTAATAATAATAATAATAATAATAATAATAATAATAGATTATAATTAAAAATACACCTTGCATTTATGAGTCGTTCTTTATGTGCTCTGTTATAGGACACTTTTTTAACAGTATGCTGCATTTTACGCATTTTGTTTTTCTCAATTCACACAGTTTAGAAAGAATTTATTTGTGTGTTAACGGTTTGATATGTTTCACATCTGGAAACTCTGAAAACTGTTCATTAATCATTGAATAAGGTTTGGGGATATGCTAACAAACTTCTTCCACTGTTTGAGTGCCAGGGTGCCTTTGTGGTTTTTTAGTTTTTTTGATTTGCAATACTAGTATACTTCTGTTTGTTGACTAGACAATGCATTATGCATGGTATACAAGTGAGAGCTAGCATTATGCATTAGACACACTCGAACAGAACCTCGCTGCATTAACACTTTAGAACAGATGGTCACATTTAGCCTCTACTAAGTGCCTAAAACTTTGCAGAGAAAAACACACCTTTATTAGTGTGGTGTTGAAGGGGTCATGTATTTTTCATGTACTTTTTTTTCCACGTGGTCCACTTATAAACATTAATCCAGGGAAATGTAAAAAAAATAATAATACTAATAATAATTCACAATATAATTTTTATGACCATCTTCCACCATCTGTCTGGCCATTTGAATTGAAAAGGGCATTTTCTGCAACCCAGGACTAGACCTAGCTAGACCTTGGGTTTCCTCTTTTGTTGCCACAGTCATGTTTAACTGTTTCAGAGAAAACTGAAGCACCGGTCACTGGACGTTTCACTTTGAAAGTGCTGTGAAACGTGTTACAAGGAATGAGACATAATTTTTCTAAAATGGACCCACATGCACTTTTTTCATGACGCTGGGCTGTTTAATAAAATCGCATCTGCAATGGAGAAAAAAGGCAATACGTAACTTGTTTCCCTTTTTTGTGAATTGGTGGCTAATTCGTGTGAATTTGTACAATCTCATGCATATGTTTTCGTACGATCTACAAACAACCCAGACAGCAACATAGTATCGGCCCAGATCCGGCCCACATCTGGTAAGCGTGGAATCCGAATGTACCAGATGTGGCCCGGATCTGGGCCGACACAATGTTGCTGTCTGTGAAAAAAAAAAAAGGCTTTAAAACAATTTTCACTCAGAAAATTGCTAGCAAATTTCACAAGTAATTCGAAAAGAAACTATATTAAATATTTTTTTCTTGTAAAATGTACTCCATTCTTTGTTTTATTTACCACTAAATTTAACTTTGAAAAATTAATTTTTACAGTGTACTTACACCCCAGTGAAGGTTATGTTTAGGATTTGATCTTCATTTGATCTTTACTTTTTGTCTAAAAATCATGTTTTCTTATGATTCACATTGTACGAATTAATACAAAATTACCATCTCGCACAATAATTATGTTTTCCTGTGAGATCGGGTTCTATCCCTCACTATCAGTCTCTTTACAAGACCTGCATTATCTGGACAAGATCACAAAATAATCCAGGCTGAAATGTGGCGCACAAACTGTTATGATCAGACTGAAATTATCAAGGAGAGTTAAAAAAATAAACTTCAGCCTCTCTTCAAGTTGGAAGAGCAGTAGAAGCTAATAAATAAACTGACAAATGAATGAACTAATCGGATGGTTGCAGGTTTTAATTTGACAGGAAATGACTATTGTGTCACAGAGGCCAAGCCAAATCTGTCCAGGATTCAAAAGGAAACACTGCTAATTGTGTAGTTGATGTAATTTCCTTTGATGGGACGGGTGTCGATGTGTGAGCCAGAAACACCAGTGGCATCTGTCTGAAGAATCACCGGCAGTCACTCCAGATGGCCCTTCAATGACATATATGATGAAGAGACTTAGCGTGTGTAGTGCATGTTTCTGTGTGTGACTGAACGTGTGTAGAGAGAAGGTGAGCAGAAGGAGAGCAGCCGAGGGGCTGAGGAACATCTGGCAGACGTGTCAGGCTAGTCTCTTCAGGGCTAGTTTGGCAGAAGCAAATCGCTGTTTAAGTCACAAACTTAACATTGCTTGCTGCCTCATGCATAAAAAAAGATTTCACCCATGAATGAATTCTTCAAATGTGTCACTCTAATGGAAGCTCTGAAGCAAAAACAGAGTTGAAAAGTGTGGAGCGCTCCATTTGTCCCTGAGTTAGCAGAGAACTGTGAGGCAGATACATCTTTCTCCTGAAGGATTTTCACTTCGAGAGTCCTCTGGCCAGCTTTAATTTCAAAAGATAATATTACCAATGTTTTCTGATGTAAAACTCTTTCTTTTGATGATATTTGGTTTGAGGACAGTACTTCAGGCTTTTAGACTACAGTCCCAGGTTGATACTAAGCATTATTCTACACATAAAAAGGTAACAATTGTTGGATATAAAGAAAATATGTTAATGGTATGCTGCTGATTCACCGTTTTAAAACACACCTGGTTATAAAGGGGGGAAAAGGGGGGTCTGTAAAGTCAACATGAAATCAAAATAAACATTTTTACTTTCAGGTAAACATTCCTGGAATTATTTTTCATCCTCAAACATTATCTCCTTGCGAGAGACCCCTTTCTAAAACGCAGCTAATAGCAGCTACAGTATATCACTGGTTCTCAACATTTTTGACTGCAAGAATTACAATAGAATTGACAATATTCAAAAACCCATATATTCATGGTTTATTTAGAAAAATAAATCGTGACCCTTTACAATAAAGTCCCACTTGGTAACATTATTTACCTGATAACGAACTAACAATGTAAAATACTTCTAAAGCATTTATTAATCTTCGTTAATTTAATTGTATCAATTAATATTATTTAATGGACCTGAGATAACATGAACTCACGATCTGAGTTATATTAAAGCTTCATTATGCAGCTTTGCCGATTTCTTCGCTGTTTTCTCGCTTTTTGCTCGCGGGTTTCTCTATAGAGCTCCCCCTACAGCTTCGGAATAGATATTTGACAACACTGTCGTCAAAACTCGTTGGCTCGTCCCATCTTCTCCCGCTGGTCATGTGCATTTGTTTTCAAAGAACCCGGCGAACGCACGGAGCCATGTCCACTGAGGTATGTATAATACACAGAAGGCTAGCATTTAAATGTTTAGATAATATATGTGTGCAGTGCCGTAAAGCAGTTTGTTACATCGTTACATTGGGCCCGCCGGCCCAAAGTTGCAAGGGTGGTTTTTCGTCTCACAGGCGCTCGAGGGGTGCGAGAAGACCACCATTCAACCCGAAAACAGTCATATAACCATTCCAATGACTCTGAAGCTGTCCGGTTAAGATAAAAAAGTTACTTAGTTCACCTTTAAATAATATCCTGGCTCTTCCCAGCTTTGTAAAAAATTTAATAGTGCCCGAGTTTTTGAGGCTCCAAAAAGCGCATCCATCCATCATAAAAGTAATCCATACAAAATAAATGCCTTCTGAAGCGAAGCGATGCATGGGTTTTTGTAAGCGAAATATCAATCTCTTCTCTTATATCAAAATCCGTTGACATTTTTCTTTAAAACTTCTCACTTTAGACTTAAGTGTTTTGTTTTGCTCTATCATCTGCGCTTCTACGTTCGTCAATACGTCATGTGTCGGGTCAGAGGTCACTCTTCTACCGGAACTTGACTCTCTCATGAACGCGCGTCCAACCATTACCAGAAAGCAGTGATTATAGTTTATAAAGTTTTAAATATGGATATTTTTCTTAAAGAAACCCCATCGCTTAACTTCAGAAGGCCTTTATTAACCCATTGGAGTCGTATGGATTGCTTTTATTCGCTTTTTGGAGCTTCAAAAACTCTTCAAATGTCATTACAAAGCTTGGAAGAGCCAGACTATTATTTAATATAACTCTGATTGTGTTCGGCTGAAAGAAGAAAGTAATATATACATGGTTTGAGGGTGAGTAAATTATGGGATAATTTTCATTTTTGGGTGAACTATTCCTTTAATATAAAAGTTTCCAGCAAGCATTGCCAAGAAAAATGTTTCCTTTTTGTTTAATGATCAATGAAGAAAAAGACCTGTACAGACAGGTAAATCTGAAAGTCAAACAACAAATTACACTGTATCATGAAGATTAATGAAGAGCACAGCCATTTATGTCAAATCCCTGCCCTGATCTACAACATTCTGGGAAAAACAAAGACAGCAGGTCATTGCAATTTCATTGCAATTATCATGCTGGTTGGACTTACTAATAGAATAGCACCTCAAAGAGAAACCACGCTGACCTTCTCATGTGCTGATGAGTCATATTCTCAATCCAGTAGATATAAGGCCTACATCATTATGGCAAAATTCATAATTGGTAACTCTTTTCCTTTGTTAACTGCAGTTTTGAATTTTGATAAACAGAATTAACATTCAAAATATTTTCTGCAATAGAAATTTTTAATGGAAAGTATCTTCATGGAACCATTCAATGCCAATAAAGAACTCTTAAGAGTGTAGTATATTAGTTACTTATTGGCAAATTTTAATTCCTCTGATTTGCCGTTACATTTAAGCACTCAATAGATGTCTGTGATTGGTAACCCCGCTCAATCTCTGAAAAAAAGAACATTTGAGTCAATGGGAGTAGAACTAAATGCAATTGTGTACACAACACATTTTATATTCAATTAATCGCAGAAGCCACATTCATAATCTCAAATATTATTTCAGTTAATTGTCAAGCAAATCAAAAACTACAGCAGGTTGGGCAACACTTTATATAACAGTGTCCTTGTTACACGTTACATGCAGGGTTTGAAATGAACTTTTTCACCCATCAGCCAATTTGGCTACTAAATTTTTAAGTTACCGGCCATTCAGAACTTCTACTAGCCAAAAAAAGATATATATATAGGCTATATTAAAATTTGGATTTCATAAATTCATTTCTTATTCAAACAAAATCGCCTCGGTTACGACTGTAACCCCGGTTCCCTGAAGAGGGAACGAGCGTTGCGTCGAGATTGACGCTAGGGGAACGCTTCGCGTGATGATGTCTTGAAGCACATGTAAAATCAGCCCAATGGCGTGGCGGAACGTCAGATGCGGGTGACGTCACGTACCTGGAAACTATAAAGCCTGCTTGAAAACAGAGAGCGGCAGCTTCGTAAAGTCTGAAGTAGCAGCTGACAGGCATGAAGGAGATATGGCAAGGTGACGCAACGCTCGTTCCCTCTTCAGGGAACCGAGGTTACAGTCGTAACCGAGGCGTTCCCTTTCAAGGGAACTCGCGTTGCGTCGAGATTGACGCTAGGGGAACGTCTATACCAACGCCACCATAGCTACAAATGTCTGTCCTGTGTGAAATCACGAAGAGCAGCACTAGGAAGACAGAACATGAGACCCTGGAGTAGAGTCCAGGTCCAAGGAGTAAAATCTGACGAAAGTGTGCGGTGAGGACCAGCCTGCCGCATCACAAACGTCCTGTAAGGACACTCCTGATATAAGGGCCTTGGAGGCCGCCATACTCCTAGTAGAGTGCGACCGGACAGCCATAGGAGAAGGCTGTCCGGCTGCCTCATAAGCAAGCGAAATGGCCTCAACCACCCACTTGCTCATCCTTTGCTTAGACACTGGAGATCCCTTGTTAGGGGACCCAAAACACACAAATAATTGATCACTTTTACGCCACAGGGCAGCTCTGTGGACATAAGCGTCTAATGCCCGGACTGGGCAAAGCAAATTATTAGTCTCCTGGTCCGCATTCTGAAAGGGAGGAGGACAGAAGGCCTGCAATATAATAGGTCTGGCCACGTTAGTGACCTTGGGGATATAGCCCGGTCTTGGATGCAGAAAAGCTTTCACCATACCCGGAGCAAACTCCAAGCATGACGGGGCAACCGACAGTGCTTGGAGGTCCCCTATCCTCTTAAGAGAGGAAATGGCTAGGAGGAACAGAGCTTTCAATGTTAAAAACTTCTCAGGAACCTACTCAATAGGCTCAAAGGGGGCCAGGGAAAGGCCTTGCAGGGCAATGGACAAATCCCACGGCGGCACCCTAGAGCGAACTGCAGGCCTCAGCCTCCAGGTGCCACGAAGGAAACGAGATACCAGAGGGTCCTTCCCCACAGACATTCCACCCAAAGGAATGTGGTAAGCACCTATGGCTGCCACATAAACCTTTAAAGTGGACGGGGTCAGACCTGCAGTGAACCGTTCTTGCAGGAATTCCAGCACTGTACCAACTGGGCAGTGAACTGGGTCCAACCGACGGTCACTACACCAAGAAGTGAATACTCTCCACTTCAGGGCATAAAGTTTCCTCGTGGAGGGAGCTCTGGACTGTAGAATGGTCTCAACAACCTCAGTTGAGAGACCTGACTCTATGAGCTGGGCCCCCTCAGAGGCCAAGCCCACAGGTTCCACAGTTCTGGCCGAGGGTGAAATATCGAGCCCTCCGCCTGGGACAGAAGGTCCCTCCTGACGGGTAGCTCCAGAGGAGGCCCGTCGAGGAGCGACACAAGATCGGGAAACCATACTCTGCCCGGCCAGCGCGGGGCTATAAGAAGCAGGCAAACCCGGTCCCTGCGAACTCTTTCCAGAACTCCCGGGAGCAGAGCAACTGGGGGAAAAGCGTACAGACGTAGCCTCGGCCACGTCTGCACCATAGCATCCAGTCCCAGAGGAGCTGGGTGCGTGAGGGAGAACCAAAGTGGACAGTGAGACGTCTCTCGAGACGCAAACAGATCCACTTGTGCTTGGCCAAACTCCCTCCATATCAGCTCCACCACCTCGGGGTGGAGCCTCCATTCCCCGGGCCTCAGCCCCTGTCTCGACAGAGTGTCTGCTCCTAAATTCTGGACCCCGGGGATGTAGGCTGCCCTGAGAGACAGCAACTTCCCCTGGGACCACAAGAGGATATGGCGTGCCAGATTGGATAATGGGCGCGAGCGCAAACCCCCTTGGTGATTTATATAGGCGACTACCGAAGTGTTGTCCGTATGTACTAGCACATGGTGTCCCCTGAGATCTGTGATAAAGCTCCTCAGAGCCCGGAAGACAGCTAACATCTCTAGGCGATTGATATGCCAGGAACGATGATGGTCTTCCCACAGACCTTGAGATGAGCGACCCTCTAGGATCGCTCCCCAGCCCGTGAGGGAAGCATCCGTCGTTAGCAGTTTGCGACGACAAGGAGCTCCCAGCACTGGGCCTTGGGACAGGAACCAAGGTTTCTTCCACATAACCAAGGCACGTAGGCATCGCCGCGTGACCTTGATTGTGCGAAATGGGTTGCCCCTCGGGGAAAACCCCCTGGTCCTGAGCCACCACTGCAGGGGCCTCATGTGTAGCAGTCCAAAAGGTATCACGTTGGAAGCTGCTGCCATGAGACCCAACAGTCTCTGGAACTGTTTGACAGTGAGTAGCTGGCCTAGCTTTACACTTTTCACAGCTGCAAGGATGGACTCTATACGTGGCGGTGACAGGCGCGCCTGCATCGACACAGAATCCCAAACCACGCCTAAGAAAGTGGTCCTCTGTAGTGGAGAAAGAACACTCTTCTTGGTCGTTCAACCGTAACCCCAACTCTTTCATATGGGCGAGAACGACATCTCGATGTCGAACCGCCAACTGATGCGACTGAGCTAAAATCAACCAATCGTCGATGTAGTTCATTATGCGAATGCCCTGGAGGCGCAGAGGCGCCAGAGCTGCATCCATGCATTTCGTGAAAGTGCGGGGTGATAAAGCTAGGCCGAATGGAAGAACTCGATATTGGTATGCTTTGCCCCCGAAAGCAAACCTCAGGAACTTCCAGTGACATGGACGGATGGAAATGTGGAAATATGCGTCCTTGAGATCTATCGTGACAAACCAGTCCTCGGACCTGATCTGTGGCACGATCTGTCTCAATGTTAACATTTTGAACTTGAGCTGCATGACTGACTCGTTCAGAACTCGAAGATCTAAAATGGGACGCAATCCCCCGTCCTTCTTTGGAACTATGAAGTACCGGCTGTAAAACCCGGTTTCCCTGCTGGAGGGAGGTACATATTCTATGGCCCCTTTCTCTAACAGAGTGTTTACTTCCTGTTCCATAACCAGAACCTGCTCGGGGCCCACCACTGTGGGTAGAACCCCCATAAACCGAGGTGGGCGTTTCTTGAATTGTATTTGATACCCTTTTTCCACGGTCTGCAGGACCCAACGAGAAACATTTGACAGTAGCTTCCACGCTGTCAAAGATTCTACTAGAGGTACCAGTCTCTCGAGACTGGTTTCTGGATTTTGTTGCTGTTGAGTAGTCGGCTCGTCGCCCTGTAGCGGCGCACCGGCAGGGAACGACTGAACGGACTGCTCTAACACCCTCCTCAGAGGGGGCGGGCATCCCGAGGCCACTACGTTTCCGGGTGGTCCTTGAGATATGTGCTCGCCGGAGACCGCTGCGCCCTGAAACACCGGAGGTGGCAGGGTTGGCAGAACGGTCCCCTGAGGGTACCGAAGGGAGACGGGCACCGTAAAAAGAGGTGTTGACCGCTGCACTTCGGGGGGGACTACCCTCATTTGTCCTGAGCCCTCGGACGTCAGGACTTTTTCCCAGCAGCCTTCTTGGCGGTAATAACGGTCCTCAGATCCGTTCTACCCCTCGAAGGCTGCTGGGTTTGAGCGTGCCCTCCGTGTCCCCGTGGTTTATGTGGGGGAGCGCGGGCGGACACACTCTGTTTTTGAGTTGCACGATGTTCAGTGCTTTTTTTAGATGAGTGAGGCTGCTCCCGCTCAGCAGCCTCATGAAAAGATCGGCGGGGGAGAAGTTTTTGCAAAGCAGCTGCCTGCTTAGATGCTTCCTGAAGCTTATCAACAGCAGCAGTAACAGCGTTGCCAAAGAGACCATGTGTAGAAACCATAGACTGTAAAAAATATGGACAAAGCGTCTGTGACGTCACCCATAGACTTTCTGAAGAACGGTTTTGAAGCCGTTTATGGGGGGTATGGGCGGCGCCATCTTGGGAAATCTTGGGAAATCCTAACCCCGCCCACCTTCTGACACAGCGCGCGTCACTCAGCTCACTGTGCTACTCCGGTCATCTTTGAGTATATTTTAGGCAACGAAATATGTTATAAAACACCATACTAACTCTTTTCGTTTTCATTTAAAGAAATCTTAAACATTATAGCCACACAAATGTGGTTCAGGCAACGCATATTGATTATATTCACTGCACATAACGTTTGCCTATTTATAAAAAAACAAAATATAAAACACAAACCTGCCTCTTTTCGTTTTAAATATAATATAAAAATATTAAACAATGTAATATGGTCCAGGCAATATGTGCATTTGTACTAAACAACAGATTTTGCAGTAAACAACATTATAGATCATCTTCGTTGTATTAAAATTTAAAATGACAAAACTCAACCCAGTCTCTTTTTGTTAAATTTCAGTTTTATCAATATTAGCCATTATAAAAGTATAAGTAAAAGGTATAAGAAGCTATACAAATAAAGCAAACAATTCAGTCAAACATACAAAGTCAGCGCTCTAGTCTAACCATACAACGGTAAAGTTAAATAGCTTATAAAGTTATGAAACTTCCCCTCAGCCAAAACGATTGGCCAGGGAACAAGTTATAGATTCACAAAACCAAAAATAGCCCGTTAGATATAACGTTACACAAGACGAATTATACCTCATGTTTAACCACTACAGAGACACCAGGGTCAGCGGCGAACGACTAGCCGAGGAAAAGCTGTTGCAGGCGGGGTACATGCGCCGAGCGCCCGGTCATCATCGCTGGATCTCACAACTGGATAAAATTTTCATAAATCTTTAAATAAACCACAGATTTGAGCTTTAAACAACTACATTCTCGCCTGAAAAACTCTTAAAACTACATTTCATGATACAGAAACAGTAGTATTATATTTCAAATGTGTTAAAAAATGGCGCTTCTTATGTTGTCATTCTCCAGTTGGCGCAGCCTAAGCTGTCAATCAAGCTGTCAATCAAAGTTAACCACGCCCTTATTTGTCATACATTTTATATCTAAATACTATCTAAACTAACGAGTTAGAAAAAAATTTACTACCCTCGCCGTTGTCAGGCACTCGGAACCTATCGAAAAATAAAATAAAAGTCCATGGGACCAACCTGTAAAAACATGAATTTATGCTGTGAAAATGGACATTTTAACATGGGGGCTATGGACATTTGCTCCCTTTTGGGACCTTCCCCTAGCGGATTTTCGATGTATTGCAGTTTTTCGCACTTCCGGGTAGGCTTCATTTTTCAGATGAGAATGTTGCCCCTTGGTAGAAACGGGAGAATCTAACAGAACATTTTTCTCTTTGTCCTTAATATCACTGAGGTTGAGCCACAGATGCCTCTCAGTGGCCACCAGGGCTGCCATAGACCGCCCGATTGATTTAGCGGTCTCCTTGGTGGCCCTGAGAGACAGATCTGTGGCTCTGCGTAGTTCAGCAACAGCCTCAGGACTAATATCCCCGCCCTCATCCACATCACTCAATAATTCAGCCTGATAAGCCTGCAGCAGTGACATAGTATGAAGACACGCTGCAGCCTGACCAGAAGCTGAATAAGCCTTGCCCACCAGAGAAGATGTTACTCTGAGGGGCTTATTAGGCAACGCCGGAGTTTTTAGTGAAGATGCCGTCGCTGGAGAGAGATAGCTCGCAAGCGTCTCTTCCACCTTCGGCATCTCCCCATAACCATGCTCTTTATACCCAGATATAGCAGAATAATTTGTGGTTTGTGAATTAAAAACTCTATAAGAAACTGGTCTCCCCCACGATCTCGACACCTCGGTGTGGAGATCGGGGAAAAACGGCAGACTTCGGCGTTGTGGTTGTGCACGTGAGGGCAGGAAGCGTTCGTCCAGTTTACTTTTTGAACGAACGTCCTGTTTATCAGATGGCCATTCAATACATAATCTATCAACTGCTCTCGTCACTACATCCAGCAATTCTTCAAATGCATGAGACTGAGGTGGGGCTTCCTCAGACTCAGCCTCAACACTAACAACATCCAGTTCCTCAGAACTGGACAATTGCAGTGTTTGTTCTATCATCGGGGCGGAAGAAACCGCAGCGCGTGCTTCCGAACCCTGATGACAGACATCGGGTCTATCAGGTAAGGGCTGAGATAGGGCAGAGCCCGTCTCAGACCCCGCTGATAGATCCATTTGCGAACCCCAGGACTGAGATCGCCGCTGTGCCTCGGCAGCAGCGGGACCCGAGCCCTGGGGGACGCGAGCTTCCCGGAAGAAACTCAGCCGGGATCGGAGCGAGCGCATGGACAGCGCCTCGCAATGCACACAGCCAGCACCCTCGAGTGCTGACTGGGCATGCTCCTCTCCCAAACAAACAATGCACAGAACGTGAGTGTCCCTACCCGTAATAAAACGCGGGCAGGGATGCACACACATTCTGAACTGTTCGCTGGACATAATTGCTTTCAGTGACAAGACAACAATAAATAGACAGAGACAGATTTCACATAGAGCGCTACTGAAGACACAGAAGCTGCCGCTCTCTGTTTTCAAGCAGGCTTTATAGTTTCCTGGTACGTGACGTCACCCGCATCTGACGTTCCGCCACGCCATTGGGCTGATTTTACATGTGCTTCAAGACATCATCACGCGAAGCGTTCCCCTAGCGTCAATCTCGACGCAACGCGAGTTCCCTTGAAAGGGAACCCATCATCCAGCAATCTCCTCCCTTCCTCATTCATTCTCATATTTTTTACCAAAAATGTTTTTTTTTTAGGTGGACAGATGAATACAGTACAAAGAACATGTAGGATGTTGGAAAATAGCAATGTCTTTTCTGTTAACCAAATGCTTTTTACTCTACGCTATTGCTTCAGTGCAATTAAACAAGTGCACCGGTATTTGTTGTGTAGTGACGGGCATGTTCAAGTAAGACAGAAATGTGCAGATTCTGCGCAATACGCTGTATTTAATAGATCAAGATGACTCTGTGCAGATTTGGCTTACACAAACTTCCCCAGCAAAGTGAGTAAACATAGTAACATGCCAAATTGGCTAGAGATTTGACAGCGTTACCCGCTAAAGTTCATTTTTACCCGTATTTGGCGGGTTGGCGGGTGTTAATTTCAAACCCTGTTACACGTAGTTACTATAGTAATTACCAACTATTTATAAATTGTCCATAATCACATGCAACTAACCCTAAACCACATCCTAATCTCAGTACTTAAATGTATAAATTGCACTGTAACACTGACACTTTAAAGTATAACTTTACTAGTGACACTTTAAACCGCAGGTTACCTAGCACTGCTGTTTCACAAATCTTTTCTGAACAGTGTGCCATTCTCTGAACAGAACAGAGGGAGTGAAGGATCTGAACTAATCTCCTTGGGAAAAGCTTTGTTTTCTACATGTTCAGTAGTGTGTTCATGTGTGCATAGATTTGAGACATTTGCCAAGAACTTCCTGTGTTTGTATGGACACCATTGTCAAAAAACCCCATCCCTGCTGTTCTAATGAAAAAGAAAAAATAATGTCAGCCTGTACCGACTTTTGCTCATACTTCAGAAGTTAGGAAGGCAACACCTTTGGAGAAAACCAGATACTGTTTTTAACAAACATGGAGTGTATATGTTCACTCAAACTTACTGTATATTCACAAGTGAAGAGGAAAAAAGCTGTTGTTGTTGAAGGTCCATCGTATCAGTCATTAGCATCAAATGTCTAATTAGCTTTTACTTAAAAGTATGCCAGCCAGCACCAGCATTTTTGATGTATGTAAAGTCAATACATCAAAAGAAAGAACAGAGCCTCTGCTTTTAAATTAACCAAAAAACTTTCTTCAATACTTGAATGTGGGTGTTCATAAAAAATAAAAATAAAAAGCTTGCGCTGTCCTATATCTCTTTGTGGGTTTGATATTTTATTTGGTAAAATTAGGCAAATTTGATTTATAAGCTGTTGAATGTTTGATGATCACGTTAGCTTGTGCGTAAGCAACTTCTATCCACTCCTTCTGGTTTACGCAGATCTTTTTGGATCGAGATATTCTGTACTCTTTCAGAATATGTGTAACAGCCAATCATAGTGAAAACACGGATTGCTGGTGTAACCCCCCCGGTTCTACTCGCACTGCTCTGAATAGGATTCGAACTGCTGTTTCCAGCATGTGAGGCAGGCATGCTAACATTCGCTAGTGCACCTCTTGAGGAAAACCAGTCAATGGTGGTAAAGCGTTGTAATAAACTGCAAAAAATCTTGTCAATTGAATGGGAATGTTTTTTTGTTTTTTTATCACCCTCAAGACACTCCCACATGCTGATTTCTGTTCATAAATTCCTGAGGGTTTTCTTAGGCAAAGCCAATGTATGCGACAAAAGCAGAGCAGAGAAAGAAAGAAATATGAATATTACTACCTATAACAAATCATCAACCTAAGCACACAAATAAAAGCATATCTCACACATAGAATATTTATACATAGACTACACTAAAAAAAAATATTTTCACAATCAATAAAGCAATAAAAACAAGTGTACTTGGAGTCTAAAATGTACACTTTTGTAAATCTGGATCTATTACTGAAAATTAAACACTGAAAATGCATTCATCTGTGCTGATGGCATATAATATTCATACTGGTTAACAAAAAAACAAAAACAAAATATTTGTAGAAAGCTCTGGAAAATCAAACAGCCATCCCTGCACAAAAACACTTATGACTGTCATCCCAGCCCACTCTATTGCAGCTCTATTGTGTCTGACTCTGTATTGTGTGACTCATATAAAGGCGATGTGCAGTTTCACTAGTTTTAATACTCATAGTACACAAAAAATAAAGTAATAACCACCCAGAGGAACATTTTTATTGCTTCATTATAGCTCAAGAGACTTAATGGAGTTCTCAGTTACTCCTCATTTCATCTTGGATATTTCTAAATAATAATAAACCTCTCAAAATAGTTTTAGCATGTAAATGAATATGGCAATGTTAATGTATTTGGTCCCGGCGGACAAAGTTGCTATGAGCATCTAAGATATAAAGATGCTCGAATGAAAGATATAAAGATATAAAGATGCTCGAATGAAACATGTAAAGATGCTGCATGAAAACGTACATTAAAAAAAAAACGTATAAAAAATCCCATAGCAGATCTAGGCAGGTGGAGCTGGGGGAGGTGGAGGGTTTCAGAGTAACTCTGATAGCGTGCTGCATGACTAACCTACAGAAAACACTGAACCAGACTATTTAAAAGTTGAGCAAGAAATCTCATTGGCTGCAGAATCAGCAAAGGCCAATCTGCTTGTTCCATGTAGTTAATGATGTGATTGACAGAGGATTGCATCTAAAGGACCTATCAGCCTGTGCCATCTTTCATGACTTATAGGCCATGTTCACACAGCAGCAGAATACGGTTGTCAGTCCTGAATTTGAGTCCTTAAAGGTAGTGTAGGTAGGATTGTTATAAAAAACTTTTTTCCAAATTTGTTTAAACTTTTTATATATATCAATGCATAATTAAAATGTAAGTACTCTGATAAAAAGAGTATAAAAATCGAGTGACTCTAGACCGTTTAATCTGTATTAAACACAGCTCATTATTTCCATTCGGGACGAAACAAAGGATTGGCTTAGGCGACTGTCACTCTCTCGCAACCATGGCAACCACCCTTTTGCCACACAGGATCTGCCCATATGCGCGCGCACCTGTTTGATTTGAGGAATTCAAGAGGCACGGAACCTAGGAATAGCAAAACAATGGCAGAGAAAGAGCAATCAAAAATTCACATTACCGGCATATGCAGTTAGCGAAGGCAAACAAGGCAAAAAAGGAAGACAGTACTAGAAAAGGTAATGAACAAAAAGTCTTTGAATAAAACGCGTGTCAATATCCTCGGACCCTAGTTGCACGGCCTCTTGCACGACCTCCTCTGCTTCGCCCTCGACCCCGGACCTGTCCTCGAGCTGACGATGCGGTACTTGTCTCTGGAGAGTAGTCCTCATCAGAGTCAACAATGCTTTCATCATGGAAACTCTTACATGCAGAACACCTTATATGTTATGAATCTTACACGAAATTCATCTTCATCACAGTGTAAATGATGGTAATGGAAAAACGTGTATCATGCAACCTGTTTTTAGCTTTGCCTTATAGATAACTATCTCGTTAGCGAATCAAAAAATATATATTTTAAACTTTACCAATATCAATATGCTAGCTTGATAGTGAGTACTAAAATACATCTTATTTGTTTATCTTCATAATGATAAAGTTAGATTTTTTTTATTACATGTGATTCTGACATGATGTCACTACATGCACTGCACTCCTTCCTCTCCGCTCGTCTCAGGTAAATAATGCGTCTTCAGCTCAGCGGTCGGCGTCGCGCGTTCATGTGTTTTGGGGGCGTGGCTTTGGAAGGAGCCCAGAAGGGAGGGGGTGGAGTGAATGGAAATAATGAGCTGTCTTTAAAACAGTCGTGAGAGGTCTACAGACACTCGATTTTTATACTTTCTTTTTCAGAGTACTTACATTTTAATTATGTTTTGATATATAAATAAAGTTTAAACAAATTTGGAAAAGAAGTTTTTTATAAAAATCCTACCTACAATACCTTTAATACGGTTACTTTCACGCACAGTTCAGTTATTTACAGGCGTGAAAACCACATTCTATAACAAACACACCCATACATCAGGACTCACAACCGCATTCTTGCAAATCCCATGCTGTGTGGATAGAACTGAATTCGACAACTAGTTGCCTGTCACGTCATACAGTGTGAAAGGGCCTAAGGTTAAGGCCCTTGCACATTGAGTCCGGAATTCGCATCCGGAATTTTCGCACGTTAAAAAATAAGTACGACCTCACGTTATGTCAATCACGCTTGCACACTGCCCCCGAAACTTTTGTCCGTCATTAAAAAAAAATCGGATCAGGTTCGATTTTCTGCGTTTTGCGCATCCGTAGCAAGCATTTTGAATGGTGTTTTGACAATTCAGAGCCACCGAATCACGAATGCGAAAAAACGCATGCGAATATTTCGGACTCAGTGTGCAAGGACCTTTACTGGTAAGAGAATATGGGCTTGACTCCCATTGCAAGTTCATACAAACAGTATTCAAGACGCTACTGTAAGTTGCTGTTTGAACAGGACATTTCGTGACTCAATCCCAAAAACTGACAGTGTGAATGTAGTCTCATTTATTCATTCAATTTCAATACTAAAGAGATCTCATTTGCGATGTTTCTTTTCTAAGTACACAGACACAAAATTAGATCACTATTCACTGTCATTACGTGTTGTCTGGGAATGTAACTGTGCATCTGGATTAACTCGATTATTTCCCCTCTCTGTTTCAACAGGAAACAAAATGAATAACTAATAAACAAACTGGAAACAAAACATTTGTTTGCTTTCTGTAAGCTGTTGAAAACTTCTCACCTGTTCTAAACTGCATCTGATGGAAATTCCCTGTTGATTTGCTAGCCTAACAATTCATCAGCATTGAAAAAATGTTACTGCACACAAATCTATTATATCCGTTTCGTTTGTGCTTCCATAACCTCTTCCCTTTCTTATTCAGCCTTTTCTCTGCTTGGTTCAGGTCTCTGAGTGGCATCATTAGCTCTAGTGCTGCTCTCTGACTCTCTCTCTGAGAATATGAGTGCACTATAGGTCCCTTCATATCACGTCTAAAACCTTTTTAGTTTACTTTCCATCTAAATATATGTATCATCAACAAACTTTCTGTTATTAATTTGACCATACTATTTAGTTAATCACTCTTGGTCTTCAATGTTGGTCAAAATCACTGTCTCCAGATAGAAGCTACGATAAAGATTTGCAGGGCGTTTTTGAAACAAGTTGGCCATGTCAAGACAACCTGTACTCTACTGAACTGCCTTCCTCAGCAAATGGACGAGTGGGAACATAACAATTACAAAGAGCTATTTCACAAATGTGTGATAAATCTGTGATATATTTTGTGCACCATTGCCTAAAAAAAAGATTTTTTTTTTTTTTGCATTTGCATTTGCATTTGCTGTTCTTTCTTCAAGGAACTCTCCAAAAAACGCTTTCAAATACTTTTAGAATTCAAAACTAAAACATTTTAAACATACATCCATTAATGTCAGTGTTTTAATGTTTATTTTCAATTTTCCTTCTCACTCATTTGTACTTTTATTATTTGTCCCGAACACAGACGCAGCCATGTCAAGATAAAAGTGGGTAAAGACGTGCTTTTTTCGTCATTAAACAATGGTACAAATACTAGTAAATTGACGAGCGCAAACCTTAGTAAATCATGTTTTGTGATTTATTTAAATACTCTCCTCCCATAAATGTAGCGTCTGAAAGGGAAATTCCTACAAAAGCACATGCAATAAGGTCAGTCGCAAAAATAACTGTCCACGCCCTTTTCATTGCTAATTTTAACAGCATGTCTTTAGCAAATCCAGACAGTAGTTTTGTAACGGCAAAAGAGGGTTTGCACTGGTGAATCTGGCCCTAAATGCATTCAATTGGCAGCCCTAATAAAATACACAGAGAAGAAAACCAATGTCATAGCCACTCCAGTGATGCATGTGAACAGAGCGAGAAAGGCCACTCACCTGAGGTGTCATCCCGTGACAGAGGTAAAGGATGGGAATGTTGTCAGTGTCTGGCCCTTGGTCGAGACACAAGTCAGTCTTCAGAGAGTTTCTCAGCTAAGAGAAAAATGATACTGATGGTTAAGCATCAGGAGAATTAAGTACTCAATCAAGTGCATGTCATTTGTTGTAGTTGTTGTTGTCGTCCCTCTCTCTCTCTGAGTCTTTTTCTCATACAGTAGGTAAAACTCAAGGCTGTTTCTCACTTGCATCGTAATTCTCCTCCTAATTACAGGATGTAATTATAAAATTCATTTTCATAAGTGTATGCACACTCATGAATCATCTAAATTATATTCCAGCCGAAGTCCTTGGCGAAGTATAAGAGGTGTACTGTCACGCCTTCCACAAATAACTTGAACTCGCTGCGCTTCTGTTTACCTGTTTTTCCCTCCGGAATATAAAAAACCTATTAGTACAATAATTTCATGCGGAGCCTCAAAAACAATTTTTCTCCAAAGGCTTCAAAGTTTATTGTAACTGATACATCTAATGAAAATAATGTTTAAACACATGGCTGTATCAGTGACAACAGAATTCCTAGCGGAGGACTTCAGTGGATCATATCTCTGTTTTGGCATTTTCTGTTGGATTCAGCTGAATACTGCTGTGCCTTTTATCACTGTGTGCTGAATTGCCAGCCAACATGATTGACAGGCTCATCAAATGCAGTCACTCAGAGTAAAGTAATGAGGGCGAGAGCTATTTCGGAGCCCTTTACTCCCAGAATTCATTTCAATAAGGCTGACCTATTTTCCACAGTTTCTTCCTTTTAAATTGCGTCTATGAAAACACATATGATGAAATCAAGCACAGAAAGAACACCTCAACCAGACAGCCTGGTTCTGCATCAGTACTGAGTCAAGTGCATTATTATTTTGTCTAGTATAGGAAATAAAAAGGGAATGAATTGTTTGGACTTGACATGAATGGCTTATATAAACTGTTTGGGTGTGCCATGCTTCATTTTGTCAAGCAAATTGGAAAATCCTCTTCAGACGCCTTGGACGGAACGGCGAGTGGGTGTCACGCGTGGCAAGCGCCGCTCTCAAATCCAGCCTCAATGTTAAAATATCTGGGCATTCACAATGAGCTGTGGCTTATTCAGCACTCACAGGAGTCACGCTTAAAGCTTTAGCTGTGTGGAGAGAAACTGTCTTGCAAACTGCCACTGCTCTGACTGGACTAATATCTTCACTTGCAGGGTTTTATTACAACACGATTTGATTCCAGATAACTCTGCACTGCTGGGAAATGAATGAATCGGACAGAATACACACTGTATTTGAACTCTTTATTTGCTCTTTTCATGTGCTGAGCATTCACGATTGCTTTCGCTTCGTTGGACTTAATACAAATACTCACCACTCCATATGCGATGGTGTCTGTGTACATTCTCATCTCAGGGTAAATGTTCACTAGATACCAGCGGAAGGTCTTGCACTGCAGTTTTTTCCTCAGCGCTTTCCTTTCCGTGATGTCACCGATGTCTATCCCTGAGTCCTGATGACACACAAACACAAAAACGTAGAGTTGAACTCGGTTCGGTTTCATTAGCTCGCGAATCTTACTATGCAGTACATTTTTTTATCATCCAAATCATACATGCATTTATTTCTAAAAAACTGATTGGAACCCTCAGAGCTGATTGGAACTGATTGCAGCACACAAATGTGGAGAAAATGATGGCGAAAGACCCTTTTTTTATGGTTTTAATTTATAAATCAAACCAAGAAAAAACATTTGTTCCCATTGTAAGGTGAATCAACAT
Source organism: Abramis brama (assembly GCF_963993115.1). Lineage (NCBI taxonomy): Eukaryota > Metazoa > Chordata > Actinopteri > Cypriniformes > Leuciscidae > Abramis > Abramis brama. The sequence goes on along the minus strand of NC_139965.1, from coordinate 57,112,739 downwards.
CAAAGCTAAACAACTGAAATATCACCAGTGAGGACTAATGCGCAGACCATAACAGTGGCAAAAACAACTTTAAACATGTACTGTAATATTTAATCTACAAAGTGTGGAAATAATTGTTTTATTACTGAGTTACTGCACATTTGAGTTATCTTTGTATTTCCCAAATTTTCTTATTTCTTTTGATGCAGAATTATGGAACAATCTGTTTCTGTAAGGCTGAAATGTATTAGTGTCTTACACGCAGTCTTATTTTATTGTTGAGATAGAATTATAGTTTCTATTAATAGTTTGAATTAGTTTTTACAGTTTACATTTTCATTTTTTTGTAAAAGTTTCAGTAATTTTGTAGTGCTTTTGTCATTGCTATTATTTTTTTGTATATGTCTATAGTTAACTATAATAACCCTGATTCACACAAATTGCCAAACCTAATAATGGCAAAACATTAGCATTCAGTTTAGAGAAAACTAAATAAGCCCATTATTTCATTTTCTTTGAACTGAATGTTGAAGAAGATGAAGACGAAAGAGGGTTCAAAAGGGTTTCTATAATGAAAACAAACTCAGGTAATCCACAATGACTAAGAGAAAGTAACAGCGTGTGACTGTGACAAACACACACACACACACACACACACACACACACATACACACACACAAATTTCATGAATTAAATAGCTGGTACACATACTTTATCACTTTAAAATTTAAATAGTAGTATAGTAGTATTTATATAGAGCCTTCTTGGCATAAAGCCTTCTTTAAAATTGAGTCAAGAGCCCCAGGGTTCTATTTAGAACCTTTTTTTCTAAGAGTGTAGGCATTTTTTTCAGCATTTCAGAGTTCAAAAGGCACCGCATAACAGGAATGACAAGACAGCGTGCATTCTTAATAGCACACTACCTTTATTCATGACTATATTAATAATATTGCACAAGTGCTTTGTTGTTTAATGTAGAAGGATATTATTGGACTGGAGATATAGACTCAGGTTGATTTGCCATTTATTATTGCAGTGATTTATGAAAATGCAGCATTGAACTCCATATATCACTGGAACTGAAATAGAAACGAACATCTCAGCTCGTGTTGCTCAGCACACTAGAGTCATATCTTTGTTCCTGCATCAACAGTCACTTCCCTTTCTCCCGTTCCCTCCTCTCAACATTCAGCTTGGGTCTGGGAATCTGCTGCAATCTCACGACGCCTTCCCCTTTCACCAGATCTTAATTGCTGTCTCGCTGATAAATGCACAAGCAGGGCCAAAGCTCCCTAAATAAATTGAGCTCTGTAACATATGGTTGGAAGCAGAGCTGAGGGCTGGAGAACTATAAATGAGGTAATGGTTGTTTAATAGACAATAACAACTGTATTTCTCTATGCATTCTAATCACTTTTCTACAGGCTTTATAATTAGATCTGCTTTGCATTTATTCAAGTTATGTATGACTGTACTGTTTGAGTTTTTGGCTGCGTCCGAAATCGCATACTCTCTTGAGTTGGTACTTACTTTGAAGTAATTACTTCATGATCGCTAAAAAAGTATGTTCTATGTAGTATGAATGTGTGTAGTATGGATGTAATCTGGGCGTACTACATCCACCATGTTGTCATTATCATGTGACCCACCAGCGTCAGTTACGTCGCTTCACTGCCATTCGTAAATCCTCTCCCGTGGCCTCATGGGATAGTAAAGTGTCCATCGTATGCACACTTCAGAATCTCGCCTGAAGTAGTAGGTCATCCGGCACTACTCTTTTATGAGTACTATGAATTCGGACATACTGTTTTTCACCTATATAGTAGGGAAGTATGCGATTTCGGATGCAGCCAGACTCCAGAGTTTGAGTTGTGTTCTTGTTTGGTTATGCACTGTTTCCAGTTCAGTTTCCTGTGTTAGGCGCCGTTTACACGACACCATTTTCAACTAAAAACAGAAGAATTTTTTTTAAACTGAAAACCTGGTCTAAGAACACAAACTTATGAAAACAATACCGATATGGTCTCCGTGTAAACTACAAAACGCGAATTTCTGAAAACAGCGACGTCATGCGCATGAGTATTACGTGTTCAGTCTAGACTGAGGCTGTGATGGATTTTTAATAGATAAGATAGTAAACTATATTTTAAACTAACCATGATTCTAACAATTCTAACATATAAACCTTACTTCCCCTTTTAGGTCTAACATTCTAACACAATGTTCTAAGATGTTCTGTTCTTTGTCTATTTGTGTTATGAAAAATTCTCAAGTGCTGACCATGACAAAAATCAAAAATATACTGTCTGTATTATGTCATGATATATTGAGTAATCAACTGACCTCTTAACCCTTTACAATGATATTTTTGCTTATGCCAGTAAAAGAGGGTAAAAAGGTGGGGGCTTGCCTTTACCAATAGAACCAATCAAATTGTAGGGAAATTATGTAATGTATCATGTCATCATTCGCCCATTCTCCTTTTCTATAAAAAACTGTTGTGTTCGTGTTTACTGGTGGGATTCTCTCTGAAATGTGTCTGAGATCATCCAGCCGTGCTTCTTCTTGGGGGAGATTCTCTGAGAACTGCTCTGGATCTCTTCCAGCCGTGATTAAAGCATTTGGAGGACATTTGCTGAAGTCTGTCTGTTTATTATTGCTGCGCAGCAAGTTATTTAGCGAAACACTAGAGACCTTACTACCAAGTGATAGTGTGGATCGCAAGGCTACCAACTCTCACGCATTGAGCGTGAGACTCACGCAATTGACACTTTTCACACGCTCTCACGCCACACATCCATTTTCTCACGCACAGAAAAATTGCGGAGCAAAGAGGTACTTTTAATATTAAACTAATTCTCAGCTCTTAGATTCCGTCAATTTTATTACGAAATTCAGACAAAAATAGGTTTGCCGCTTGTAAATGTGACGTGACAGATCGCTGAGCGCCTCAGTTCAAGTGCACGTGAACCGATCATCTGTTACTCTACAATGATCCAGAAGGCACACCTGAACTTCAGTGAACACTAAAGGGCTGCCTACCCACCTCCTTTGTCTCGCTACAATGGCTGCCAGTATCTACCCACATCAGATTCAAGCCATATAAAATCTCCACCATCCCACATACACCAATTTTTACACGTCTATGCTTTCTCTGAGACTGCTGGGGTCTGTGCTACCATCGCAATGAGGCACAAAATCAATTTCCAGAACTGTTCCTTGATGGTGGAATATTGCAAATGTCACCAAAACAACCCTATAAATCCCTCTAAAGCCACGGTCACATTAGACTTTGAGCATGTGAAACGTCTATGAACAATGTAACGGTCGTAAACTTGTGTCACACTTTTAAAAAAACACAATTCAAAATAATAATACATCAAAAATGTAAAAACATGCACTTTACTGCTATGCTGCAATCCAGCAGATTTAAGAGGACCTACAGTATTATTCCCTTTTACAAAGTCTTGATTTTATTTTTGGGGTCTACTAGAGTTTTTTTTTATGCTTGAATGTTAAAATATTGTTGCAGCACCTGTCTTCACAGTCTGTCAGTAACGCTCTGGTCACTATGAAGCCACTCCTTCCGAAAAGCACAATGGTCTCTGATTGGTCGGCTGGATCAGTGTGTTGTGATTGGTCAACTGCTTCAAGCGTGTTTCAGAAATGCCCTTACCATAACCACAGGTTTCAACACACTACTAACACAACTCAGCTCAACCAGGCTTCACCTCACCTCTTCTTTTTTTTTCTTTTTTTTTTGGGCAGGAATTATTCAAATGAGGAATACTGTGACATGGAACTTAAGACTACAATCGAGGCATATCCGAAAATATATCCCTTTGGAGTGGACTTTGTGCTTTGTAACTAAACAGACCTTTTTCATGCTCAAACAGCAATATTTCACTCTAAAGAAAGTTGAAAATGTAAAAAAAAAAAAAAGAAGAAGCATAATAGGCCATCTTTAAAGTTTACATTCTTTTAATTTAGCTAAGAGGTCCTATTGGTCAAACGTCTTCACATGATACAAATCCGCAGGGCAGAGTTCACCAAACTTGAACTTTGGAACATGTCCTGTCTCGCACATTCGCATGCATATGAATGAAAGTTGATGGAACGAAAAGTGTATTCCGACTCCTCCATGAACATTTTATTCAACTTTACTGACACAAATTAATTATAATATAAACAATACTACTATGAGACTTAAAACCCTAATTTTTTTGTAAGTTTTGGAACTTTGGAAGTATTGCAGCTTTCATAGTGTTACTGTCTCGTTTGGATGAGTTGTGTTTTAGCATTCCTTATTTATAAGACGAATTTCTAGCGGAATGCAGCTGACATAGACTCACCTCTTGTGGAATGTTCCAGGCCATGTAGACGTGACTTTTAAACTCATCCATCCACACTTCAGCCACCCTCAGAGCATTTCTGCGCACGTGGGCAGTAAGATCCTCCGTGTAGGGTTTGTGCGCGCGCTCGATATGAGCGATACGGGCACAGGGCAACACCTCAACACTTCCTCCACACTGCCACACCTACATACACACAGACACAAAGAGTCTAAATAAAAGTACATTTTCATGCTGAGAAATAGAACATGCAATTCTTGGCAAGATGCATCTACTCTTTGGCTCAGACTGAGGAGCTAAAAAGTGCAGATGCTTTGTATCTTGCATAACAGTTGTGTCTTTAAGAATAAAGCTCATTTCATTTGGGCATCTTAAGGACACCCAGACCCTCATGAGACCCTGAAAGGGGATTTAATTTATGGCATGTGCAGTAAATAGGAGACATTTAAAATATTGATTCGTCTCAAGGGGAAAAGATAATGCATGTGTCCTTGCATGTGCACACACACACTCGGTTCCAAAATCGAGTGAGGCAGCTGTCTTCTACGGCTGTTTCCTAACACAGATGGAACCTCATAAGTGACTGATTTGAAAAACTCTACATAGACAGCAACAGAATTCAAATAGATTTCCACATGTGAAGCACATGGAAGACGTGAACCACATCTACAACAGAGTTTAGAGTTAGCATGTTGCTAAGCTAACCATCAGCCTGTCAGGCAAAAATCAGAGCACACTAACAAATACTGCTTAAATGGTCAATTTGAATTAAGATTGAACAAATTTTTAAATATTTCTTAGTACTGAATAGTGCTGGGCAACGATTAATCGCATCCAAAATAAAAGTTTGTTTACATAATATGTGTGTGTACTGTGTATAATTATTTTGTATATATATATATATATATATATATATATATATATATATATAAATACACACATATGCGTGTATATATTTAAGAAATATTTGCATGTATGTACTGTATATTTATACATAATTTATATTATATATAAATATAAATAATTTATATGGATGCAATTAATCGCAATTAATCGTTGCCCAGCACTAGTACTGAATAAAAGGAATTTGTACAATTTGGCATAGTTTTAAAAAAGTGCACTTATTACAGAAATAATGTCCTTAAATGCAAACTAAATGTAAACTTTTCAGACACTTAAAGTATGTTAATTGGAATCAAATGACAATGTGGTATAATGCTTTAGCCCTCTAAAACAATAAAGGCTTTTTAACTTTTGCATCCTACTGAGTGCCTGGACCTGGATTTTTTTCCAATTCTTTTTTATGAACATTTAACCCTTCCACGAGCACCAGAGGATACAAGGGATACCAGCAGCGCTCCAGTTCCCCTTTGTCTAGACAATGTGGTATAGTTTGAATTCAATTATCAATGCTGCTTCAATCTTTTGAAACAGTATTATCTTTGGTAGCGCACATATGATGTCTCAAAATGGCACCTCCATTGGCAGCCAGGTACCCAGCAAACACAGAATGTTGGCAGAACGTACCCAACCTTATAACAATGTTTTAACAACATGTCCAAAAGGTTGCTATAACTACGTTGTGTGGTGAAGGTTGTTACAGCATGTCACAATGTTGACATTAAACCACCGTTCAGGGCCATTGCTTAAGGTTGTGCCAATGGTGTCTTGATAACCACTGGACTACATACGTACTCGTCAATGCCCTGAAGCGTTGTCTCATTCTTCATCGAGCAAGGATACGTGAGTATTGCGTTTAATTTAGGCTACCTCAGCTAAATAAGATACGTAATTATTCAAACACAACCTACAACTTCATTTTCTAATGTGACTAATGTAGCCTCGCTCGCACTGTATAGTTTTTCATTTGATTTGTCTGCTAAACCTTCTGTCATTTTTACTCTTCAAAGTGTACACTCGCAGGTGTTGATTATAATTAGGCTAGTTTACAGATAGCCCCATTAAATAATAAGGATAAACAATTTTTAAAAAGTATATAATTATCTAACATCTGACTACTTAAAAATCAACCTCAAAACATAAATTGCTAAATGGGGGATATCTAAAAGCCTACCTAGCATTAAAAAAAAAAAAAAAGTCAGAACGTCGTCTCTCAGTTGCTGAATGTCGCGCAACAACGTTGCTACAGCTGTTGCGTCTTACAATTCTACGTTGTTACAATGTTGCGAGCACGTAGACAGCGACGTTGCCATAGCAGAAATGCAATGTGCCACAGACGTTGCCACAACGTAAATGTGTTTGCTGGGTATTGAAATATAACTTACTGTGTATGTCTTGATGAAAAGACCAGTGTGAATTACGACCCGTGCTATTCACCAGCAAACTTATTTGAAAAGGTTGGCTGACCAATGAAGTCTTAGTAATTTATTTAAAAAGCATGGCGAGGAAAACAGCATAGCAGTATCCCAACCAGAGACCAACGTCCAAAACACAGCAATACACTGGTGATAAGCTATGCTGTTTTGTATTTGTATATATATATATAAATAAGCACCCTAACTACTATCTATATGTAGACAAAATTTCTTTCTCTTTTTCAAGATTAGAACAGCATTTTGAAGCCATTGTTATGGTCAGCCAATTTTCAACAACCACGGTCTGTGGAAAAGTATGACAATCTGAGAGGTCAGGACTTCACTTTGAAGCCAAAGGAAAGATTTAAAGATGGAGTTTATTTTAAGGCTGAGCAGAAGCTATCAGGGATGCTCGATACACGCTTCACTCCAGCAGGTACACTCTACTCTCACTGTGGGGAGGAAGATGAAGCTGTCATTATACCTCAGACAGGACTCACTATCACTGTATTGCTCGCTCTTAAAGGCGCATTTGCACTGACAGCGAATCGAAGTGACAAAGCCACATGAAGTCACTCATTTTCAATGAGAGTTGGCAGTTCCCAGAAACATGAGTGACTGTTGGAGTTTCAAAAAAGTTATCCGTCAAAAGTTTGGAATAATTACGATTTTTTAAATGTTTTTGAAAGACGTCTCTAATGCTTACCAAAGCTGCATTTATTTAATCAAAAATAATACAGTAAAACTAATAAAAACAGTAATATTGTGAAATATTATTACAATTTAAAATAACTGTTTCTGTATTTTAATGTATTTTTAAAATACAATTTATTCCTGTGATTAAAGCTGAATTTTCAGCATCATTACTCCAGTCTTCGGTGTCACATGATCCTTCAGAAACCATTATTTAATATCAAGAAATTAATATTTAACAAGGACACACTGTCAGGGTTGAGTGGCTGCAATGAAGCGCACAACGATAAGGATATAACATATATCCTTGTATTTCTAATATTACAAAATATGTCTATTTCAAATAAATGCTGTCCTTTTGAACTTTCTATTCATCAAAGAATCCTGAAATTCATCTGAGAAATGTATAATGTTTTTCACAAAAATAGTACGCAGCAAAAACTGTTTTCAACATTGATAATAATAAGAACATTAATAATTGAGCACTAATAATAATTGATAAAAATTGAGCACCAAAATCAACATATTAAAATGATTTCAGAAAGATATGTAATGGCTGCTGAAAATTCAGCATTTCTAGAATAAACTATATTTTAAAATATATTAATAAAGAAAACAGCTTTTTTAATTGTAATAATATATCAGAATATTACTGTTTTAATGTATTTATGATCAAATAAATGCCTTGGGGGAGAATAAGAGACTCATTTCAAAAATATACAAAAATCTTAATTATTCCAAACTAGTGTGTGCAAATGAGAAGTTAGAGGGAGTTGCTGTATACAGTTGGATACAACGATCGAATGTGAACGCCTACTAGCAGCCAGCAGCACAGCAACACTGTGACCTCCAGCGATGCAATCGCTGTCAGTGTGAACACACAGTTAAGAGAACAGGAGATTTGATCAAGCACACATGCCAGTCACTCTTGTGTGTGAGGGGACCTTTGTGTATAGAGCTTTGGTAAGTGGCTCTATGAGTCAGTTCAAATCTAAAGTCACACCAGGCTACAGTTATAAGCAAGAACACAATTATGCCTTGCTTTGAATATGGGGAGTCAATTATAGGTAGCCCCTCAATGAAATCAGCAGTTTCTATGACAATGGCACACCAATAAATGACATGCAAAGATGGAAATAGAAACAGCATAAAACATCTACTCCCTTGGTGATGTCTGAAAGCAAAAGGTCCAAGGACAACTGGCTTGGATGGTTTCCCAGATCAGAATGGTGCGATTAAAAGCACTTACTAGTATATAATAAAGCAGCAGTTGTTAAATTGAAAGAAACAATTCTCGGTGTGGGCAGAATTGCTGTTGTCATGGTTTATTGTCATTGTTGACCATAGCGTGCATTAGCAGTCGCGCTGCCCTGATATTTACTCCTGTATAATTTATCCTTGTCAGACTCTATGTTTGACAAGTGAGTAACATGCGCACTGAACTGAGAAGTGGGTGGTTTAAAAATGTCTGTGCGTGTGTATGTGTGAATGTGCGAGCGCCTGCTTTTATCCCTCTTTTCTGCCTGCCAATCCTCCTACGGACACTCATGGTTCCCCGAAACTAGAGCAGCTCTGCCGCTTGTCAGTGCTAAATTTTGTCTCGCTGGTTTTTGTGAGTTTTTTTTACTCCAGTGTGCTAACATTTACTCCCAAATGATCATCCAAATGCTTGAATTTGTTCTACTGTGATGACACTGATTGAGTACACTGGTTCATATGAATCCAAATGTCATTCATTTCCTGGTGCAAACATTTGTTCAAGAGTTCTCCATTTCCATTGAGTGCACTCGCTCACCATCACAGAGAAATGTTTGGGATAGCAAGAGTGGCAGAAAGCTAATCAAACAATGACCATGTCTGAAATAATATATTAGTGTATACACCGAATATTGCCTACTATTTTTTTAAAATAGGGTTTACTTTTGTGATTATGACTTTCTGACTAAACATTATCCTACTTATTATACAGCAACTTCCCAATTAAATGGACATTGAATACTAATTCGTTTTAGAATGTGAGAGGATTATTACACAGGAATATTTAACAGCAGATTGTGCAAAATCCAGGTTAGAGAACCATACCTTCCTGAACAACCGTTTTATGCCAAAATGGTTGTTTGGGTTTGAGTTTAGGGTTCCTCTTCAGTCGGTCACTCCAATGCCACGTCAGTGACCGACGAATAGGAATCTCGCTAGAGAGGCCAATCTACTTAGAGTGAAACTAAACAAGCCAATGCACATTGGTGTGCAATCATTTGCATCAGCTGCTCAGCCACGCAGCGCGGGTATATAATGAGCAGCAGTCAGCTTTGTGCTTCGGAGCCGAGCGTTTCGATGCTGTTAACTCTACTGAGTGTGAGAAATCAAGACGAGCAAGCTCTTCAAGAGGACCTCTCGTGTCTGGTACGGGTGATACAGCGCGACAGTGTAGTCCATGTTCTTTCTCTCTCTCTCTCTCTGTTTCTAACTTTTTGTTTTTCACTGAGCAAAACAAAAAGGCTGTTTTCACAGCCGGTGCACCAAGAGCGCTGAAAAGCCGTTCTTAAGGCGGGTAAGACCACCGTGAGAGAGACAGCACACGACAGGCTGCACACTTCCCTGTCTGTGTTCGCTGCGACCGGTCCCCTGTGTGCTTCTGCAAGGAGAGCATTCCCCTGAAAGAGCTTACACAGGTGGAGCGCGTCTTTTTAAAGATGTCACTCTACCTGTGTGTTTCTGGATGCGGTCATTACCTAGGATTGCCGGATGGTCATGAGCGCTGTATCGCGTGTCTGGGCATTGAACACGCTGAGGCAGCGTTCGTGGATGAGTCATGCGCCCATTGTGGGAAGATGACTATCTCGGAGCTACGGTCGAGACTCTCGTTCCTGTTCCTGTCCCTGTGCCTCCTCCGAGGGTTACTTCGGACAGTAGTGCGGGTGACCCGAGGATCACGGTGAGCACACTTCCTTCAGGGAACCAACCCCCTTGTAACCCTCATCCCTGCCGAGGGAACATGCTGGACCATCCACAAGGTGTGTACCAGCCGCATCCATCAGCGCTCCCCAAGATGACCATATGTCAATCGCTGTATCGGAGGAGGGGGCGGGGTCAGACTTCTCCAGGGGTGACGATTCGGCTGCGATGATGGCCATGCTTTCCCGGGCCGCCAACAGGATCGGGCTCATGTGGAACCCTACCCGTGTCCTGAGCCCTCAAGGCTGGATGATTGGTTTCTCTGGGTGGCCCGTGCTGGTTCTTAGCAACCCACCCCGTTTTCTTTGCATGAAGAGCTCACTGGGTCATGGATGACACCTTTCACTGCCAGAAACCGTCCCAGTGGCTCCTCCTCCCTCACCAGCCTTGATGGCGGGCCGGCTAATGCCTGGTTCAGATTACACGATTTTAGCCCGATTTTGGCACAATCCGTTTGACGTAGGGTGTCGTGGGGATTCGCAAACGACAACGGGCGTCGGGATGCAAGATTCAATCGTTTCATCTCGTATAGTGTGTCATAGTGGGTGACAACCTACGTCGCGTCTGCGATGCTTCACGACATCACGACAAAAAGACTAGCATGTTTAATTTTTTAACGGTCCTCCACGATGACGGCGCGCGAGTGAGTGAGTGAGTGAGGGAGGGAGAGTGAGTGAGAGTGTGTGTTCGCGAGTGAGTGAGTGAGTGTGTGTGTGTGTGTGTGAGAGAGAGAGTGCGTGTATATGAGTGAGTGTGTATGCGCGAGTGAGCGTGAGTGTGTGTGTGTGTGTGAGTGAGTGCGTGTAGGCTTATGTGAGTGAGTGTGTGAGTGAGAGAGCATGTGTGAGTGAGCGAGTGTGTGTGTGTGTGTGTGTGTGTGTGTGTGTGTGTGAGTGAGTGCGTGTAGGCCATGTGAGTGAGCGTGTGTATGTGCGAGTGAATGAGTGTGTGAGACGGCTCGCGATGACTGGTCGGAAAACAACGTGTAGTCTGACATGTTTCTTGTCCACGACATGACAAGATTTTTAGGAGTCAAAATCGTGTAATCTGACACAGTGACTATCGTAACAGACAAAAAAATCGTGTAATCTGACACAGTGACTATCGTAACAGACAAAAAAATCGTGTAATCTGAACCAGGCATAAGGGGGACATGCGCATCAGTGGAGCGGGCTGTTGCAACTGTGCCCTAGGCGGGGAGAGCCGTGTCTCCCTTCCCGGGCCTGTAAGCACTCGTCGGACTTAACCGGCAAGGCTTACAAGGCCTCTGGGGAAGCATATAATAATGTCATATAATTGACATAATTTGCTTTCAGTTTTTTATGTAAAACCCTCAAAGAGACCAGAAATGTTTTATAAGACCATGTAGAGGTAAAAAATCGACAAGGTTCTCTATAATACCATTATGGTTATATATAGCACTTCCAAAGCATGGTTCTTTATGGAACCTTATAAAAAAGGTTCTATTTAGCACCAAAAATGGTTCTGCTATTGTTGCAAGCTGATAAACTCAATCTGGTATTGTTCAGGACATGGTCTTGCTATATATTTGGTGGTTTTGTCTTGTTAGGTGGTTTAAGGTGTAAGGGTCTACAGTGTAATTATAGATGCAATTAGAGACATTAATTACAGCTGTAATTACATGCAGTACTGTATACTGTAAGTACAATGTAAATACATGTATGTACACAATAAGTGCATTGTATCAAGTCATTAATTGAAATGTTAGTAGCCTACATATAAAGACACTTAATTTAAATTGGGACTGTTTTTTCTCAAAGATTGAACATGCTTACTAAAGAAATAGTATGTGTAATCTATCCATTTCCTCTTGTTTGTCAGGTCTTAGATAGTGCCGAGAAAACTGGCATCAACGCTACAGATAACACCAACATACTGTGATACGCATGCTTTGCACAAAGTATTTTTGTATCTAATTTGCAACCCTGCAAACCTCTAATGAAAAAGACTCACGTGGATGACATGTCTATAAATACCTCCCCATAGTTTATGTCACCTCGCTATATTCAGTGTTTCATAGTGAACTGCATGTCAACAATCCACATCTGAAAATCTGAGCCATTGTTCACTGTGTAAAACCAACAGGAAATGGGAATGTATGTAAAACAACATGAATTAATGACGCTCCAGCAGCCTTGGACCTCTGATAACGACAGCAGAGTGTGCTGACATGACTCTTTATTGTAGATAATGGTAGCTATGTTTTATTCCAGACTAGAAAGGCCATCTGTTTCAACTTCTGAGGTGCTCCATCAGCAAAGCCTCATTCCCTTCGGATGCAGAAGAACAGAGAGAGCCCTCACACAATGCTGCTCGATGCCCTTCAGACCTTGGCCTGCTGCAAAAATACCTGCAACACGCTCTCGTTTTCCTTTATCTCAATGCCCTCCTAAAGGAGAGTATGTACTAAACATGCTATGAGTTCACCTACCAAAGTGCAGAAATGTTCTCTGATATTATGAAGGAATCGATGGAGTTTAATTTACTTTAGTGAGCAAACAGTGACTCATGAGCAGAATAGCAGAATCCAGGTAGACTAGAGTAGAACCGAAGCCTAGCGCAAGTTCTGCCAGGAAGACTTAATCGTTCTCGTCACTTATTACCTTCTTATCTATCCAATCATATCTTAATAGCCCATTATAAAAGGGTGGTACTTACTCATGTCTGAGTTCGCAGATGCTGTCGCTTCAACCACCTCCATCCTCCCCAACCACCACTAAGACGGGACCCTTCCTCAACCCACAACACCACCATGTTGGGTCCTCCCCTCCATCCTCTCCTACACCTCCAGACGGGCTCTCCCCTACATCCTGAAGATGCCAGGATGTCCTTTCCTCCTTCCACCCCACCACCACCAGATGGCCCCCTTCCCTACTTCGCAGGGGGTGGGCTGCGCCCCTGCCTTCGTCTTCAGGCAGGATATGCAGATTCCGTACCCTCGGAATGCGAGTTACGGACGGGGCCTACGCCAAAGTTTTTGATTGTTTGCTGAGCTCTAAATAAATGTTCATTGTCACAGTATTAATTCTCCCGAGTCTTTCTGGTAGAACTAAATGAAGAATAAATTTGAACGTTACTTCTATTTTCCACTGCCACTCTGGTCTGAAACATTGTGAACACAGGCAAGTGGAGGGACACAATCAGTGAAAAAACAGTCTAACACAAAACCATCAAATGTGTTCAGGTCATATTTCACTCTATAATGAAAGGACAAGCAAGAAATTATATTTTGGATAAAGAAAAATATTTTTTTCTCATGGGAGAAAATGTGTTATCATGAAAATATCACAAGTAAAAACACGTGTATGGTCCAATAATTGTCTTTTCTTCATGCAAACTTTAATGTTCCAAGTCATGTTATCAGATATCCCACCTCTCCCGGAAGTTTTCTTGGGATTTTGGGGTGGAAAATTTACCTGAAATATGACATTTCTAGACCACCCAGTTAATGCTTGTGGGCCACAATAGAAATTTTGAATGTTTTATACCGAACCATCAAATCTCTGCATGGCCTATTTATTTTATCTCTGGTACACTATAATTCGCTTACATGTTCCACATAATGTCCTTTATTATTTGTTTCCGAGTGATTCAGTGTATGAGAAGACTCCATCTGCATATTGCATAAATGCTTGATGAGCTTTATCACACAACGCTCTAATCTCTGTTTATCACCTCAGAAGGTTTCAGACATGTGATTCATTTGCTTTTCACCAATTTAGAATTTAACGCTGATTGAGGACACATTACATCTACTTTTATATAGAACGAAAAACATATTTTTATTTGAAACAGTAATCTTTGGTATGCGTAGATTCGAAAATCGTCTTCTCTCTGCAGACACGTAACTCACCATCTCATTGTCGGCGTAGTGCTGCTGTAATACACTGCAGACAGATGAAACCTACTGGGAATTATGGGTAAAGTGGGGGTAAGGGATAGTAGCGCCTCTAATCTGACTAAAACACCTCAGCAGCCCATCTTTTCATTGTTTTTACCATAATCTGCAATACACAGACATGAACAAATCTAGCACACTGTGTCTCTGCGTGCCTTCGGGTGCAATCAGATGATTCACTTTCCATTTATCCACAAACCAGCGAGGGACAGTGAAAAAGTATGTCTCTGAGAAAATTGTGCATGCTTTCAGAGAAGAGCAATCAGTGGTCCATTATCAAGCATAAAAATCTTAAAAGCATGCCATTCACTGAGGGAAAATTACCAGGGAGGGAAATGCCACCCTACTCTCCTCTCTCCTTTAGCGTGATTGATGATTATATTTCACTGTGCTTGGAGAGAGTGGCCATAGCTTCGAAAGTCAAGCCATTTTAAGGCTGTGCTGACTCACGGATAGAGGACATGTGGGGACAGCAAGTTTGCCCTTTAGTCTCTGAATTTGATATATTATAAACAGTACGTATGTGTATTTTTATTCTGTCATCAGCAATGCCCAATGTCAAATACTTTTTGGGGACACAGTATGCTTGAAGGTTATTATTGTCTTCCTAGGGATTATAATGGCTTTCTTCTCAGGTACGGCACATTTATTAAGCCTGTGCTGGGATGGAGAAAAAGACATATGCGAATAAACCGGCAAATAACTGCAGTATAAAAGTAAAGGAAAGCAAACAGGGTCTGGAGTGCGACAGTCATACACTACTGGTCAAACGTTTGGAGTAATTAATGCTTTTGAAAGAAGTCCCAATGTTTACCAATTTATTTGATCAAAAATATAGTTAAATAAAATAATATTATGAGCTGTTTTCTGTTTGAATATGTTTTAAAATGTCATTTATTCAAGTGATGGCAAAGCTGAATTTTCAGCATCATTACATAATGATCCTTCATTCTAATATGCAGATTTTCTGCTCAAGAAACATTTCTTATTATTATCATCAATGTTGAACAGTGCTGCTTCATATTTTCATAGAAAATTGCAATACAGTACCATTTAGAATTTTGGAGTAAGTTTTGTTTGTATTTATTTTTAATTCAGAAATTAAATTGATCAAAAGTGACAGTAAAAACATTTACAATGTTACAAAAAGATTTCTGTTTTAAATAAATGCTGTTCTCTTGAACTTTATATTCATCAAAAAAGTATCACGGTTTGCATAAAAATAATAAGATCAATTAGTATTAATTGAGCACTAATAATAATTTATAATAATAGAGCACCAAATCAACATTTTAGAATGATTTCTGGAGGATTAATGTATGTGACACTGAAGACTGGAGTAATGATGCTGAAAATTCAGCTTTGCATCACAGGAATAAATTATATTTTAAAATATATTTAAATAGAAAAAGTAGTTATTTTAAATTGTATATTTGATCTAAATTACAAATACAACATTGATATTGATATTTTTATTCCTAGCACAGCAGCTTAAATATAAAGAGATACTTTTTTATGACACACAATATTCTTTATGAAAATGAACTGAAATATGTATTCAGCCCCATATGTCCTGCAGATTAAAACTAAATTCTCAAACACTCGCTAGTGAATCAATTAAAAACCACACATTTTCTAACTGAAAGCCCAAAGGACATTGGGGCTTACAGTTTATAATGAGTTATTATTCAGGTTGTAAGTTTGAAGGGCATCTCTGAAATGAATACTAAAGAGTTATTCTGTGAAGTTAGTCATTAAGTAAAACAAATACATAGGCTAAGTAAAAAAAACAATAGCGAAGTGTTTGTAATGTCCCAGCAGGCAATGCTAGTTCAATTCTAAAGAAATGGAAGCTGAATCAAACCACCCAGACATTGCCTAGAAAAGGTTGCCCTACGAAACTCCTTGCACGAACAGCAGGAGACCACATAAAGGACAATGTTCACTTTGAGAGTTCAGCATCTGAAAACAGAGTAAAGGTGCAGCAGTCGACCATATCAGGAAATCTGTATAACACTGGCCTGTATGGGATTGTGGCACAGAAAAAAAGAAATATGTGAAGCAAATGTGCAGTGCAAATCTAACACTGCTCAAATCTAACACCTCAAAAAAACACCATACCTTCAGTGAAAGTGCAAGTTTTCATGCTGTGATGCTGTGGAGACCCGGTTTCGTGATTTTTAGGGCCCGAGCACCGATGGTGAGAGGACCCTATTGTTTTTGCTCCGTTTATTCTTCTTCTTCTTCTTCTCCAAAGTGAATCGCTTTTTAGAGGGCCTTAACATGCTCGAAAACTCATGAAACTTTGCACACGCTTCAGAAGTGGTGAAAATTTACGTGTGATATGGTTTTCAAAATTAAGGGGGGCAAATTCGGTAAATTATTGCCCCCACATTTTGCCCCGGCTCTAGGTTTCACGTACAGGTATGAAATTTGGTACATACATGTAATGACCCAATACCTACAAAAAAGTCTCTTGGAGCGCAGCCCTAAACACAACAGGAAGTCAGCTATTTTGAACTTCCTCTCAGATTTTGGGCAGTTTTTGCCATTTCCTGATGTTGTACTTTAACGAACTCCTCCTACAGTTTTGATCTGATCCTCTTCAAATTTGGTGAGTGTAATCTTAAGGCCTTTACTAAAGGCGCCGGGTGGCGGTGGCAGGGGTGCGAGGGCCCTTTTCATCGCTGCTTGCAGCTTTAATTCAATATTGAATTTGTTATTAAGTTAAAGAAAGAAAGAAAAAGAACAGAGAAAAGGTCTGACAATAAAATGTTAAAGCTAACAATTCACTGGTATAGAAAAAATATATAGTGTTATAAAGGCATGGAATGCGTTGATGTGTCACGCTTTATGTTAGCGTTGCAATGGTATACCAGTCTAACTGGTATTCACTGCTAAGACACTTGAGCGAGTCATGTTCAACCAAGTCTCTACCTTTCTCACACAGAACAACCTCCTGGACAACAGCCAGTCTGGTTTCAAGAGTGGCCACTCAACCGAGACTGCCCTGCTCTCGGTTATGCTGAGTTCACACTGCACGATTTTAGCCCCGATTTTCACTCGCCGACAGGTTTTGGGAAATCGCCGACAAATGCCTGAAATCATAGGCAAATCGGTGCTCGTTCACGCGAGTGACAATCACACAGTGTGAATTATCAAAGACGCGATCTGAGAGAATCGCTGATGAGTCGGACCTGTCGGCTATTCAAAATCAAGCTTTGTGAATGTGTTCTGACTGAAAACTACATCGGCGATGACCTAAAGCCAATGAGAGAGCAAGAAACAGGACAGGGGGATGTTTGGGGAGGAGTTAGACCAGAATATCAGTATTTTAGTAGATATATTTACAATTATATCAAACAGAAACAAACCACAAACATTTGCTTGACTAGAAGCAACAGCAGCACATTGCAAAATTATTTATTTACCCCCAACTCTCTTTGCAGAACACACAGTCATTGATCCCCTCGTCTCCCCAACCATTTCCTTCTGCATAATCTGTTTTTCTTTTTCTCCTGTACGCTGCAAATCAGCCCACAGACAATTTGGATCACAATCTTCTTGCAGGCTATCATTTTTAATAACAATTTCAGTCTCGTGCGAGAACTCCGGTCGTTTTGGTTGTGAAACGTAGTTTACGGACCAGACAGAAGTTGTCGGCGATTCTTTCTTTTGTAAAGTCATGCAGTGTGAAACCTCCTGGCGCTGATCCATCATGCAGTGTGCACACACCAGCAACTGAATGTTACCCCAGATAGTCGTGCAGTGTGAAAAGAACACTGACCTTACTACTTTGAAAATCGTGCAGTGTGAACTCGGCATTATTGAAGCTCTGAGACTGGCAAGAACAGCTTCCAAATCCCCAGTACTCATCTTGCTGGATCTGTCTGCTGCTTTTAACACAGTTAACTACCAGTTTCTCCTGTCAACTCTTATGACAATGGGCATCTTAGGAACCGCACTCCAGTTGTTCAAGTCTTACCTCTCAGGTATAGTAGGTCCTTCAGAGAGTCTTGGAGGGGTGAGGTGTCTTAGACACAACATCTAGCTACTGGAGTGCCCCTGGGCTCATTGCTTAGACCGCTTCTCTTCTCCATTCAAATGTTATCACTAGGATCTGTCATTCAGAAACATGGTCTTTCCTATCACTGCTGTGCCAATGACACAAAACACTACCTATCTTTCCAGCCAGACGATCAGACAGTAAATGCTTGCATCTCAGCCTGCCTGACAGACATTTCTTGCTAAATGAAGGACCACCACTATCAACTCAACCTTGCAAAGACAGAACTGCTTGTGGTCTCAGCCAACCCAAAACTTCCTAACCCATTCAGCTAGGTTCATCAACCGTAACTCCATCCAGGACAGCCAGGAACCTTGGAGTTGTGATCGATGATCAGTTAAACTTCACAGACCACATTGCCCGGTCCTGCAGATTTGCCTTATACAACATTAGGAAGATCAGGCCCTTCCTAGCTGAGCATGCTACACAACTCTTGTTCTATCCAGACTGGACTATTGTAATGCTCTTTTGGCAGGCCTTTCAGCATGTATGCTGTCAAACCTCTGCAACTGATCCAGAATGCTGCGGCAAGAGTGGTCTTTAACAAGCCGAAGAGAACGCCCGTCACACCTCTCTTCATGAACTTGCACTGCTTGCCAAATGCCGCTCGCAACAAATTCAAGGCACTGATGTTTGCCTACAGAACAACCACTGGCTCTGCACAACTATAACCTAAACTCACTACTTCAGACCTATGTGCCCTCCAGAAGCTTGCATTTTGCAAATGAACAGTGTCTTGTGATGCCATCCCAAAGTGGCACACAATCAATTTCACGGACCTTTACCTGGACTGTTCCCTGCTGATGTCCTGCCTAAACAAACCCAAGCTGCTTAGGCTTTTCATTTTCAAGAAATGGCTAAAGATGCATCTTTTTTGTCTACAATTGAACCATTAATACTAATACTTACTAATCTATTTCTATTCTATTATTTTATTTTTTATTTTTTAAATGTGCTATGTGTACTGTGCTAGACTACCTGAGACTTGTCACAGTACATATATATTGTTGCCTTATTGTTGGTTTGATTGCTTGTATTGTTCTCCTCATTTGTAAGTCGCTTTGGATAAACGTGTCTGCTAAATGATTAAATATTAATGTAACTAGAGAATTTTTTAATAAAACATTGAAAAAATAATGCCAGAAGTATTGTTAGATAACAAAAATCAGGGGGCAATCAGCGGAATGTTATATGTATATTAATAGACTAATAAAAAAAATCATTAAATAAATAAAATCAATAGATTAATCAATAGAAAAAGAAATTGTTAGTAGCAGCCCTAAATTCACAGTGTCTTGTCTTGCTATACTTCATCTGAAACTATTTTAAGCATTTTATGCATAACAATTACAACCCGATCAAAAAACGCGTTTTGACAAGGGATGCCGTAAACGGTGCCAACTTGAACTTTCCTGCCAAGAAAGGAGGGCCATTAGAGTCATTAATCCTTCAAGAGTGCATCCATTATCTTCATTACCCCATAGCCTGTACAGATTGATATAGTTTCTCACCCTCACACCCAGCTCCACATTCTCTCCTCCATAAATCTCCATGCCTTCATCCAGCAGACCGATCTCTGCGAAGTACTGCCTGTCCACCACAAAGCAGCCAATCAGGGCGGGACTCCTAAAGATTTATATGACATAATTACATTCATTGAATATATATTCATATCAGCCAAATCAGAAAATAAATAAATACATAAATACTTCTGCATTTCCAAATAAATAAATACATACATACATACATACATACATACATACATGCATACATGCATACATGCATACATACATACATACATACATACATACATACATACATGCATACATACAGAAATAAATGGATGGCTGGATGGATGTGCATTCCAAAATACCTGATTGGAGCAGTGCTGTTGTTCAGGTTCCACCAGGATTTTGGTGGGTTCAGATATCGGCACCACAGTTCCCAGTCATAGCCCTGAGCAGAGAGTGGGTACTCCTCAATCTCAAATGTGTCATATTTGATATTGTCAAAAGATGGGGATATAATTCTGGTTCTGTCTTCTTTGATCCTTTGGAGAATAGGCTCTGCCCTGTAGACATAACAATAAAAACGTTTACCACGCAGTGAACATGCTTTGTTCCAAAAAATGTTTGAGTATGACACGTGAGCCTGAACAGGCAGAGTGTTCTCAACATGATTAAATAGAGACAAACAGACAGAGCCTATTCAGTCAGTTCATCCTCTGTACTATTTTAGGACTATTTTAGACTCTTCTAGAGAGATGCAAATTGAGCAGTACAGTACAGCTTTAAAATCACATCAAAGCTGATTAAAGGCAGAAAAATTCTGGGCCTTATTCAAATTGCACTGACATATCTGGGTCAGATTGTTATGAGTCAAACCATGGTGTGCCAACTGTAAGATCCAGAAATTCTTTTGATGATGAAGGGCATCTATATGATCTGTGTTCTAAAAGAACCAGGATAGTTAATAAGATCGTTCATCCAAGAATGAACTTGATGTGTCGCCAAGTTTGAAAATGAAGCATGAATGAAATTTGAAAGCTAGTGTTATACTGTATGTTCCCTATGTCTTGTTTAGGACTTTTCTGGTTACTTCCTGTCCCGAGTGCCTTCTTGTTGTTTGTTGTAGTTTTCCCAGGTGTGTCTTGTTAGCTTGTTGCTCCCTTGTGTATAGGTGCGTTCACGTCATGTTGCAATTCCCCTAATTACGAGATTTCAACCTGTAAAAACCTATCATGTCCTCGAAGAGCATGTAACTTGTAAGCTTGGAATTTCCTGAGAGATCCTACTTGTACCACCTGTCTGCTGCAGATTCATTTAGGCGTTGATAGTGTCGCTATAGAATTACATAATTCCTAATTGTCAAATGACGTGAAAAGCTCTGAGTAGAACGTCACATGATGTCATCTTGAAATTACAGTAATTACGGCATGGCGTGAACGCAGCATATAGCTCTTGTATTTCTCATGTTCAGGGTCTGGTGTTGTCCTGTTTAAGCAGTTTCGTGCCATGTGTTCCAGTTCTGTTCCTGGTTCAGGGTTTTCCCTGTTTTGAGTGTTTTACTCCTTTTTTTATGCCTTACTCCTTTTGAGTGTTTATTTCCTTTAATAAATATTCTTTACTGCATTTGGATCCTACTCTCCCCTGTCTTTTCTGCATCCTCATCACGTTACAGCTAGAGAGGACTTTCAGTTTCAGTCTGTTCTTCACATTTACAACCCAAAATCATTAGAAAAATGTGCCTGTGGTAACATTTCTCTAGAGAGTAAACAAAAGTCGGCACACTGCCACTGCTGCTTCCAAAGAATCAATTTATTGAACGATACAATGTTTCGACCCAAAGGTCTTCATCAGGCATAAAAACAAGTACACAGCAAGGAATACTTTATATCAACGTAATCTGTCAAACCTGATCTGATTAAACAACTCATTAACCCAAACATTAAATAAACTGAGAGAAAAAATACAAAATAGCCACATACAAAATAGAAACCAACATTCAGATCAGGTGTGAAGGATTATGTTGATATAAATCATACCTTGCTCTGTACTTGTTTTTATGCCTGACAAAGACGAAACGTTGTAAAGTTCAATAAACTGATTCTTTGGAAAGCAGTGTGCCAAATTTAGTTTACCCTCTAGTGAATTGCTTGATCTGATCGTGCACCTGCCTGAAGTTTTCTGGATGTGCGCATACTACCACTTTGAAATCCGAATATCAAAGTGAAATATCCAGTGAGTGGTTAATGCTATATTGCTTTTAGAAATAATGTACCACTTACACTAAACCTAACCGATAGAGTTTAAAAAAGTGAGATAAAATGTGAGATAAAAATGCACTTGCTGAAGCAAACATGCCATTTTAACTTGCTTCTACAAGTCTTTGAGCTCTTTTATCGTGACTCGTGGACTCGTGCACTCATGGGACTCAATGGTACCCAAGCACTCGCATCACAAGCGTAATGCTGTACAAGGTGAGCTACCGAGCAAGTTTACAACGTCAGAAAAGCCATAATATGGAGCTGATTATGTGTGCAAATGTGAAAATGTATTCGTTTTCAAATCATCCACTATGGTAAAATAGCCTATGCTGCACACTAAATCTTCATATGGGTCTTCATATGGATATATATATATATATATATATATATATGTATCAACAAGACAATAAGAGTGGGGATATTTTGGGGATATTTAATTTTATTCTATCAATCAATAAATTCCACTAGAAACAAACTTTGTTGTATTATTTTATTTTAATACTGTGAAGCTGCTTTGATACAATCTGTATTGTGAAAAGCGCTATACAAATATACTTGACTTGACTTGACTTGACTTAAGAGAACAATTTAGAAAGGCTGAAATTCTTTTCAAACCCTTTAAGGAAAAATGCCTGTCAGTGCCAACACTGATGCTTTATACAATTCGATTGAAAGAAGCAGTAATTACAGTCTGTCCGTGAAGCACTAGGAATAGCCAGAGTTCTCATATCACCCACCAGCCAGTGTTGAACTCTACGTGGGCGTCAAACAGGGCCACCACAGGGGCAGAGGCAGCTCTCCAGCCACTCACACGCGAGCGGATCAGGCCCTCCTGCTTACTGTGCCGCACCATTTTAATGAAACCCGGCTGCTTGGCGTTGGTCTCTTTCACAAAGTCCTGTAATTTCTCCTTTAACTCGTCTGAAAGGAAGAGAGAGAGAGAGAGAGAGAGAGAGAGAGAGAGAGAGAGAGAGAGAGAGAGAGAGAGAGAGAGCTATAACATTACAATGGCTCCTAAAGGACTGTCCTCATTATCCCTGGTCACAGCAAAGAGGATGTTGTTTCTGTATGTGTGTGTGTGTGTGTGTGTGTGTGTGTGTGTGTGTGTGTGTGTGTGTGTGTGTGTGTGGACTCTTGTGTCTGCCAATCTTCTTCAACTTGAGTAAAACACTGTGCTCACACACCAAACAATACAACATACAGAGTTCATCACACCTGACCTCGCTCCATTCAGCACCTAAACAATGTACTGTATGTACAAAGATATAAATAAAATAACTGATCTGGTGACCAATTAATATTATTATTACATAACTGGTGCTCAATCATTAATAATGGTTCTTATTATCATCAATGTTTTTGCTGCTTAATATTTTTGTGCAAACCATGATACATTTTTTTCACAATTCTTTGAGGAATAGAAAGTTCAATACTCACCAATACTAAATATTTTGTAACATAAATTACTTTACTGTCACTTCTGATCAATCTAATGCATCATTGCTGAATAAACGTTTAACGAATAAACGTTTATAAGTATTAATTTAATTTAATTAAGCTGCAAAACTGTTTGCAACATTGATTTCAAAGACTTTCTTGATGTTTCTTGAGCACCAATTCAAAATATTAGAATGATTTCTGAAGGATGATGTGCCACTGATGATTGGAGTAATGATGCTGAAAATCAGCTTTGACATTACATGAATATTTATATAGAAAACAGTTATTTTAAATTGTTATAATATTTCACAATATTGTTGTTTTACTGTATTTGTGATTAAAAAAATGCAGCATTGGTGAGCATAAGATACTTATTTTAAAAACATATTGTTAAAAAAAATTATTCCACACTTTTGACCAGCAGTATATAACTAGAAGTGCAAATGTGAAGCATGTGATTGTACATCACCATTAAGAAATTTTAACCACAATGTCAACGCCACTAACATCTACAATACTGATAAAACTTTAACAATCTGGCAAAAAGTCAAAATGAAGGTGCCTTACATGAATATATAATGCAAACCAAGATGCAGTGTCATTAAGTTTTCATTTTGGTCCTCTCATGTCTTACGCTGCACTGTTAAATTGAATTCCTATGATTTATTTTTAATTTCACCTTTTTCTCCTTCTCAGAGAAGAAACTGGTGGAAGAGAAGATGAGATCTTGGAGAGTTGATGTGAAAAGGATAAAGACAGACTCTTTCACATTCCATACAATGTATTCATTACTGTAAGTCATAAATTGCGGGTGTACATACTGCAATGAATCTATTTTCAAATGTATTCCTCTAGAACAGGGGTATTCAATTAAAGTTCCAAGATGTCCGGTCTCTATATCCCCTTCCCAGGGGATGTCCGGACAATACTTGTTTGGAACAGTTACACATTTCCATCAGGGCAGCCGTAGTAAGGATGAGAATCATGGGCTCCGAGAACCAAAGCAGTCCACGCTAAGATTTTTTTTTACCAATATTTACCACACAAAAAAAAGGAAATATTTCTCCCAACTGGATATGAATATAAAATGGTAAGATCAGATGTTTTATTAGGCTATTATTATTATTATTATTATTATTTGTATTAATATTATACTATTATGCATACTGTTATTATTACATTTAGACACTTGAATCCGTTCTGGATGTAGTCATTGACAAAAACGTGATTTTCTCAGCTTTTTGCTCAAAATGTTGCTTTTTTAATGAAACTTACCCACATTCAAGTGTTGATAAAAAAAAGAATGCACGCTAGAATTTTTTTTTTTTTTTTTAAGTCCTATTATACCCTTTTATAAAGTCTTGATTTTGTTTTTGGGGTGTACTAGAATATGCTTTCATGCTTGATTGTTCAAAAAATGCATTATTTTTCACATGTTTTATGTTATTATCTCTCCCCAGTCATTCCCGAACGCGCCATCTAGTTCCTCTTTCGATGAAGCCCCTCCTTCCGAAATACGAAATGTGCCGTGATTGGCTAGCTGGCCCAGTGTGTTGTGATTGGCATCGCTTAGCGCGTGTTCAGGAAATTTCACAGCCCTTACCATAACTGCAATTTTCATCTGCTCAGATGTAACTATTAAGGATGGCGTTAATTTCAAACCAATTCAAGCCTGATTCCGACTTAAGAATGATAACAAACAAGAGGATTGTCCGGAACGTAATTCATGCACGGACTTTGCAAGCACGGATTTCACAGGACGTTTCAGAGTGGTGTGTTTTTTTGTTTTGTTTTCTGTAATCTTTTCAGAAACATTTTAGATAAGTTATGCACAATTGAATTAGGGCTGGGCGGTATGACGGTATATATCGTTACCGCGGTAGAAAATGTCAACCGTAACAGATTTTTTCATTCCGTTTACCGCGTCATGTAAATAAGTGGGTGTGGTTAACTCACTTGCAGCGCGTGAGACTGAGACACTGAGATTTGTCAAAGAAACATGGAGAAAGCAGATCAAGAGGATCCACAAAGGAATTACGTTTTCTAAAGGGTTGTTGTTAACGTGATATTTTCGGGGAGAAAGGCGCAGCAGTCAACTAGCAGTGCGGCACCCGTAGGCTACAGTTTAGAGGAGTGCACGATCGCAACGGGGAAAGCATGAAGCTTACTTGACAACAACAGTTCATATATCAATATCATAACGAATAGAAATAACTTTAAATAATGTATAGTTATCTGCATCTTTCCAACTATTATGTATAGTTACATTTTACACACGAAACTCGCATTCAGTACACTGCGAAAAAAAAAAAAAAAATGCTTCTCTTACTTAATATTTTTGTCTGGTTTCCAGTCCAAATATCAAAATAATTCTTAAATCAAGATGCATTTACTAAAGTAGTAAAATGCCATAAGATATTATGTCTTGTTTTCTGGGGAAATAAATCAAAATTAAGTGAGTTTTTGCTTATAACAAGCAAAATTATCTGTCCATGGGGTAAGAAAAATAATCTTGTTTTTGTTTGAAATAAGATTATTTTTCTTACCCCATGGACAGATAATTTTGCTTGTTTTAAGCAAAAACCCACTTAATTTTGATTAATTCCCCCGGAAAACAAGACATAATATCTTATCTAATTTTACCTATCTAGTAAATGCATCTTGATTTAAGAATTTTTAGATATTTGGACTGGATAACCAGACAAAAATGCTAGGTAAGAAAAGCATTTTTTGCAGTGTATGACACGCGAGTGGTTGCCGTGGTAATGAACAACCTGCTTGTTAAAGCAATCCTGAATCTGAGGCAAAATTACTGAATATGCATCGCGAGTTATATATTTCTAACTCCACACAATTGGCCACTGAAACAGCTGATAAAATCTTCCTTTGATTCAATGCGTGATTACAACTTGTCACTCAAATTAATCGATCACATTTTACTGATGCAAAAGACGCCCGCGTGCCGTGCACATGCACTGAGAGGGAGCGCAGCGTGTCGGTGTTCAGCTATGTAAAATAATGACGCAGTTACAAGGTGTATATAATTTACACTACTTAGTAAACACTGACAGTAGCTGCTGTTCGGTTTTCATACTGCTGTTCTCCTAGTCACTTATGAACTTGACACTTCTGAACCTCTCTTGATTAAAGCTTTAGGTGACAGGGGTGCCAGCTGCCAGATATCACAAAAAGAACAAAACAAGCCCTTTAAAAAGCAGACATGGCAAAAATGTACCGGGAAAACATTTAAACATAATAACTAGTATCTACTAATATCCTACCAAATTAAAAGGAAGTAACTAATTTATTATGAATAGAATAGTTCAATATAAAATATTCAGATATTTGGGGGCAGTTCATCTAAAAGTTGATGAGAGTGTTTTGTTTACTATATTTAGCTATTAAAAATAGTTTACCAAAGAAATAATTTACCAAATAAAAGAAAAAGAAAATTCAAACAAAGTGAAGTACTTTTCATTTCTAAAGTATTTGGGTTTATTTATTATACAAAGCCCTTTTTGTTGATTTTTTGAGAATAACTACAATATAAATAACTATATCGTGAAATATATCGTTACCGTGAAATAAAATTAGTCATACCGTGAAACAGAATTTTGGTCATACCGCCCACCCCTAAATTGAATCATGATATTTGTCAGAAGACTATGGTAATACAAACAGTGATCGATAACAAATCCATGGTTATTTCTAAGAGGCGGTGAACCGTCTTACAAAAGCGACAGCTTACACATGCAACAGTAAACACTATATCAACACTAATGTTGGCTAGTAGGCGAGCGGTGGCAAACAGCTTTGTGTCACGGTTGATGAATTCATTGACTCTTCCTTGCGTTGTGTTTTGTGTGTGTGTGTGTGGTGTGTGGGCGTGGTCGCTGATTATCCTCCGGGAGAATCAGCGGCAGGTGATTCTCATTTCCAGTGCCATAAATTTATACTCACCTCGTGCGTCTTGTGTTTGTCAGATCGTTGTTTGTGGATGTTTCCCATTCTGTTCCTGTTTCTCCTCGACTCCTCGTGTCTCCAGCCTGTGTTCGTCTGGGAGATTCTTCGTCGCAGTTTGTCTTCACGTCTCGTCTTCACTGGGAATTCACCTCACTCATCTGACCGTGTTCTTCGAGTTGCCCACGCAAGCCTGCGTTGCCAACGCACCCATTCCTGAGTTCTTCCCGCTGATGCTGAGTGAGATCGTGAGACCTGCCTGCTTTGGACTGAGACTGTTCTATCATCTTCCTACTCTTTCTGAGTCTGGTTTCTCATATTGTTCAATAAAGAACCAGTTTTACTTGCTATTGTCTCCTCTGTTACTTCACGTCACAGAATGATCTGACCAACATGGAGGCAGCAAGCACACCCGAGCTCGCGGATTACTTCGCTCACAGCTCGGCTCGTATGGAACGGCAGGGGGAGCATCTCGCCGTTACTGGACGAGCGGTTCAGGCGTTGGTAACGCAGGTGTCCGGGCTCACCCAGCAAATACAACAACTGACGATGCCCGCTGCGCCAACCCCACCGCCGGCTCCCCCCACTCCTCCCGCATCCGATCGTCAGACTGAGCCCCGTTTACCGACGCCTGAGAGATATTCGGGTGAGCCTAACTATTGTAGAGCTTTTTTGACCAAGTGCTCTATGTTCTTTGCCCTTCAGCCTCAGACATTTTGCACTGAAGATTCAAAGGTGGCTTTCGTGCTTACATTGCTGTCTGGGCGTGCGACTCTATTCATCTCCACACTCACATGGGAGGTCGAATCGAAGGTCAAGACGGCCTTAGAAGGGGTAACGCCTCCGCCCGGTTGCCCACCGAATCGGTTATTTGTGCCGGAGGGATTACGGTCCGACGTCATTCAGTGGGGTCATTGTTCTAACGTAGCGTGCCACCCAGGAGTAGTCAAGCAACGATTCTGGTGGCCCTTGATGGCTCGCGACATTCGAGATTTTGTTTTGGCTTGCTCGGTTTGCGCCACTGGTAAGACTTCCAATCGACCTCCAGATGGGTTACTCCAACCGCTGTCCGTCCCTTCGATTTTATCACCGCCCTCCCGCCCTCTCAAGGCAAGACGGTTGTTTTAACCGTAGTGGACCGGTTCTCGAAGGCGGCTCATTTTATTCCCTTGCCTAAATTACCTTCTGCCAAGGAGACAGCGGTGACTGTCATTGATCACGTCTTTCGTTTACATGGCCTCCCGATGGACGTGGTCTCTGACAGGGGGTCCCAATTTGTGTCCAAATTTTGGCAAGAATTTTGTAAATTACTGGGGGCCACTGTCAGTCTGTCCTCGGGTTACCACCCCCAGAGCAATGGTCAGACCGAGAGAGCCAACCAAGATTTGGAGAGAATGTTGCGATGTGTGGTGTCTAAGAATCCTTCCTCCTGGTGCCAACAACTTTCTATGGTGGAGTACGCACACAACTCATTACCAGTGTCATCTACGGGCCTATCTCCGTTTGAGTGTAGTTTAGGGTACCAGCCACCAATTTTTCCTAGCCTGGAATCCGAAGTCGCGGTTCCCTCCGCTCACGCCTTCGTCCAGAGGTGTCACCGTACATGGACCAGAGCCCGCGAGACTCTGCTCCAGGTAGGGGCACGCACCAAGGTTAAGGCCGATCGCCACCGGTCAAGACCTCCCGTATACGTCGTCGGTTCCAAAGTGTGGCTTTCTACCAAGAATATTCCGCTCCGTTTTGAATAAGTTAGCTCCTAAATTCATTGGCCCGTTTCCTGTCACCAAAGTCATTAGTCCGGTGACAGTCCGACTCAAACTTCATCCTGCGTACAGGAGAATTCATCCCGTGTTCCATGTGTCCAAATTAAAGCCCGTATTTTATGCTTCCATTAATCCGCCGGCCCTGGTTCCCCCACCGCCGCGACTTGTAGATGGGGAACCTACTTTATTCGGTAAATCGTATTCTGGACTCGAGACGGAGGGGACGCGGATTTCAGTATCTGGTGGACTGGGAAGGTTACGGTCCGGAGGAGAGAAGTTGGGTTCCTGCTAGGGACATCCTGGATCAATCCCTTATTGATGATTACAATCAACAGGTAGGATCTCCTGGGAGCGCCAGGAGGCGCTCCTAGGGAGAGGGGTACTGTCACGGTTGATGAATTCATTGACTCTTCCTTGCGTTGTGTTTTGTGTGTGGTGTGTGGGCGTGGTCGCTGATTATCCTCCGGGAGAATCAGCGGCAGGTGATTCTCATTTCCAGTGCCTATTTATACTCACCTCGTGCGTCTTGTGTTTGTCAGATTGTTGTTTGTGGATGTTTCCCATTCTGTTCCTGTTTCTCCTCGACTTCTCGTGTCTCCAGCCTGTGTTCATCTGGGAGATTCTTCGTCGCAGTTTGTCTTCACGTCTCGTCTTCACTGGGAATTCACCTCACTCATCTGACCGTGTTCTTCGAGTTGCCCACGCAAGCCTGCGTTGCCAACGCACCCATTCCTGAGTTCTTCCCGCTGATGCTGAGTGAGATCGTGAGACCTGCCTGCTTTGGACTGAGACTGTTCTATCATCTTCCTACTCTTTCTGAGTCTGGTTTCTCGTATTGTTCAATAAAGAACCAGTTTTACTTGCTATTGTCTCCTCTGTTACTTCACGTCACACTTTGCCCTTTATTTACATCATAGCAACTATAAAATACAGATAAACATGTGGGATATGATGTTCAGGAACATTGTTTAAAACACATTTTAACCACTCTAAGTTTGTCAGCCTTAGGAAGGTCAAACAGAAGAACAAAACAGCGTCTATTTGACATAGCAGCAGCTCATTTGCATATTCCGTGGGTGGAGATATAGTTTTTGGAAAGTGAATTCCGTTAAATACAGTATTTCCCACTGGAGTGGACTTTGATCCATTTGAATACTGCTGCTCTAGAACATTCTTGAAATGTTATATGGTAATACACCTTAAAGCATCACTGATACCATGTTACTTTTTGGTAAGAGTTTGTGTAGTTTATTCAGTCGACGGCCTAATCTTCTTATTCCCTGTTTGCTGAGGCTAAATTGACTTTCTATTAAGTTTGCATGATAAACATGTTTGATGATTTTGCAGATGGTATAGCCACAGGACAGGGAGATTAATTAATAACATCAACTCAATTATCTGTTGCTGCTATAACAAATAAATGACCACAAAGACTTCAAAAACAAAAACTCATCCAGACAAGGCTATAAGTTGTGACATCAATTCTGTTTCAATCTGAACAGACATCAATCTGAGTTTCAAATCAGGTACAACTATAACAAACATTATGTCTCCCTTCCACTTTCAGATCTATCCTAAAGCCCTTTTAATAAATATATTTGTAATTTTTACAGACAAAAACTCTGCATCATGGCGTTGATGCTATTGGAACGCTTCCGTGTGAGCACGGCCTTGATATGGGGTACTTCAGAGTTGTTGAATTGTTTTAGTCTATTCAACAAGCATCTGTGCAAGTGTTGCACAGCCTTGATGGGTAAGCACCCCCCTCAGTGTGGCGACGTTGGTATTGTCGTTTCCATAGCTTTAACGCCATGGCGCAGCATCAAAGTTTCTATTCAAAAGAGAACGTCTCTGGTTAAGTTTGTAACCCGGTTCCCTAAGAAGGAACGAGGCATTGCGTCCTTCACACAACAGAATCTGATGGCATGCTTTTCAGGCATCATTTATAGTCTTGTTGTCTCGCTACATAGCGACCACACGCCAGCTAATAAAGAATTGGTGTGTTTACACACGTGCTTCAGACACCGGCTCACTGTAAGCATTCCCATTCGCTATGATGCTGCGTCTCGTTCCCTCTCAGGGAACCGGGTTACATATGTAACCGTACCATACACAGGGGAGAACTTTAAATGGTTTAACATAGCATTCTATGTAATTTTATTGTACAAATGTAGTTTTACTGTAAAATTTTGTCAAACTATAAAATTACCTTATAATTTACGGTTGGGATAAAAAAACAGTTTTTTGTTGTTTAGTTCAAGTAGATTAGTATATTAACTTTATATTAGTTATCAGCTTTCCCGTAATACCTGAAACAACATTAAACATTTTTTTCATTTCTGCCAAACAGAATATTTCAGGATATTTCTAGGGACATATATGCGAAGAATGAAATCCCTGATTGAAAGAGATGATGGTCTAACTAAGTATGTTCTTCACACAGAATGATTACAGGAGGTGAAGATTGACCGAACTTGTAATACTGTAATACCATAATACCAATTGCAGAGATTGTTATCTGACAGTTGTTTTTTCTCAATTTTCTTGACCTTAATGTTCATAACATTGGCCACAGGTATGACAGAAGCTAAAGGTCACATCTTTTTGCCACAATGCAATTCACCTTGCCCTTGAGTGGGATGTTGTGTTCAGCCAAGCCTACAGAGTTTATCCTTGAGCGATCACTGTCCCTCATCGATCACTGAGATTACACGAGTGAACGTGAACAGAATGTCTCTTTCAAAAGCCAGAGAACATTGGATATGAACAGCTTGTGGCTCGACAAATTGCTCTAATGCTTTACCCCCGCCTGCAAATATGAGTTTTATGATTGAACCGGGAGACACTAAACGAAATCTGTCTTCTGATTTTATTTGACAGAAAAAATTCTCCCTTTATCTTCAACCTCACCAAAAACTTTCTTCAAAGCTTATTAGAACAGAACTTTCATCTCCGTCAAAAATTCCTGATTGAAAACATGAACAAATAGCAATTGATTGGGGAAAAAAAATGGTGAAGACTACTATCATAATAAAACAAAAGGATAACAGGTCCATTATCTCAGAACTGTTCATGACTGAAAGCATCAATTTTTCATCACCATTATCTCAAGTGCATTTCTTGTTTCAGTCGATAGAAAACACTAAGCTTGTCTGAATCTACAACTACTAGCCATTTTAATATGAAGGAAGACTGACAAGATAAAGGTGTGTAAGCAATCTTATTGGGTATCAAAGCTTTAGAGGAAACATTTTAATGAAGTTATTGGTGTTAAATGACTTAAACCGATCTTCTGTCTTTCCCTCTGCTGAGATAAGCAAGTGTTTTTGTAGGGTTTGGTGAAACCTAAGAATTGACTCTCTTTTCATTTCTAAATTGGAATTTGAATTGTATTGGCCAATGCAGTATAGTATAGATCCATCCATCCATCCATCCATCCATCGTTCGTCATAAACGAGACGTACTGTATACAGGTGAGAGGTATATATAAACACCTCCATTCAATACATCTCTTGAAGGACAACCTGTCTTCTCTGTCAATCTTATAGAGACCCATTGGTTTATGGGTTTCCTCTTGGAAGATGTCCTCATTTTCCCCAGGCTTATAATAATAATTTAATCTTTGCGTATGTCAATATAGACTCTGGGATGGCTAAGCTGTATTGAACTGAATGTGAAGCTCTCAACCAATATAATACAACATTCATGAAATCGATCCATCACTCCTTCTAACAGCTCAAAACCCAGCCAGGACAACCTTTCAAAAAAAAGTACTGTGGCAGTTCTTTTGGCTGCATGTACAGATGGTTCCATTATTCCAGATTTGTGCAAAACGTTTGCGATATTTTCTAAATGTCTAAAAACTATTGTGAAATTATGCCGTTTCCATTAACCAATGTTATGCCACTAAAACATCATTTTTTTCCTCTCACAAAAAGTCATTCCAAAAATCATGGCAACAGATGTTGGTAGGTTTATGTATATTGCAGCCACCACACTAGCTGTTATTTTTAATCGAAGGAGGTGTACGCATGTTATCCAAGCATTAATGGCAAGGAAAGGCCTTTATACTTGGCAGCGGGCACGTATGAGGTGTTTCTGGGTGTCTCTCCCTCATATCTGCTTCGAGGTCTTGATAAATTGTGGCATTTATTTGTTGTTTAGAATCCAGTATTCCTGTAATTATTTCGTCTTCTGTCTAAACATCTTTAAAGAATTATCATGTGTCATTTACGTAAGCCAGGTTTCCATTGCAGTTTTAATAAATATTCCTTTTTCAAATTGCCTGAAAAACCACCTCTTGCGAGCATAAAAACTTTTGTGCAATATATGGAAGGCACATTTTCACATTTTCCATTGGGCACATTTTCAATTCGCAATTTCAATTTGCGTAATTTGAAGGGTAATGGAAACGCAGCTAATGACACTTTGACGCATGCAGTCATGAAATCTGTGACTCTCATGCTACACTAACTGAAAAACATCTATAATGAAAAATAAACTTAATTCAGTATATATACTCTCTGAAAACAAGTCGCATTTTTGTATGCAGTTCTGCTTCTAAAGTTAATTTATCTTTAATTTTGTATTAATTTTGCTTAATATTTGAACTCACAACTATGCTATCTACAATAATACATGTACTTAATTGATGTATTCTCTGAAAATACATCTAAATAAATTATGCAATTTTGCTTTTTAAGAAAAACATATTTTTTATGCAGTGTAAGTCATCTCTCTCTCTCTCAAACACACACTTTCCACTGATTAGGGGGCTAAACATACACACCCAAAACAGAACGTAGGTCTGTCTGACCTTGTGATCCTCGTTTGGATATTTCTGATGTTGGACGCAGTTTTCCTGGACTAAATAATATCCTTTGCAAATCCAGGATAACCACCTTAAGACTTCTGCTAAATGTGGCTGGACCTAATTTCACGAACATTGAGCAAACAGCATCTCATTTGAGAATTTTTTCAACTCGAATAGTTGCTCAAATGATGGCAAAGTGGCAGTCTGCTCTTTCAAAGGAAGAGAGACAACTATTAACAGACTATTGTACAGGAGTAGAGATTCCTAATACTGAAGACTCTTCTCCAACTATATACTTGTCTCCCAAACTAGATGATTGTATGGGTTTGTTTTTAAAAACTGGAACGTCTTTGTGTTTGGATTTCTTTTCGGTTACAGGGAAAGTCTTGTACAAAGCTTGTGTTTTGGTTTTTAACAAGAAGATTTTAGATGACAAAGTGGATACACCATGGCGTTCTTTCTTAAAATTAGATGATAATGTTAAGCCTGAATGGCGAGTTTTGTATAAGCCACCGTTAACGAAGAGAGTAGGAGATATGCAATGGAAAGTGCTCCATGGAACAATAGCTGTCAATGCTTTTATTTCTGTTTTAAATCCTGAGGTGAGCTCTGAATGTCCTTTTTGTTTTAAAAGAGAGACTGTTTTTCATGCTTTCATGGAGTGCTCTAGATTAAAGCCCTTATTTGATGTATTAAGAAATCTTTTTGATGCTTTTAATGAAACTTTTTCCAAGGAAATATTTGTTTTGGGCGCAAAATATGTGCAGAAAAGACGAATTGATTGTCAATTAGTAAATTTTATCTTGGGTCAAGCTAAACTAGCTATTTATTCAAGTAGGAAAAATATGACTGAACAAAGGCCTGGACATAATGTTACTGTGTTGTTTCCAAATCTTATAAAGTCTAGAGTGTTGATTGATTTTAATTTTTATAAATCTATGGATGATCTTATTTCTTTTGAACTAAAATGGTGTAGCAAAGGAGCATTGTGAAGATGAATTATTTTTTACACATTTTCTGTAATTTTATTCTCTGTGATAATTTATACCTTTTATGTAGATTTGTAATAAAGAGCATTTAAATTAAAAAAAAAAAATTCTCTCTCTCTCTCTCTCTCTCTCTCTCTCTCTCTCTCTCTCTCTCTCTCTGATGATAAGGTGGTTATTCATCAGTCGTCAGCTGAAGAGGCAAAGAATTTCTGTCAGCTCATTCTCAGGTTTTGAGAAGAACGAGATTGAATTTTCTTTGGCCTTCACTGAAGGTTGACAGATTTTCTGTTGGTCTCACTGTTGACATAAAGTCTCATGTGTAAAGATAAAACTGTCAAAATTCACATGATTATTCCAGCTGAAAGAGTGGGCCACTGATGCTCAAAATGGTACAATTAGTGAAGAGTCACCTGGGTCGCTTTACTCTCTTTCTCTTCATGTCAGTCATTGTGTCTGCAGCACTATAATATAGTGTAAGCTGAACCCAGAAGTGGCTCTCACATTAGGAAGCAACGTCGAGAGATCCTCAACCTAAAGAACCAGGCAGCCTCTACAGAGCCGTGGGGGTGACGACAGCTAGAGGCGATAAGACCACCTATTCTAGCCGTGATGACGAAAGTAAATCAGTTTCAGCTGACACACTATGCCCTGACACACAGGATGGAATGACACTATATGTCAAAGACAGCATGCTTTTTTATGTTATTTTTTGGAAGAAGAAGATTTTTAGGGATAATGTATTCTTGCAGATAATATAATATTAATGAAATAAAAGGCCACTTAACTGTACTGTTAAGTATACTTTCATTCATGTTTACTAAACACACTTTTAAAAAATGCACTTTGTAGTTTTCAAATTAAAAGTTTTATATTAAAGTACATTGTGTTTAAATAATCTTTTGTCATGCTTTAAAGTATTATTGACTAATACTAAAGCACATGCAAAATACTTGATTATAATTTTAACTGTTTTGTGCTACTTGATATTTCATTTAAAGTACATTTTAGTACTTTATTACAGAAGTAATTATGAAATGACATATAATGATGTACTTAAGTCCTACTTAAGTGGGTCAAAACATCACTCTAAAGTTCAGCTAACTGCATTTAACTCTTTCCCGTTTATACATGTTGCCAGCCACTGCCAGAGTTTTTTATAATTTTCACAAAAGTTTCATGGCCCCCAGAATATTTTGTTGTATGAATATTTGAACATGCAATATATCAGAAGAAAAGACACTTTGCTTTTAAACAAACAAACAAACAAACAAAAAAAATAATAATAAAGTTTTATTCTAGTTTCATGCATTCTTTTTTTATAAACACTTGAATGTGGCTAAGTTTCATTAAAAAAAAGCAACATTTTGAGCAAAAAGCTGAGAAAATCACGTTTTTGTCAAAGACTACATCTGGATCATAATCAGAACGATAATCAAAACATATATGGAGTAGATTGAGTCCATCAACACCCCTAATGCTTGCACAGTCCTATAGCTCCTCCTGAATCCACATTTCATTTAGTAACATTAGGCAGTTTTGATTTATATGCTGTTTAAAGTTGATGATTGTGTTATTTTACATATGCATATGATAACACATGAAATCGCTTGTTTCTGCGTCTTTTTCGCACATGTTTTGATCAGAAGATTCAATACTCTTTCAGAAGATGCATCATAGCGCCCCCTATCGTAAAACAGTGAAAACACGGAAAGCCGCAAATTTTCCGTCAATGGCGGGGAAGCGTTTTTTCACAAATGGCGGAAATTTTCATCAATGGCAGGGGAAAAAGTGAATCTCACTATAAGAACCAATGTCTTTGCTGCTGACGTTCAATGATCCAAATCAACAATACGAATAAGCAAACCTGACTTTAGTTAAACATCACATTTGTGTTTCTTCTGTTTTTTTGGTTTTTTTATCGCATAAGAGTTATTCCTATTCTTCTGCCATCCAGAACGGCAGCACAGCTGAGAGGTTTGTTTGAGCTGCGCCCTCTACTGTACAAACGTGAATTTGCATTTCCTGCACCCTGAGGCTTATTCATTTCACTTTGGTGTGAAAGGGCCTTTACATTTGCCAAAAATGTCGCGTTTGGGAGTGTATGGATAAACATTAAAGTGAGTGGTGGTTGACCGGGTTTTTAACCACTGAAAGTAGAAGACAGCTGATATCATTTAGATATATTATATTACATTTAATATAACTCAGCTCATTGCTAAATTGTGAAATGACTTTCATAACATTGCTGAAATGAATACTTATTTCACACAATATTAACATAAAATAATTGGACAATTGATTAAAAAAAAAAAAAAAAAAAGATTGGTGGATATAATGCAACACGAAGCAAGAAACCTATGCTTTCTATTAAAGGCTAGCGGACAAATCCACTAAATGCTTTATTAGTCCAGAGCATGAGGCACATTGTGTCGGGGAAACAAAGCAATTCATCACGTTTCTTAGGTTTAATCTTTCTGTGGTAAATATTTCTCAGTTTTCAGCTGATTAGTATTCTTTCACCAATCACTTTAATCCAATGAGTAGAGCAGCTAATTAAGCAGACGGAAGGGTTAGATTAAAGACAGAATGTTGAGAAGCCATACAGCGCTAATAATTAAGACTATAAGCCCCACACTGAGAACTAGCTAGTCCAACACAAGAGAGAACTAAAAGGAAATGAATGTTGTTGCCGCAGCTTAAATTTCACTCTCACAGGAAGTAGTTACTGTACACCAATGCTTCTCATTAATGGCAAACATAATACAACCAACAAACATGTTAAGCGATTTGTGCTGTGTGTAAACCTACCGTTATTGCTGTTGTCATCTACCAGTACGATCTCTTTGAGCAGGTGGTGGGGGGTTCGGTTCATGGCCGAATGGATGGAGCGTAGGATGACAGAGAGCGCCTCATTCACAAAGATGAAGACTATACTAACCTGCGGGAGGTTGGACGGGTAAGACATGTTTTTGCACCTGCGGGAACAGATGAAACAAAAATGTTAATATGTGAAGGCATTTCCAAGAACAGGGAACAATTGGTGTCATGTTGGTTTTTAAAACACAAATTTAGTGATTAATAAAGCATTACTAAAATGATCCAAGCTACTAGCTGTATTTTTGGCCAGTCTCGCCTTAGAGGTCTTGACTTTCTCAAATGTATCCAACAATTAAAATTATTTATAATAACAATTTGAAATAATTTTGAAAATCTATTATTAAATAATCTAATTAATTTGACCATGCCTATCCATTCAAGTTATTTTAACTGGGGGTAACATGATCAATAATTTTAATAATTTTAATCATATTAATAATATTCCTTTATTTTATGGGAAATATAAGTTTATCAATAAGTACAATCGAGTATTTTGGTCCCAACTTACCCATTTTTAATATGTATACTTCTTAAAGGGATAGTTCACCCAAAAAAATTAAATAACCCCATGATTTACTCACCCCTCAAGCCGGTGTTTATGACATTCTTCTTTCAGACGAAATCAATCGGAGTTGTATTAAAACATTTCCTGACTAATCCAAGCTTTATAATGGGAGTGAATGGCTGGTGAAAATTGTAAGCACAAAAAAGTGCATCCATCCATTATAAAACTATTCCATGCGACTCCGGGGGGTTAATAAAGGCTTTCTGAAGCGAAGCCATGGGTTTTTGTAAGAAAAAATACATTTATAAATTTATAATCTAAATTAACGACTGTATGCATATTATTATTCGCGACCAGTACGTTTTGTTTTGCTCTTTCCTCTGAGCTTCCGCATTCGTCATTACGTCGTGTGTCGGGTCAGTGGTTTGTCTTCCACGGTAAATCGATGCGTACGACCATCTGCCAGAAGTTAATATGGGTATTTTCCTTACACAAACACATGGTTTAACTTCAGAAAGCCTTTATTAACCTCTTGGAGCCATATGGATTACTTTTATAATGGATGGATGCACTTTTTTGGGCTTAAAATTTTCACCAGCCGTTCACTCCTATTATAAAGCTTGGAAATTACATTAAATAAAAAATAATAATTTTCAATATAACTCAGATTGTATTCGTCTGAAAGAAGAATGTCATACACACCTAGGATGGCTTGAGGGTGAGTATTTCATCACTTCTGTATGTCCCAAATTTTAGTGACGGAGTTGCAGAACTGCAAACCTTATACAAAATGTATTTAAAAAATAAATACAACAGCCCATATAATATTTAGTTTGACCTCCTGAGGTTTACAATCAGCATTTTATTTCTTTGCTGACGAGAGTTTCAGGCCCTATTCTGTTTCCTTTACGTGGAAAACACAGTGAAACACAAATGAAAAAGTCAAAAGGCAATTAGAAAAACAAGACCTTTTTGGTAAATATAGAAAGTCTTTTACAATAATAGGCAATGTTTTGATGTTCTTGGCAGACTGGAGTTTATAACAAGTGGGTTTTCAACGTTTTCAGACCCAGGTACTCAATAGCAATTTGGCACCACAGAGAGAAAAGAACAGATGTGATCAGATGTGAAGGAGTTCTTTATGTTGCTGCCAGCAAGACACATCCAGTAATTACAGGCTATGGAGTAATTATGTTTTTCCACACACACCTCTTTCAAAGCCTGTCAAAATAGAGTCGGTTGGTGTAAACTGTATGTTGCCATGCTTTCAACGCATAACAGACTGAAAAAAACAGTTACAGAAACAGTACAGTATATATATATACAGACCCTTTCCAAAAAATTTGAATATCATGGAAAAGTTTATTTATTTTCATAATTCCGTTCAAAACGTTAAACTCCCATAGATTATAGATTCAGGGCCCACAACTTAAACGATTTCAAGTATTTAGTTGTTTATTTGTACATAATTTGGGCTTCCAGCTCATAAAACCCACGAAAACAGAATTTCAAAAAATTAGAATATTACATGAAATCACACAGTAATTACAGTGATACCATGGTCATTGAACCAGGTTTTGGTTCTTTTGGCAGTGTGGGCTGGTGCAAATCCTGCTGGAAAATGAAGGAAGCATCTCCATAAAGCTCGTCTGCTGAAGGAAGCATGAAGTGCTCTGAAAATGTCCTGGTAGACGGCTGCGTTGAGTGGACAGTACAGTGGACCAACACCAGCCGATGACATGGCTCCCCAAACCAACACAGACTGTGGAAACTTCACACTGGACTTCAAGCATCTTGGATTGTGTGCCTCTCCATTCTTCCTCCAGACTCTGGGACCTTGGTTTCCAAATGAGATGCAAAATTTGCTCTCATCAGAAAAGAGGACTTTGGTCCACTGTGCTTTATTAAATCCAGAGTCAACGCAGCCGTCTACCAGGACATTTTCAGAGCACTTCATGCTTCCTTCATTTTCCAGCAGGATTTGCACCAGCCCACACTGCCAAAAGAACCAAAACCTGGTTCAATGACCATGGTATCACTGTGTAATTACTGTGTGATTTCATGTAATATTCAAATTTTTTGAAATCCTGTTTTCGTGGGTTTTATGAGCTGGAAGCCCAAATTATGTACAAATAAACAACTAAATACTTGAAATCGTTTAAGTTGTGGGCCCTGAATCTATAATCTATGGAAGTTTAATGTTTTGAATGGAATTATGGAAATAAATGAACTTTCCCCTGATATTCTAATTTTTTGGAAAGGGTCTGTATATATATATCATACACAAAGTAGTGGCCAAAAGTTATGTCCAGCCTAGGAAATTTGACATCTTCACCTTTTATTTAAATAAATATTATTAAAAATATAGATTTTGTAAGCATACTGCGTAGCTGTATCACGTACAGGCTTACACACAATGACGAGAGAGATGGATCAGTTTAAACAGGTGAGTTTATTAGTGAAGCAGCAGGAACGCAGTCGAATTCACAGGTAAGATGATCAATATACTGTAGCGAGAAGTGCATCTCTGGTAGTCTTGATAGTAATGTTGACCGTGTCCTACAGGTTTACTGATCACACACACACACACACAAGGGAGAAGACGAGGAATGACTGGATGACATGACCGCGGTTACAACTGTAGTAGAGTATCACATGACGTTCTAGCAGGTAATTAGCAAGGTAAGTGAGTCTGTTGAATAAGACAACCCAGAGAAAGTCTGAGGTTGTGTGTGTGCTACTTATAGTGCTGGTGATGAGGGCAGGTGTGTGTCAGGTGTGTGTGATTAATTCACCAGTGTGGGAGGGAGAGCCTGGCGTGATCGTGAGAAGTTGTGCTTGGGGTCTGTTGTTTTATTTGTGATAATGCAATGAAACATGCCAAATTGTGCGGACATAATTGTTCACCAGGCTGTCATACAAAGAAATTATGCACACAGGCAAAAACAAGAGAGAACCAATTAAATATTAATAACTGCTGTAGTCAATGTATTTTTTTTTTTTCTGTGAGTTTTTTGTTTTTCTATGCATTTGTATGTATAGTAAAAATAAAACCTGTAGCTGTAGTTTGCATTTTTTTTTAAGATAAATAACTTAACCTAGTTTTGTGCTTTGTTTTTCCTTCATATATGAAATATTTTAAAAATATTAAATATTTTGACCGTTTAATCGACCTTGTAGCAAACAAATATCCCCTCCGGACATACTGTCTCTGTATGTGAACTGTACATGAAAAAATGATTAATAATAATTTTCTTATCTATTGGCAATTGTTTTTAAGCATTAACATAATTTTATTAAAGTTTTCCAGTAAATATTTGCAGGACATCTGCTGACTGCAACTATAGATTTGTTGTGCTCAACAATCACATCGGTTTGCACAGGCATTTGCTGCGACAGTGAGTAAAGGCCCGATATATTTCAAGCAACAAAATCAGGAAAAAACGAAGTTCGTTTGGACTTGGTTTCTGGAGTTCACAACAGCTTTTCTAAAGCAAACTTTCTGGAAAAGTTTGCTCTGATTAGAAAACACCTTCGAACTACATCTGGTCCATGCCAATGATGTAATAGGTGGGTGTGGCTCTGAGGCTCCGCCTTCTTTAACATGGAAATCTTCTCCGGTTCATCTCTTCTGTTCAGTCCGTCGAGGTCAGACGTCCACGAGTGAAAACATAAACACTGGAGAGCTGCTTTATAGTAGAAATCGAAGTGTAATTCTAATGGAAAGAAACACTGGCCCTGTTTTTTCATATTCAACACTGTAAAGCTGTTTGGTTTAAAGCAAACTACTGTTTACATTGCTATATAAATAAACGTGATGTGACTTTACTTTACTGGAGTACTGAATTGCAGAGCTGGTTCAAACATCCAAATGGCTATGATCCGATGCTTTCTTAGCTGCTGTTTTCTCACTGTCATTTTAGCTGTGTTTTTATTTTGTTATTAAGAGGAAAGCGCGCAGCACATAATTACATATTTATCTAAACGCTGCTCTCAGCCGTGTGAGCGGCGTTGGGATGTTCGCCAACAGTATGTCGCTGCAAAAGTATTTCAAACTTCTTTTTACGCCTAAACAAAGAACGAAAAAGAACTTCAAGACAGACAGGTTGTCTTAAGTCTTGACTGCAATACACTCACCCATTAGGCCTGTAGTCTGGGATGGGTCTGTCCATGGAGAGGCGGTCGCTGAGATAACCGTTGTAGCCGTAATACTGAAACATCTTGAGGGCCACTCGACGGCTCTCTGGTCCCAGATCCTGGCCCCAGTGGTTGAACAAGGACGAGTCGGCAAAAGATCGATCTTCTTGATTGTCATCTCCTTTCAGCGGGGACTCTGTGAGGGTCAGACAGAGAGATGGTTGGCATTCCCCTGATAGTCAAACATGTCAGAGTCTATAAAAGGAAAATAACACTGAGTCCATTTACATGCACAGTCTTACACCGATTGTGCTCAACAAACCGTCAACGTGTTTCAATGCCTTCACTGGTGGTTAAACCCTTTATGGAGAAAGAAGTATGCTTAGTATTAAAATCATAAATGTATCATTAAAAAAAAAAACTGTACAAATAATATAACATTAATGAAATAAAAAGGCCATTTAAGTGTACTTAAAGAGAGTGCACTTTCATGGCTGTTTCTTAACACACTTAAGTACATTTTTAAATAGTGCATATTTTAATAATGTCAAATTAAAAGTTTTATCTAAGGTACACTTATTTTGATGTGTTGACTACTAAAGCACATGTAAAGTACTTGGTTATAATTTGAAATGTAGTGTGTTATTCAGTATTCAGTTTTAAAAGTATGCTAAAGTGCACTTTTTCTTTTTGAAAGAAAATTCAAAATCCATTCAACACACATAGATTTTTTGCTCATTACTCTGTTTTCTTTTCACTTTGATGTAAACACAAGTGCTGGGGGATTCTTTCATTCTACCATCTTTCTAAACTGGAGGTTGAGATTGGTTCAAACCAGTGTCTAAGAATCACATCTGTTGGTTTTGTTGTTTTCATTGTGTATGTTCGTGTTTCTTTCTAGTTATCTCCCCCATGCTACTGATGGCTGGTTTGTGGCTTAAGGGGCATAACTTACACACCTCTCTCTTTATATCGTTCTCAATTTTTCTAGTTTTTATTTGGTGATATAATAAATATTTATTTTTAATTTGACCCAGCTTGTTTTCAACTCTGTATTTACAGGGCATGACACTGTTAATGATCATTGAAGTCTCTAAATTTAACTAATCTGGACAGTCATACTACTTTGTTGTGCTTTAAAAAACAAACAAAAAAAAACATATATTAGGGATGCACCGATATGAAAATTTTGTCTGATACCGATAACCAATAATTATTTATATTTGAAAGCCGATAACTGATCATATTTCGAGCAATTCAAAACCATCAGGGCAAACAGTGTGCATCTGAAGTGTCTCAGCTGTAGGAAATAATCCATTATTTATCAGCTGTAATATATCGGCCAAATGTTCTTATCGGGCCAATAAAGATAACATAAGAAATTTACATATATTGGCCGATACCAATATGGTGGCCAATATATCGTGCATATATATACACACACACACACACACACACACACACATCCTACTTACATATTGTGTGGTAACAACTCTAAAATATTGTATGCTGCCCCCATCCTATATAAATTTTTGAACAAATCCTAAACCCTC
Source organism: Abramis brama (assembly GCF_963993115.1). Taxonomy (NCBI): domain Eukaryota; kingdom Metazoa; phylum Chordata; class Actinopteri; order Cypriniformes; family Leuciscidae; genus Abramis; species Abramis brama. Next base: position 57,068,657 of record NC_139965.1, on the reverse strand, counting down.
TGTTTTTTAAATAAATAAATAAATAAAACTTAATTTCAGTGTGGTCACAGACTTTTGTAAAGCACTGTACATTTATAGCTTCATTGACACATTGAAGGTAATATTTACAAAGTGCCAATCCAGTGCAGAAGTAACCATCCCTAGAGTATAATAGAATAACTGCTGCAAAAGAACAATGATTTGAAAACCTGAAAGACAAAATAATCTACATGAAAATGGAAATAAAATCTCAGGAGAACATTATATTGAGGGAAAACAATGTTCCACAGAAACAATATCCTTACATAACGCTCCCATTGTGAATTTGCGTATCAATGTCACTTTGATTGACCTTTGTGTTTGACTGTCAGTTGCGACCTTTCCATGTCTAGCAGCACTAACCACACACTAACATGCAACAGTTTATAGATATCAAATAGAAATCAGAGCTGCATAAATACCAATATTTAATTTACACCAACTATATTAAAAACAAATAATTACACATTTAACTGCCACTATTATTCTATTTTATAAGTTCCTAATTTGTTTTGGAGATCTCCTACCATAGATTTACATTCATCCAAGGTAAGAAACATTTTTTTTACCTCATAATATACATTGTGCATCAGGGTGTGACGAGACACTTAACTCACAAGACGAGACGAGACACGAGATTGGGTTCACGAGAACGAGAAGAGACGATATTTTTGCACAATATTTTATAGAAATCCTCAATGACAAAATTCATGACTGGAAAAATAGTCTGCAGGTGCATTTTAAAATGTTTTAACTAATAATCTTGTAATGAATTTCATTTCAGTTCTACTTTGAGTATGAATTATCAGATGCATTGAAATACAACAATATACAAGCACTGTAAAAGGTTTTGCCACAAACTCAACTGACTGGCTTCTCTCCTGTATGATTTCACATGAGTCTCTTCAGACCTTACTATACATGAATATCAGTCACGTGACCTCTTACGTCATCCGCTCTTTTTCCAGTTGACTGCCGCCATCTTGAGTACCTACCGAGTACTGTCTATGGTACTGACAAACCTATTATCTCAAGTCTTGTTAGAAAACAAACAAAAAAATAACTATTCTTGAAACATTATTTGAATTCTTTTCAAAAAATGATTGTATGGAATAGAATAGCTCCTGCAGCAGGTGCATTAGCACAACAGGTAGCATAAAGCTACATGACACAATTTAATTGATTAATATTACACTTTTACTTTAAGCTCACTTTAAAACACCATCGAGTATTTGTATCATATTCCGGTCGCGGTTTAAAATGGTTTCAAGACAAAAAAATATTTTGAAATATGTTATATTTAACATTTTATATGAAGCTATGGGCTATCCTTACCTAGCATGCATACTGTAAACATTCTTTATTCATATGAAAATACCCCAATCGCACGAAAATCACACACAAATCACACACAAATCACATATACTTCAAACCATGCATTTATTAGCTTCTTGTTTCAGGTGAAGAGATGTTACTTTAGCTTTGTTATCACGGATGTCAGAATGAGGAAGTCACGCAGGACCGCGTCAGGCAGAACAGAAGCGTGATTTTTTTTTTTTTTCAAACCACTTCAGCGCAAATCAGGAAGAGGAGACAGATCTCGCTGCATTCCCTGTTTGAGCTCTTCAGATCGCATAATTCAGTGGAAAATGAATAGAAATGTTATTCTGTATGACGAAATATTTTACAAACATGTGATAATTAATCATTATTTCTCCAAAAATGCACACCATTGGACTAATAGCCCTGGCGGATACTGTATATTGCATGTATTTGAACACAAATAAACCGGAGAAGACGTGAATGAATGCTTTATGAGTGATGATTTCTATTCAAAATAACGAACGTTACAGATTTATGTTATGTTACATTTATGTTGTATTTATGTTACCGTGTTGTGAAAGCATAGCTAGCTAGTTCCTTTACGACTGACGTATCGATCTTGCCGAATCAGGTACTCAAGATGGCGGCAGACAAGTTTTAGAAGTGAGTGACGTCAGTGAGGAGACGTTGGTGACTTCATCTGATATTCATGTATACATGAATTATGAGCTTCCAGAACTTCTGATTGAGGCTGTGTGTGACCTCCTAATGGAACTCCTTTCCACAAATTGAACATAGAAATAAAAACAGTATAAATAACAGAAAAAAATATATATATTTTTCTTAGTCTTAAGTGCAAACAATAAGTGCAAGTGCAACCATAATCAAAGAACTGTAGCACACAGACTCTTTATTATTGTTGTGAAATTGCTGTTTCATTTTTGCTGTTTCATTCAAAGGCGGTGAGTTCGGAAAAAGGCCGGGAAGAGAGAAACGAGCGAGTGAGTTAGGCTGGTGCGTTTGTGTACAGTTGTTTGCGTTCCGATTAAAAGTTCAGAAACGGAGGCTCCCTTTTCTGACGTTCTTCAGACCTTAGAGTACTGTAAGAGCAGAGCAGACGTTTACAATACTTTACAATGGTTTTTATTTTATAAAAACAGCAAAATGACAGTGGAGGTGGCATATTATATGCTAATTTCACCCTCACGCTCTCCATCATGGCGATATCACGAGACAGCTTTTCACTCGACGAGAAATCTCGTCACATTTAGATCTCGTGGCACGAGGTCTCGTCACACCCCTACTCATTACTCAAATAGAAGTTCTAATGAAGATTCAGCCTCTCTAAACCCATACTTTGTGCAAGCCTACTCTGCTCTGATTGGTCAGACACCTCGGTCTGTTGTGACTGCTCTACTCTACTCTGATTGGTCAGATGGGCCAGTCTGTTGTGATTGGTCTACTCTGCTCTGATTGGTCAGACACCTCGGTCTGTTGTGACTGGTCTACTCTGCTCTGATTGGTCAGATGACCCAGTCTGTTGTGGTTGGTCTACTCTGCTCTGATTGGTCAGATGGCCCAGTCTGTTGTGGTTGGTCTACTCTACTCTGATTGTTCAGATGGCCCAGTCTGTTGTGACTGGTTTACTCTGCTCTGATTGATCAGATGGCCCAGTCTGTTGTGATTGGTCTACTCTGCTCTGATTGGTCAGATGGCCCAGTCTGTTGTGACTGGTTTACTCTGCTCTGATTGGTCAGATGGCCCAGTCTGTTGTGATTGGTCTACTCTGCTCTGATTGGTCAGATGGCCCAGTCTGTTGTGACTGGTTTACTCTGCTTTGATTGGTCAGATGGCCCAGTCTGTTGTGATTGGTCTACTCTGCTCTGATTGGTCAGATGGCCCAGTCTGTTGTGACTGGTTTACTCTGCTCTGATTGGTCAGATGGCCCAGTCTGTTGTGATTGGTCTACTCTGCTCTGAATTCAGCGCGTGTCGAAAACAAAACCTCCATTACCATATCTGAATTTCAACTCCAGAGGCTTCCTTAGCACTTGTACATTGATACGAACAGCAATGATAGCGTTGGGTTTTCCGTATCAATTCCAGTGCAAGTCCGCATCCTTTAGAAATGCAATCAAAGTGGATTCACAGTGCAGAAAACATCGTCTTCTCTACATGTCGACAAGACAAACCAAACTCTTCCAGGCCTCAGCTACAGCTACAGTCTTTGAGGGGCGGACAATCATAGGCTGGCATTATGCAAAATTGTTACATTGTTACGTGAGACTCATTTCAGGCCGTTCAGAATCGATTCTTTCTTTTAGGAGATAATAATTTTATTTGTCCTGTACTATTCACAACAACTACAACGATAACTATATTATCGCTCTCCATCGATGCATGATAACGTTCCATTTATGATAAGCGTGCTGCAGTTTTGTCGCCTGCCGCTTTAAATGCTCGAGCTCTTGAAGCAGGATGAATTCTGATTGGCTGTCAATGTTTTTATCATTCATCAGCTGGGAAAAAAAAAAATATTCTGAAAGTAATTCCAACGATGTTGTTTCTCTGTGCCAGTATAATTATACTTGTGGTGTGGCATCTGCTATTCTTTTACATTTAGAATGATTTTTAGAACTGTATCTTTATCTTTATTGTTATAGTTATCATCCATGGTGTGAATGGCCTTTATACTCACACAGGCCTCTTTTCACAACTCAAGTCCCTATCTCAAATAATGTTCACACTCCTCCTTAAAAACATCCCTTCTACAATATTTCAGGCTGTGGGAACTGATCGCAAGAGGATAGATTGAATGGGGAAGTGGCATTGTTGGGAGCAACAGCATTGCAACCTGGACCTGTGTGAAATCATGACTACAGAGTCCCCAGTCAGAAAACTGATACTGAAGGGGTCAGTCTGGATCACTGACGGAATCAAATAAGGCTCTGTTGGATACACCCACCCAAACCAAAGAGTATAGAAGTACCAAGAGGCGAAACTCAATAGAACGTTCCATTGCAACAAACTCACCCATGCGCAGAGCTGCAGCTCCGCCATCTTGGACTGAACGCAACACAGCTGTCATAGAATTGAACGATACCGGTTCAAATTCAAAAGCGGTTAAATTAACTAAAAAGTAGTTTCTAGTTTTTAATATCTCTAGAGCAGACATATCCCATGTCTCCCGGAAGATCCGGGAGTCTCCCGCATATTGATAGCGGCTCCCTGATGCCCGCAAATTAGCTAAAATCACCCGGAATCTAAAGCGAGCGAGCAAGAGCGCGCAGCTCCAAACCGTGTAACGTTAGAGCACACGGCAGAAAGGGTGAGGAAGCGAAATATCAACATATCAACCTAAAATGTGGAACACAATTTGTTCAGATTTTTTGCTTTCATTTTCATGCAGTTCTAGAGTAAAATATATTTTGTAATATATATATTTATATAAAATATAAATAATTATATTTTAAATTTGTACATTTTAATAAACTCAAACTTGCATAACTTTTTTCTGTTTCACTTTCATAATTTATTTCACTTCAACAATAATCTGACAAATTAAAACAAGACCAACCATAGGTCTAAATTCCAAAGCATTCTTGAATTACAACCATTTAAGTTTGGATAGTGATTTTCATGTTTATGCGAAAAAAAGGTGACACTAGTTAAAGGGTTAATTTAGTGATAACAATGAATTAATAAAGCGGTCATTTGCCAGGTTAGGTTCATATCTCTGAAAGTATGCGATTTAAAAAGCCCATTTCGAGTCTTGACAATTTCGACCAAATACATAACATTAGCAAACTGTTACTGCGGTTATGGGATAGCTTACATTAACGTTACAGCACCTGTTATCGTTGACGTTAGATCACTTTAAAGTTAATAAAAACCTTTTCTACTTTACCTCTCTGGATCTTTGGGGAATCTATGAAATGCTAGTTGATTGTTTGTACACTGGTAGTTGTTGCAGTTGATGGCAGAACACTGTTTTCTTTGTTTCCAATTATTTCCAGACATAATGTTAATGCTGTACAGTAGTTGTGCTAACGGTAAAGCCGTTGGTTCAGTCCAAAATGGCGGCCGCGCTACCGAAGCGCCACCTAGTGGCTGTTGTCAAAACTGCAACGGAGTTTCGCCTCTTGTTACTTCTATACTCTTTGCCCAAACGGCAGCTCTGAATAAACACTGGAGCTGTGCTGCTAACACGCCACAGACTGCAGCGTGTTTTAAGCACTAGTGCAGGAATGTGATTTATTGGACCCTGTGCACAAACACGCAGCATCTGACTGCTGAGATGGAATATCAATATTCTGTATTTCTGCTTGCTGATTGAAAATGAATTCTGTTTCATGTATTTCAATTTTCCATATTAAGGCCTTTTGATATAATTCTCTTAAGACATTATAAAAGGGATCTCAAAATCAATCTCAAATGACCTGGGGATGCAAGGCAGGGGGTGTTCTCAACAAATACAAGTGGTTTTACAACCATGAATTGAACTATATGCAGCTATTTCTGGAGTTATAGTTGTTGATACATGGACAGGCCTTTTTCAAACATAACAAATGCAGAAAATTAAAAATTATTTGTAGCTACTCTATCCTGGGGGCCAAAGGTTTAAGACCCCTGAAGGTTGTATACTAGCACTTAGATACCAGTTCCACAATCCTATTATCCCTTGTGAAAAAGAAGATGACTTTATCATACTTTTAAGAGTACTTGGTTTCACTTTATGTTAATTGTCCCTTTAACACATTAAAGTGAAAGTTACAGTCACAGTAAAATTACCGAGCACATTACAGAAATAATACTTAAAAATAACACACATTAGTGCAAACTGAATGTAATGTTATCAGACACTTAACTGCATGTTATTTCCAATTAAATGAAAATAGTTTAATAGTTTAAATCTATATAAAATGTGATTATTTGAACTAAAGAGTGATGTTTGACCCATTTAAGGTGCAGTAAGCGATTTCTGAGAAATGCTGTTGATATTTAAAATCAGCACAAACAAACACACCCCTCCCTTCATTGCTCCACCCCTAAAATACACAAACACTCAATGCAAGAGTGGATGTGTCTTTATGTCAGCCATCTCTCTTTCTAAAGTCTTCAAATCTCCCTCTTGCTCATTCTCTCTCTCCATGGATGGACACGTCCCCTACACTGCTGATTGGCTATGGCTGATGGTGCTAGGTTCGATTCACTTTCAACAGCATTTCTCAGAAATCACTTACTGCACCTTAAAGTAGGACTTATGTATATCTTTATATGTAATTGAATAATTATATTGCCTTCGGAAAATGATTAGAGTGTACTGCTGAATGTAATGACAAGTATTTATGGTAAACAAAAATATACTTTAATGTCATTTCTATTTAAACTTGTATGTCATGTATTTAAATATATTTGTAATTACACATTTGAAATTGAACTTGAAATTAAGTACATTCAAAAATACCAAGAACTTCACATGTGCTTTAGTATATTAGTCAACATAAAATAAGTGTATACTTCTTTAAAGGATGACAAGATTATTGAAACAATGATTTGAAATGTACATCAAAGTACACTTTTTAAATGTAAGAAACAGTCATGAAAGTGCCCTCCAAGTACACTTAAGTAGCCTTTTATGTCATTATTATTATATTATTATTTTTAATAAACTTTTAAGATTTGAAGTGCACTAAGTGTTCATTCAAATACAATTAAGCGCACTTATTTTTCACAAGAGATAACTGCTTTGTAAGACACTGTGTGCTTGTCAACAGATCAGGGCTGTGTTTCCCAAAAGCATTGTGTGCCGAAGTTGATTGTAGAACAATCGCCACAAATGGTGTCTACAATCAACTTGGCTCGCAATGCTTTTGGGAAGCGCAATTCAATTCAGGAATAACAAAGGAGTACAATATACATCAATAAATGGCTCGCATTTAGGTGACACATAGCTAATTTATCTGAGCTCTCAAACTGGATGGTAACATCTGCTGCTATAATGTGCTGGCTAATAAAATGCGCAACTGTCATTTGGCAAATGTATGATTTGGCTATTTGTGCATTATTCTCTCAGCAGAGTAATTGCTTTGACAACCAAAATAATAGATGACAGGCCTTGTTCTGAGAAATATGCTATGTGCCATGAAACTAGAAGTAGCATGAACACAATGCCTTGTTAAAATGCTTTTCACCTGGATTGCAAATTTATTTTGGCAGTGTTTGGTGTAAAAGATGGACTAAATGGAGAAATGGTCATTTTAAAAGCAGTCTTTGCACACCGAGCATGAAACAAAAAAGCAATTTTGTTAGGCAGCTTTAATGATAGATACAAGCCACATTTTAGCATGTTTAGCCAATGCCTGATTCTTTCTGAAGGCTCTTAAAAGCACAAAATTCACTATTTGTCCCTGCCTTTCATGTCACAATGTTCATGACCAATCATAAATTTTAATAAAATATGATTTTATTATTTATTATTATTTGAATGATAATTTGGAATGGTGCTAAAATAGTCAAATAAACTATAAATGTACAAATGTATGAAATTGCCACATCAAATCATGTTGGCCAGAGCCTTTTTCGAAAGTTACAAGAACCTGCCAAAATAAAAAAAACTAATAAAAAAAAAACTTCATCAATTACTCACCCTCGTCGTGTCTCTTCAGAAGGCTTGGATTAAACTGTTTATAGATTTTTTTCTTTTTTCTTTTTTACAATCTCTATGAATGTTTTAAATCATCATATTTAGAGGTGAACATACTTTCAATGGGGGGACGGAAATCCATCAGATTTCATTCAAAACATGAAGATGAACAAAAGTCTTATGGTTTTATAGGTATTGATGAAAAAAAAAATATTTTTGAGTGAACTATCCCTTTAAAGGCCCACTGAAGTGCCTTGAAACGCGCAGCATTATTCAATGTGTTTACATAATTTCCACTGAAACAGGAAGACAGGAAGACATATTGAACAGCTCCTCCCCTTTTTTAGAATAGCCAATAGCCTTTAATTTATGTCACAGTCCGGCCACTAACGGTAGTGACACTAACATCATTCGCCCCAATGGAATGCATATTTACACTCTCTGAATTGTTCCCTGTGCCATTCACCATAGAAAATAGTAAATGTGTGAACAAGTGACTGATTTCAGCCACAGCTTCAGCGTCTCTTTATAATGTAGGGGGCAGGGCTTCAGAATCTACACTGAAAAAAACCCCAATAAGTAAAATGTACTTAATTTTTCTTTGGCAAATTTTTGCACACATATTTTTAAGTAAATTTCACATATGGAATTAAGTAAACTCTACTTAACTAAGTTAAGTAAAGTTAACTAAGTTAAGTTAACAAAGAAATATGTAATTTGAACTTGGCCAGTAAAAGGTTGAGTAATGTCTATTTAGTTGAAGTTTCCTTTGCAATACATTTCACTTAAACAATATAACATTGAATTAAACCACATTTTTAAAATATATGCTTTACTTAGACACATCTAACTAAATAATACAATAGACATTGTGTGAGACTCCATATCTACATATCAGAAGTAGCGGCACCTAAACACAGAGACCTCAATACTTGGTACACAATATACAATGACGGTAACATTTGATGGATTGTTTTTGTGTATGAATGAGCCATTTTGAGTGCCATTTCATAAAATGTCAAGTTACTAATCCTAACAACAAAAGCAATGATAAAACAGTGTAAATACAGCTGGAAAACAGTGAAAAATCAACCTCATTAATTATTCAAGGCCCAGTGCATGATGGGAACTTCAGTATCAGAAAAGTTTATAAATTTTATAACATTGATATTTACGCTTTAATTTCTACATGCTTGAATTGAGTACCAATATAGAATTTACTTAGTTTTTTTTTATTATTATTCTTGCCTGAACTAACTTTTTCATGTAGAAATTACATTGGATTTTTCTGTAGTATTTACTTCACCACAAAATATTTTTTTATCAGTGTAGAGATCATTTTGATTGGACAGAAAATCTGGTTAGAAGCTGAAGTGCAGAGTGATGTCATCAAAATCATGGATTCATATTGGCGGAAGTTAGAGTGAATGCTTGTATCTTCTAAATGGCATTGTTTTTGGAGCACACTAGACTATAGATAACAGTAAGACTAACATATTCTAACAAACATTTTTTGATGGTGACATTAAATGAGAATATTTTAATAATGACACGATCATAAGCATACACATCCCCGTAATATGTGCCTGAGGGTCAGTGATGTGACAGTATGTCTGGCTATTAATTAGAAACCACGCTGGTACGGTCAGGGGTGGCTTTAGTAGACTTCGTAACCTAGGCAACATCTAGTGGCTCAGTCTGCTCAGCATGTTGTCCCAACGGCTCTTTGTTGATAGAGGAATTCAGTCCGCAAGCATGCAGGCCAGCTATCAGAGCCTTTCTACTCAACAAAAGAGACAAAGGGCTTCAAGTAATGGAAGTCCTTTCACAGATATTAAACGCAGCTCTGAGAAATGGCAGAATTTCATAAGCAGTCTGAGAATGACCCTATATCAGTGTGTGCTGGGCGCATCACAGCAAGTACACATGAAAAGGTCAGGAGTTCTGCCGCAGCCAATATGCTGCATGACAGCGATGAATTCTTGAGGATAAAATCAACGTTAAATGGCTTTCACATCCCATTTCACTTCATAATGTAATGAAAATGGATCGTTTACTCTGGGGGGAAAAAAAGTAGGACAGGCTGTAGGTCAAGTTATGTGCTCGTTATTTGCTTTTATCGCCGCTTCATTGATTACATTAACGTTATGTTGTTAAATTACTGCATTCACTACTGGCATTTATTCTACAGGCTAAAATCAACCTACACTACTAGTCAAAAGTTTGGAATTATTAAGATTTTTTTTTTTTTTTTGAAACAAGTCTCCAATGCTCACCAAGGCTGAATTTATTTGATCAAAACTACAGTAAAAACTATTGTAAAAAATATTGTGAAATATTATTACAATTCCAAATGACTTTTTTCTCTTTTAACATATTTTAAAGGGGTGGTTGATTATGATTGGTCTTTTCTAACTTTAGTTAGTGTGTAATGTTGCTGTTTGAGCATAAACAACATCTGCAAAGTTACAATGCTCAAAGTTCATAGCAAAGGGAGATATTTGCTTTTAAAGAAATTGCTTTTTAAGGACTACAACAAACGGCTGGTAGGGACTACACGACATTCCTCCCGGGTTAGTGACATCACGAACCCTAAAATTTACATAAACCCCGCCCCTGGAACGCGATTTTTAGATCATGACAGAATATGCTAATCAATGACTAGACGATAACTACACATCAGCTACATAAATTCATCAACTAACCATTCAGAAACGTTCTGTTGCTTCTACATGTTGTCACTTCTTCTTGAGTCTCTCCATCATTGTCTGACTCCGGTTTGAACATAAAAGGCTAAAAGTGTTTGAAATTTTCAGTGCATGTCTGTGTGAGGTAAAAGGACACAAGCTGCTAAAGCTCCGTACGGGACTTGCTACTGTCAATACACACGACACGCTGCTGTGAGCAAGTGAGACATTCTGCTGCTGTACAATATAGCATACATGCAGATCTATACAGGTGGAGCTGGGGAAGGTGGAGGGTTTCTGAAAGTGTGCTGCACTAAATGCTAACCAGTATTTGAAGGTTCAGCAGCGAGTTCATTGGCTACTGATACAGCAGGAGCCAATGAGCTATGGCCTATAGAGAATGATGTGATTGCAAGCAGTTTGAGTTAATGACCTAACAGCTTGTGCCATCTAGAACTTTGTATTTCAGTATATTCTTCAAACACAAAAGTGTAAAAATATAATAATAATAAATAAAATAAAAACATATCTTGACATATACTTGCACTGTGATGTAAAATGAGTCACTCTCTATTAATTGTCTTTGTTTAGTATTTAGTATTTCAAGACACTTTATATAAAGAGGCTCAAAAACTACTAGTACAGTTATATAAGATGTTGGTCATGCCATCCACCTCCCAGAACGCACATCCTTGATCCTCAGATAAACAGAGTCCAGCCCTTCCTGAAGAAGGCGGGACACAGGCACTGAACGAGGCCCAGAGGAAGCCAATGAAATGAATGTGACTTCCTGAATCAGAGTATGGAAACAATAAGAACCGTTTCACAGATGGAGGAAGAAAGTGTGTGAGACATAAATAAAAGAGGACAAAGAAAAAAAATACGAAATTAATATTTATAGATACTGTAGATCAAGGATAATTGCTGCAGGATGAAATTACACCACAGTGAAGGACCGGTTCATATCCGAGCTCCTGTGACTGCTCTGCGGTGTCAATCACATTTCCACACTGATGGCTTCTCTTGTTCTAGCAGGTTGTTAAGCCCCGGTGGCTCTAAACACATGCTCTCTGTGAAGTACATTATCAAACACGGTCAGGTAGGCTGAAACAAGATGAACTTCTACAAAAGGCCTCCTGCATAAAGAGACATGTCTGATGAATGGGTGCCTTCACACAAAAAATGTGCTCACAAAAGAAAAATCCATTGTTTTAAAAAAATCCTATTCCACACCTAAATACAATAAATCATATGAATTATATTAAACAGTGTTTTTTTTGTTTTTTGTTTTTTACTTCACAGTAATCCATTCAACTTTTATTTTTGTTTAGCTGGCCATAAATATCCATATATGTATATATAAGTGTCGTCTGAAATTTTCTTCTAGAATGATAATTTTTATCAAGCTCGTATATTTAAGTTCAGTAATTTCACTTAAATGACAATTAATAGGTAATTTTCATTGCCATTTAAATGAAATTACTGAATTTAAATATACGATCTTGATAAAAATTATCATTCTAGAATATATATATAAAATATATATATATATACAGTGAGGAAAATAAGTATTTGAACACCCTGCTATTTTGCAAGTTCTCCCACTTAGAAATCACGGAGGGGTCTGAAATTGTCATCGTAGGTGCATGTCCACTGTGAGAGACATAATCTAAAAAAAAAAATCCAGAAATCACAATGTATGATTTTTTAACTATTTATTTGTATGATACAGCTGCAAATAAGTATTTGAACACCTGAGAAAATCAATGTTAATATTTGGTACAGTAGCCTTTGTTTGCAATTACAGAGGTCAAACGTTTTCTGTAGTTTTTCACCAGGTTTGCACACACTGCAGGAGGGATTTTGGCCCACTCCTCCACACAGATCTTCTCTAGATCAGTCAGGTTTCTGGGCTGTCGCTGAGAAACACGGAGTTTGAGCTCCCTCCAAAGATTCTCTATTGGGCTTAGGTCTGGAGACTGGCTAGGCCACGCCAGAACCTTGATATGCTTCTTACAGAGCCACTCCTTGGTTATCCTGGCTGTGTGCTTCGGGTCATTGTCATGTTGGAAGACCCAGCCTCGACCCATCTTCAATGCTCTAACTGAGGGAAGGAGGTTGTTCCCCAAAATCTCGCAATACATGGCCCCGGTCATCCTCTCCTTAATACAGTGCAGTCGCCCTGTCCCATGTGCAGAAAAACACCCCCAAAGCATGATGCTACCACCCCCATGCTTCACAGTAGGGATGGTGTTCTTGGGATGGTACTCATCATTCTTCTTCCTCCAAACACGTTTAGTGGAATTATGACCAAAAAGTTCTATTTTGGTCTCATCTGACCACATGACTTTCTCCCATGACTCCTCTGGATCATCCAAATGGTCATTGGCAAACTTAAGACGGGTCTTGACATGTGCTGGTTTAAGCAGGGGAACCTTCCGTGCCATGCATGATTTCAAACCATGACGTCTTAGTGTATTACCAACAGTAACCTTGGAAACGGTGGTCCCAGCTCTTTTCAGGTCATTGACCAGCTCCTCCCGTGTAGTTCTGGGCTGATTTCTCACCTTTCTTAGGATCATTGAGACCCCACGAGGTGAGATCTTGCATGGAGCCCCAGTCCGAGGGAGATTGACAGTCATGTTTAGCTTCTTCCATTTTCTAATGATTGCTCCAACAGTGGACCTTTTTTCACCAAGCTGCTTGGCAATTTCCCCGTAGCCCTTTCCAGCCTTGTGGAGGTATACAATTTTGTCTCTAGTGTCTTTGGACAGCTCTTTGGTCTTGGCCATGTTAGTAGTTGGATTCTTACTGATTGTATGGGGTGGACAGGTGTCTTTATGCAGCTAACGACCTCAAACAGGTGCATCTAATTTAGGATAATAAATGGAGTGGAGGTGGACATTTTAAAGGCAGACTAACAGGTCTTTGAGGGTCAGAATTCTAGCTGATAGACAGGTGTTCAAATACTTATTTGCAGCTGTATCATACAAATAAATAGTTAAAAAATCATATATTGTGATTTCTGGATTTTTTTTTTTAGATCATGTCTCTCACAGTGGACATGCACCTACGATGACAATTTCCTCATTTTTTTTCCGGAAAGACTCGGTACAGCCTATCTTTCTTTTATAAATATAATAAAACTAAAGACTTTTTGGAGATATGAAGGATGCAATACTACTCTATAGGTACTCAAGATTAATATGAGATTGACTGAAACTGAGTGTTTCACCCCCCCTTTAATTTATTATTAGTGATCAATATTGATATTGTATGTATTACAGTCAATATTGGATATTTGATTGTGCATGTTTATTTTCCATTTCCATTTCCATTAACTTCGCACCACCTACATAACACTCACCTTCATAACAAAGATTGAAGTTAATCTTTAAAAAAACACTAATAGTTTATTAATATTGCTAAATGTACTCTAAACTGTAATCTAATCTAATCTGTAAAACATTTTCAAAATGATGTTGAGAAGCCTAAATTCACTTTTAAAATCAACCATTTTGTGAATGATCTGATTATTGGCTTATGGCCCAGAATGTTCATATCAGTGCTTCCCTATTATTTGTTACTTTCTCCTCTCATATGCATCAGTGGCCAGTATAAATGCATCACTGTGAGGCATTCAATTAACAGTGGGGAAAAATGTATATACGGTAAATTTGGGTTAGTTGGAAGACTTCCAAGTCTTCAATCCAAGTCATCTCAAATGCAAAACGTGTCCCAATACTCTGAATTCACCCTAGCTAGAGAATGAACATTTGTACCAGTGCATGGCCTCTTCCTGCGAATGTTTCACACTGGAAACACAGAAGCAGACAGCGGGATGTTACAGACAGGTGCAGGACAGTTAAGCTGAAAGAGGTGTCAGGGTGCAGGGAACACAGCGGCTGGTGTAGTCGTTCTGCAGGAACATGTGACCAACTTCATGTAACCAATAATAAGCACACACAAAGCATGCTGCCAGATCACTTCCCACACAGGCGTATTAATAACATCTGCTGTGCAGGGAGCATTTTATACTGAGCTGCGAAAACAAAGGCATACGTCAATGTTCCAACACGTTCATCATACCTGGTTCACAAACGAGAATGAGAAGAATGCAAGCCCACCCCCAATGCTCTCTCTCACTCTATCCACCTTTCCAAATGTCTTTCCCCTCACTCTTTTCCAGTGAAAGGAAAGAAAAGGATGTGAAGTTTACATGCGCTCTCGATAGCCTCTCTTCCGTTCAATGACACATAAAATGAATGCTTATACAATGTTCAGGATAATGCCGAAAGAGCTATTCTCTACTGTAATATCAATGCATAATGTACAAACTATAGTCTAACATAACCAGATCTATATAGTCTATAGTCTCAAATATACTTTATAATCAAACTATCATAATAGTGTCATTTCAATTACCTCAACAGTCCATTGTGCTGCTTGATGTTGGAACTTGGTATTTGTTATCATATAATTTTAATTCATTATCATATATAAACACTGGTTCGTTGCACAAATTGTTTTATCAATATTTACCCATTTCTACTAATAAATCGAATGTCTAGCACATTCGCAGAAAAGAGTTTATTTCTGCATTGAAAAATAAGATGGATAATATCTTACATACATTTCATAACGCCTTCTTTATTATTTCGCTATTAGTCCATGAACTGTGTGCATCTTAGAGCTACATTTTAGTTCATGCATATTTCACAGATCAGCCATATACATGGATCCATATTGCACATCTGTCGCAACAAGTCCACTTAAGGAAAAGAAAATGCAGCAGTTTTGCAGGTGTTCAGGAAAGTCCTGGAGTGGTTTTAGTGTTTTAGGAGAAAATAACATCGAATGAAGCTTTTACACCCGATGCCCTTTAACCCCACTGTACCCTATAATATAGAATGGCATGTGTGTGGGGCTAAATCTTATCCATAGAAACTATTTTGTAGAGAAAAAAATTGGTCAAATTTTACAAAAATGATTTAAAGATTTTCTAATCTTTACCAAAAACAAGTCAAAAATGGCACAAAGACAACTATTTTAAATAAGCCTACAGCAAGAACCACACAAAACCATTATAATAATGATCATATAGTCACTGTCGGGCAGAAAACTTGTAACCTGCTACTTTTCAGGAAATGGGAAAAACTTATTTTCTAAATAATGTTGTCAAAGTTGATATTGTGGTTTTATATATGGTCAGACACTCAAATGGAGTTACAGTAATAACTCGTTTTCATCAACTAACAGGTTATAAAGTTTACAGTAGCTACAGATACTGTACAGCACTTTTTATCTGTAATTTGGCCAAAATCTCATGTTATAAAATCTCATGTTATGTTTTGCACAGACTATTTAAGACAGTCTTGGCTTTGACTCAACAACACATGCTAGACTCTTCTCCGCTCCTTAAATACTTCAGCCTTTATATAGTGTTTCTTGAGTAAAGACAACAGTTAATTTTTCCACTTCGATGCTTATGATTCATTAAATTATAAATAATTGCAATCATCAATGTAATAAAACACTTAGACTAAATCTGTGATGGCGACAAAAAACAAAAATTATTTTTCTCATTAAATGTGAAATACAAGACTGACTGCACTTGATAACTTCTTTAACAAGGCCATTGTGTGCAGCGGGTATTAGGAAAAAACACAAATTTAGTCAAATTGTGTGTCGCAGCATGTAAATATTGTTTCAAAATAATGAGCAGTAACAATCCTCAACAGAGCATCCAGTAAACTAATACAGTAAGACTCCACTCAGGATCATTACTTATCATTTCTAAATAAGGGTTTTCTGCATGCCTACACACATATACATGAGAGCACACGCTATGTGTGTTAAGAGGCAATTAGCATGTTGTAAGGACTGAGGGTGTGCATTCATTTACTCAGAGGCCAAGCACTGAGAGACTGTGTATAGGGTAATCTTTAAAGGAACCGTTCATCCAAAATGTAATTCTGTTATTAAATCACCATAATGTTGTTGAAACATTGTTTTTCTATAAAATTTTCTATATTTTCTATAAAAAACAAAAGGAGAAATTAGTTTCTGCCTCAGAACAAAACTTCTCGCAATTTCACTTTTTATCGCAATACAATTGTGATTCTATAACTTACAATGTGACTAATTCTCACAATGTGACTATATCGAAGACTTTATCTGAGACTTCAATATCAGAGACTTTAATTCGCAATTGCGACTTCATAACAATTTTATATCTTACAATTGGGAATTTGTCGAAATTTGTCTTTACGTATTACAATGTCGTTGTTTACACTGAGGCAAAAACGGGCTTCCATCTTACACAGATATTGTCGGTAACACTTTACAATAAGGTCTCATTTGTTAATATTTAATGTGCTAACTAACATAAACTAACAATGAGCAATACATTTGTTACAGTATTTATTAATCTTTGTTGATCTTTGTTAATAAAAATCCAGCTGTTTATTGTTTGTTAATGTTAGTTCACTGCATTTACTAATGTTAAAAAATTCAACATTTGATTTTAATAACGTAAATGTTGAAATTAAAGATTAATAAATGCTGTAGAAGTATTTTTCATTCTTTATTCATGTTAACTAATGAAACCCAGAAACACAGATTAGTGACCACAAGCTCCAAAAGACAAAAAAAAGTCACCTTTAAAGAACTATAAAAGCAGCGTGCGCATTATATTCCAAGTCTTCTGAAACCCTATGATAGCTTTGTGTGAGGAACAGAAAGAAAATGAAACCATTTTTCACCGAAAAAGGCTCCTTCTAAATGCGACGTGCCAGTTAGAAAACGCATAACGAAGAATGGCATTTGAGATCTGAAGATCAGATTTTCAGTGATAAATCAGCATGATTTTACCTTGTTACTCACATGAAGCTATTGTATGACTCCAAATATAGTCGTATAGACTATTCATAATGTTCATTTGTCCTCTTCAGAGCTTGACAAGCCCTGGTCACTATGAACTATGAATGCCATTATACTGAAAAGAGCATGAAGATTTAAAAAAATTCCTCTTTTGTGTTCCACAGAAAAAAATAGCAGCATTTGGGTTTGGAGCAATGTAAAGGTGAGTAAATAATGACATACATGTCTAATCTTTTGCAGAAGACATTTCTCTCATTAGAAGCGAGAAAAAAACCCACAGGAATGGAAACCTTGAGCATGGTTGGAGAGTGTGTCGTTTGTGCGCATTCCAGAAAGAGGAAATCAGAAAGAATTTAGTTGTAACGCTCCATTTTTCCTCATTAAAAGAACAAAAATTAGTGCCTTCAAAGGTAAGAACTCATAATACAATTATCTTGCTTTCTATATTTGGGCCAGTTCATTCTCTCCAGCTCAGAACACAAGGAGCAAAACACAGGGCGGATGTGGGTGGTCTTCAAGGTCTATTTTCCCTCTGTCCAAAGGCAAAACACCCACTTCAAATCAGATTTTGTTCTAGTACTCAGTGTTACAGTTTTTCCTCAGCATGGACAACTGTTTTCCAAAGATCTTTTAAAAGCCGAGTTCCCTTTGAATGCTGTGATCGCCTAAAGCTCGTGTGAGGGGCAAACTCAGGGAGATGCTTAAAAGGTTGCCGCTTTCTTTCTTCCCAGTGCATGCATTTTCCTTTAGGGCTTTGTCTTTGTAAGCAGGGCCAAAGATATGGTCAGTTTATGACAGAGATACCAGAAACCAATCAAAATTTCCTAGCAGTGCCCTGGAGGGAAACTTCCTTCTCTTTCCGCACTGTTTTGCTGACAAGACATCACACTGACTCCGGCTCATCTCATTAGCTCAGAGAGATGCCTCTCAGAGAGAAAATCTCTCATCTCATCTGCATGGACAAAACCTGACAAACATGATTATAATGCTATTAAACCCATTCATTAAAACAGATCAAATGAGGCAGATCAAAGGAATGATATAAAACAGCATATTTTACTGCACTTGCCTTGCCTGATGTTTTTCAAATAATTTAATATTTATGAGATGTAATAAAACGTCATTCCTGGATTCAAAAACAGATGGAGAAACTGTAACACAGCCATATTTTACAAAGTCTTGATTTTGTTTTTGGGGTGTATTAGAACAGGTTTTCATGCTTTTTTCATTATTTTTCACGTTTTACATTGTTTACGTTAGTCTGTCAGTAACGCTCTGAGAAGTGTGTCCTGTACAATGGCATAATTCGCTGATTAACTCCCATAGTATGATGCATTATTGAAGAAATCAACTAGCTAGTCACAACTGTTTCCTGAAACCGTATTGTCACAAAATTGGTTGTGGAGTAATAACTTATTTGTAATTAATCCGTCTGAGATCAAATTAATGCCAGATTTTTGCTATAAGTTACGGACATTGCAGCTGGGGACTAATTCTCATTTTTCTCAATTTTGCTTCATTTCCAGATTCAATCATTGGCTCGTTCTTGCGTACTAAAGAACGTTCGCACATGCGCACTCTTCAACAATGACACTTCTTGACAAACTGACGTGAATGACATTATAAAAATATAAAAAATCAGGAATCATGCAGCACAAAATCTCCACACATTTAACACAAACTTTACATTTGAGTTTGCACATTCGGGCAGGTGTACATTCACAAAGATGTTGAGTTAAATATGAGTGAAAATAACAAACATCCTAAAAGTGCATAGTCATAGGAGAGCTAACTTATATATCCATGTGGAAGATCAGCAACATTAACATGGGCTAATTAATATTCATGAACTCGTCCATCTTTGACCCCTCCACCGTCACAGCCACAGTCAGGCTCCATTAAAATGAGAATGAAATAAATTTGCAGAAGATTCAATTTGTTCTTGTGTTTTTCAACTGTAACATTTATAGGCATGTGTTATTTCAAACCTCAATTTTAATTAAAACTTCATCAACTTATCAACTAATGAACCTTGTATGCCATTGAAAATTCAGTGTAAATTGGATGCAAAATTTGTCACTTTTGTCAAACTGATGTTTTGCTCTTAGTTGATCTCCCAGTCTGTTTCGCTGGTTTTAAAGAGAACTTGTCTGCTGATCAAACTGAGAGACCAGCTTGGCTAACTAGTAACACTCAAAACTGACTAGTTCATTAGTATTTGTTTGTTTTTTGGGGTAGCATGTTACAGCAAGCTTCCATTTGTTATCATTAGCAAACTAACATTTAAAAGACCAATACTGTAACAAATGTATTGCTTATTGTTATTTTAAAATCTTAAAAGTTAAAGCACTAACTAATTTACATTACTTTTTTTTTTCTTATATATTTGTGGTTTTGATGTTTTGATGCTTTCACTGGCATGCAAACGGTGTGCTCTGCTTTAACTGTTAGACAGTTTGCATGGTAAAACTCACTCAGAAAAGTTGCGTCTTCAATTCATCCCCTTTAAAGCATATCTGGCTGTTGCCTCTCTTGTTTTTTAAGTGTCCTGGCACGAGTGTTGCATAAAAATGTCAAGTTGAACAGAAGACACCTACATTCTAATCAATTTCATCTAGCTGTTTTCCGACCGCAAGAACACGCATTACGTAAACGGTCCCCAGAAACGTGTCCAATTGCCAACCTAATTATGCAGTGTTATGTATTAGTGTTATGTATTAGTGTTATGTTGTACTGTATGTGGACATGCAATGTCCTTCACGACTGAAAATCTTGATGGATGTGGAGAATGGGAACACTCATCACAGAGCAGTTATTTCAACTTGTACTGCCTCCCATAAATAATTCACGAGCAGAGACTGTTTCAACCTTTATGAGGGAGAGATCTGTTGAGATTCTGCAGGTCAGTCGGAGCTCAAGATGCAAGCTTCACATTTATGAAATAAGCCTCTCACTGTGCAATGCACCCTTGGCCATGAATCACCTCAAATGCATTACATAAGACAGAGGAGACGGCAAGTCATTCTTTTGAACCTGCTTCTGTAGAAGGTGGCGGCAAAAACAGCCATTCCTTTCTTTATCTACTGATGGGTTTTGCCTCGTTTAGTCCTTAGAATCGAGCACTTATCAGCACTGATGTCACTTCGAAAGCCATTTCATTTAGATGAATTGTGCTGATTAACCTAATTTACCACAAGAATGAAAGATCCACTCAAATGTAATCTTAGAGCTTTCTTCTCCCCAAGTACAGGAACAAGGAGGCCCTCCAAAATAACCTTGAACAGGTATGAAGTTTGCAATCGTGTAAATCTAATTTCTCGGCTTGAGCCCTGAAAGGCTGTCTAAGTCTACCAAATGGATCTTGAAGCGAGTAGGACAATCTGAGCCCTATAAATGAGCTTTCCATCCTCCCAATGTCACATTGAGCTAGCAGGAAACGCTCTGGTGGCTGTGGATGCTCCCCTGGGAGGGCCCATGAGCACTTCCATTTTCCCAGATGAATCCTCCTGCTTTCCTCAATGAGTTCGCTATCTGCACTCGGAGAGGCCATTAACTCTGTGGTCGGTGACGATGGGAGGACGAGTAGTTAAGGACGGGCATTACCTCATGCAGACCTCACTGAGCATGCTCGATGTGGCAGAACCTCATGATTTCCCTTGCTTGAGCAGTCTGGAGATGTCCACACACACCAAACCTCCACCATTACATGGCCCAGAGATTTAGCATCAGAAAACTGCAGCATGCATCTTAGCAAAAATAAGTGTGAGATGATAAAAATGTTGAGGCCTGAAATTATGTAGGCTTGTTTTCAGCACAGAGTTTACAACAACAACAATATATATATATATATATATATATATATATATATATATGTGTGTATATATATTGTTAGAGAGAGAGAGAGAGAGAGTTCAGATGCAAAAGCCTCTAAGTGCCATCTGAAATTTTCTTCTGGAATGATCATTTTTATAAAGCTTGTATATTTAAGTTCAG
Source organism: Abramis brama (assembly GCF_963993115.1). Taxonomy (NCBI): domain Eukaryota; kingdom Metazoa; phylum Chordata; class Actinopteri; order Cypriniformes; family Leuciscidae; genus Abramis; species Abramis brama. The sequence continues at coordinate 57,047,109 of NC_139965.1, read as the reverse complement.
TAATTTCATTTAAATGGCAATGAAAATTACCTATTAATTGTCATTTAAGTGAAATTACTGAACTTAAATATACGAGCTTGATAAAAATTATCATTCTAGAAGAAAATTTCAGATGGCACTTAGAGGCTTTTGCATCTGAAGTCTCCTGTATATATACAAAAGTTAATTGCAATCAGTATTATAAAATTATAATGGGCAATTGCGAGTTTAGATATAAACGTAGAATTGTGACATAAACTCAGAATTATGAGTTTATATCATGCAATTCTGACTTTTTTCTCAGAATTGTGAAATATAAACTCGCAATTGCAAGTTATAAAGTCTGAATTGTGAGATATAAACTTGCAATTGTGTGGAAAAATGTCAGAGCTGTGAGTTATAAACTCAGAATTGCAGGAAATAAAGTCAGAATTGCGAGATGCAAACTCGCAATTGCGAGGAAAATCTCAGAATTGTGAGTTTATATCTCGCAATGCTGACTTTTTCTCAGGTATTGTGAGATATAAAATTGCAATTGCAAGTTATAAAGTCCGAACTGAGATATAAACTCGCAATTCTGAGAAAAACTGTGGGATATGAACTCGCAATTGCGACGAAAAAAAGGCAGAATTGTGAAATTAAAAAGTCAACTTAAAAGTCAAATACAAATGCTAATAAGTGCTAATAAGTCTTTGATTTTTTGAATACATGGATGAATATATTAAATAAAAAAGTCAATACGGTATAAAGATGTGCGAAAAGACTGTAACAGTCAAATATTTAAAAAAATAAAAATAAATGATTGGCCAACATTCTCGTCATCATCATTGGAATAAAAAGTTGAAAGTATGAAAATATGGATGTTGGTCAGAAATGGTGTCCATTCAACTGATGTCAAAGATGATGAAATCTTAGGGATAGTTCACCCAAAAATGGAAATTCTGTCATCAATTACCCACTTTATGGTCAGAACACAAATGAAGATATTTTTCAATGATCGCTTTTTATGATGAAAGGATAAAATTGAGGCCTGTATTCACATATAAACAAACATTGGTTAATGCACATACATAGAGCACATCCGATATGGTAAATACAAGTTCAAAGGTGCTTGCTTGATGTGCGAGAAACATTGAAGTTTGTCCTCAAGTCACACCAGGATGTTTGAGCTTCTGCAAGAACCAGTGAGATTTGTTCTTGCATGTCAAGCAAGTACGATTGAGCTTTCATATACCATATTTGATCTCTTCAAAAGACTTGGATTAAGCAGAAGGCTGCACTCACTTTCTTATAAGACACATCATGAAGGAATAACTTGTGCATGCTGTTCTTTAGAAGAAGCAGATGAACTTAGGAACAATATCCATGCACATGGATGTTGTAAAAAATCGTTCATAGAAACATAATAATATATGTTCATAATTAGGATGAGTATACATACTCTATTGCCCCCTTTATTAAAAAAAAAGAAAAAAAAGAAAAGCAAATCAGATAATGCCACAAACACAAAATGCTAAATGCAGTTTTCAAGGGACAGTTCTGAGAATCACGGAGAATGCAAACGTAGCACAATTCAGCCTTTAGTGTTCGATAAATAATCCTCCTATCCTCCTAAATAATCAATCTGCCAAGCACTTTCGACTTCCTTAGAAAGTTCTTACATTGCTTTTTGACAGTTTCACAGACACATGTAGTTTTTCTTCCAGCACATCACAAATGCTGATAGTGCTGATAGCATATCAGACACGTAGTCTATCAGCTCTACAGAGCAGAGCGCGAGTGTAGAAAAGATGAATGAAAACATTGGATTATGCTAGGATGACAGAAATATTCTACTAATATTCTTTTCTTCTTGGCACAGAAATGGAAGAGTCAATGTCTAAGGTTAGATCTGAAGTAAAAAAAAAAAAAAAGCTTGATTCTGCAGAAAAAACTTAAGTGCCTTAGATTTGACAAATTAAAATCGACATAGTGAGAGAGGATTGGAAGAACGTCAGTTTGCCATTGGCTAAGTGGATGGGAGTAAATACATTTAAAAGAGTACTCAGTAATTTATTGCTTTTTAAAGTTTTACGCTTGCAGAAATATATATATATATATTTTGTATTTTCATGTGTGCTCTACAATGAGTTCGGAAGTATTTAGACATTAAATACACTCACCTAAAGGATTATTAGGAACACCATACTAATACTGTGTTTGACCCCCTTTCGCCTTCAGAACTGCCTTAATTCTACGTGGCATTGATTCAACAAGGTCTGTCTGTCTGGGACCACGTTAAAAATGAGGATGTTAGGAAGATCATGGGAGTAGCACCAATCACAGAGAAGATGCGAGAAGCCCGCCTGGTATGGTATGGCCATGTGATCCGAAGTGACGAAGAGTCAGTGGCGAGAAGAGCACGCGGCTCAGCCCTGAGGGGAAAAGACCACGTGGAAGACCGAAAAAGAGGTGGATGGACCGAATCAAGGAAGACATGAAATACATCGATGCCGCCCCCGAGGATGCCTTAGACAGGAGAAAGTGGAGAAAGGCTTGCCGACAAGCGGACCCTGCACCTACGCGGGACATACGCTAAGAAGAAGAAGATTGATTCAACAAGGTGCTGAAAGCATTCTTTAGAAATATTGGCCCATATTGATAGGATAGCATCTTGCAGTTGATGGAGATTTGTGGGATGCACATCCAGGGCACGAAGCTCCCGTTCCACCACATCCCAAAGATGCTCTATTGGGTTGAGATCTGTTGACTGTGGGGGCCATTTTAGTACAGTGAACTCATTGTCATGTTCAAGAAACCAATTTGAAATGATTCGAGCTTTGTGACATGGTGCATTATCCTGCTGGAAGTAGCCATCAGAGGATGGTACATGGTGGTCATAAAGGGATGGACATGGTCAGAAACAATGCTCAGGTAGGCCGTGGCATTTAAACGATGCCCAATTGGCACTAAGGGGCCTAAAGTGTGCCAAGAAAACATCCCCCACACCATTACACCACCACCACCAGCCTGCACAGTGGTAACAAGGCATGATGGATCCATGTTCTCATTCTGTTTACGCCAAATTCTGACTCTACCATCTGAATGTCTCAACAGAAATCGAGACTCATCAGACCAGGCAACATTTTTCCAGTCTTCAACTGTCCAATTTTGGTGAGCTCGTGCAAATTGTAGCCTATTTGTAGTGGAGATGAGTGGTACCCGGTGGGGTCTTCTGCTGTTGTAGCCCATCCGCCTCAAGGTTGTGCGTGTTGTGGCTTCACAAATGCTTTGCTGCATACCTCGGTTGTAGCGAGTGGTTATTTCAGTCAAAGTTGCTCTTCTATGAGCTTGAATCAGTCGGCCCATTCTCCTCTGACCTCTAGCATCAACAAGGCATTCTCGCCCACAGGACTGCCGCATACTGGATGTTTTTCCCTTTTCACACCATTCTTTGTAAACCCTAGAAATGGTTGTGCGTGAAAATCCCAGTAACTGAGCAGATTGTGAAATACTCAGACCGGCCCGTCTGGCACCAACAACCATGCCACGCTCAAAATTCCTTAAATCACCTTTCGTTCCCATTCTGACATTCAGTTTGGAGTTCAGGAGATTGTCTTGACCAGGACCACACCCCTAAATGCATTGAAGCAACTTCCATGTGATTGGTTGATTAGATAATTGCATTAATGAGAAATTGAACAGGTGTTCCTAATAATCCTTTAGGTGAGTGTACATAAAAAGAAGTATCCCTTGAAGAATTTGTTTTTATGTTAATTTTATAAAGTGGATCTTGTGATATTTTTACTATTATTTTTTTTTTTTTTCTTCTTCTTCTTCAAAATGATACATTTCCCAATTGGGTATTAATGAATGGATTGTATTGTATAAGTGCAGTCCCTTCACTAGCATGCATTTAATTTATATTTTAAAGGATAATTCCAGTATTTGGCACTTTCAGTCTATTTTCTGGTTTGTTTTGGATGAACTAGAGTGGTGGACACAGAAATTTTGACGATGGGTCCTGTCTCGACTTTTTGACTCGTTTAGAATCGCCTTTGACCGCTTCAGAGTGGCTGGCTACGGGCATGCACAAACATGTCCTTAAAACAACCCTTAACTTCCGTTTTCAAAACTGTGCAACTCACCGAGTGGTTAGTGGTGTTTGTTGATGTTCCAAAACAAGTAGCGTAGCGAAATACAGTTTCTGTCGTGTTTTATTTGGCATTTTGTAAAATCCCATTGATTTCTGTTGGAGGACTCATTGCTCATTGATATTACTGCACTTCAGACTCAAATATCGAGCGGAAGTTTATACGCGGTTGTGAGGTATCTGCAAAAATTGTTCCACTTTAGCAAATAGCACAGATTGAAATCATACATTGCGCCGATATATTTGTTTTTAATCATCAACGAACACCACTAACCACTCGGTGAGTTGCATAGTTTTGAAAACGAACGTTAAGGGTTGTTTTAAGGACATGTTTGTGCATGCCCGTAGCCAGCCACTCTGAAGCGGTCAAAGGCGATTCTAAACGACTCAAAAAGTCGAGACAGGACCCATCGTCAAAATGTCTGTGTCCACCACTCTAGTTCATCCAAAACAAACCAGAAAAGAGACTCAAAGTGCTAAATACCGGAGTTATCCTTTAAGAATGGAAAACTGTAACAAAGATGTGTTACAGTTATTTTATTTTTTTCTGTTATGTAATTTTTTATTGTTGGACTTTGTTTAGAGGACAGTGCAGGAAACATTTGCACTGTAGTTAAAGCAGGCTTGATCCGGTCCTGCTTCTCCATCAGTGTGGATTCACCAAACCATGTAACACAGTTGTGATCACGGCCTTGCAAACCGTACTGCTTTCCAGGCACTGCCAAGTTACAAAACAGCCGCACACCTACAAAGCTCTGTGTTCTCTCAAGCTACTGCCTCACAGACCCAATACATTATGTTTCTATGAAAGAAATCCAGAGAGAATCATTTTAGTACTTTGAAAAATAATGTGCCGTACACCCTGGAGCTATTCATTTAAGCAAGTCCTTCCCTTAACATTATTACCAGCTTGTTTTCACTCTGCTATTAGACTTGCCATATGCGCAGTTGCGCACAATGTGATTTAGCCAAGTAGGACATGTTCCTGAATCAAAATCATTACCTGTTCCTGCGACAACAATCATATTGAATAATTATAGCCCAACCGCTATTCCCAACCCTAATCTGCAGCACTAAGCCTTCTTCTAAAATATGGTCAACTGATATATTGGTGATGCTGATGATTTTGCCAATATGTGGGATATTTTCTAACTCAGCCCAATAAAGTTTTGCAAGTCAGACCTTTGATGGCACAAAAAACCATCTGGACATGAACAAATATGCAACCAACACCAAAAAAAAAATAAAAAAAAAATAGCAGTGCAGACTAACCCTGAATCAAACCCTAATCTACCCTATACCAAGTAAATTTGTGCCCGGTTGTTAACTGAAAGTGACTTGCACTAACATATCCTAATGTACAGTATATCAGGGCCATTGTTTTGTCTCAAGATGCACAACAGTCTTTTTTTTTTTTCCTAAGGCACTTTTACAAAAGCTGCTTAAATGTCCTTATTTAACTAAAGCCTAATCCTGGCTTAATCTAAACCCTGTCTGTGAAACATAGTTTCACATAGTTGAAATAGTTAATATTAAAATAGTTACACTGTAACACGGATACCTTAAAATAAGGGGTTGAACTTTATTTTAAGGTGTCAGTGTTACAGTGTAATTATATATTGAAGTACTGAGTGATTAAGCAACTACATGTACTTACTATAGGGTTAGGGTAGGATTAGTATTTGGTTGAGGGTTAGTTGCATGTAATTATGCATAATGTACTTTTATTACTATGATAAGTACATGTAACATATGTAACAAGGACACTGTAAAATAAAGTGTAACCAAATAAGATGTAACCAAAAAATCTATAAAAATTATGCAACCCTGGCTCATTAGAAAAACGTACTGTTACTGAATGTAATGAATCATGCGACGTACCTGTGGCAACATTTCTGCAAAATGATATTAAATTGCGACAAGCACGTTTTGCGACAGTTTCGAAGTGAAATATCCATTGAGTGGTGCTAAGATTGTGAATCTGCAATGATGTATTGGTAGGTTTTTTGCATTTTGCAAAAATGTTGCCACAGGTACGTTTTTTCAATAAGCCTGGTGTGCAATTATTGTCTCATTTATCCTATTTAAATAAAATATATGTCAAATGTAACTCCACACACATCCAGTGAGATCCATTGAAAAGTACACTGTATCAGCCCGAAGCAAACCCGTGTCCCTCTTAAATATTGTGTGATGGTCCAACTGTGAGACTGACAGCCGCTCATCTGAGATATGGTCCTCGCTGAATATACATCAGTATAGCAGACTACTTCAATAACATGCATATAAATATCAGTTGTCACTCTATATCTCCCAATAATAGGTCTTCTGTATCAGATTTAATACTCACATTTTAATAAGATTTTCCTGAAAATGGTGTGCAGTAAGTGTTCACCTAGACATATTACTAACAATATAAAATGTATTTAATACATTTACTTGTTACACTTTATTTTACAGTACATGTACTTACAGTGTACTTACTGTAGAGTACTGGTGATATAAGGTAACTACATAGGTTAAGGTTAGGTTCAGGGTTAGTACCTAGTTATAACCCAGTTATTGTAACTGCTATAATAAGTAAGTTCAGGACCAACAAGGAAATGTGTCATACTTGGTTAAATCACATTAAGCATGTCAGATCCAGTTTTATTGTGCTTTATGTTGTAGTTCTTCAGTAGTGTTGCAATTATATTCAATAAGTCCTAGGAAATAAATGACAAACAAGTGGTACAGCAATGAGGCAGAGTTTTGTGTGAGCTATACGTTGGTGATTCATGGCTTTGTTGAAGAAAAGAGGTGGCATCTTCTGAGTTCAGATGTAATTAAGCATGAAAGATGTATCACAGATGTCAGGCCTCCCTGTAAAGATATGTCAGCTGTTTCTTCAAATTTGCTAGCACGAAAAATGAGGCCACTTTCTAAACAGAAACACAAACACTGATATTATCCCCAATGCTAAAACTGTTTATTTTAGAGGCCTCCGTGTTTCAGCGGAGGAGCTGCGGTGCAAAAACAAACAGCATTTAAGCATCTTTTTGGTGAATACTTAATGTACTCCACTCACAGCATCGGAAACATGAAGTGATGTCTATTTTTATGTTTAGATTTGCATTCTAAGGGCAGAGAGGGTTGTAGGAGGCGTCGATTCCACATGGACCTGCTGCTTGGCTTGACTTCAACTGCAGTGACCTTTTTGAGTCAAGCACGATTCAGAGTGTAAAGTATGCAAAATGCAAAAGCAAAGTAAAGAGAAAGAAGGATGAAAAAAGAAGGCATTAAGCAAACGTAAAGATTGTGATGTGGGTGTATCGGTTTGCCTACAAGATGTTGTTGCATAAAAACATTTGTGCTGTGCTACAAAACCATTGAAAAAATGAGCAGTCTCGCTATCTGCTGTCTACATAGACAGCCCTCATTAGAGACTTATTGGAAATGCTTTCCACGACACACTCACATAACATTCATAAGAAAATCTGTCAGGGTTCTGCCCTGGCAGCCTTGTCTGTTTTGTCTTTGTTTCATGTTTCTATGTTTGTCTTGTGTTTGAGCACATGGCTCTGTCTTTGTTTGTGTTTGCCATGTGCTCCTCGTGTCCCGCCTCCTTGTTTCCCGTTTCCCGTTACAAGTCCACGACTTGTCCTTGTTTCACTAATCGTGCTCACCTGATCCTCATGTGCTCTGGTCCTCATGTCCCTTTATATTGTGCCTTTTTCCCTCATGTCTTTGCTGGTTCATTTTGTGCGTTGTCTGCATTCATTGTGTGCATTCTTGCTTCATTGTGCCCTCGTCCTACCTGTTCTCCAGTTGTGCCCTTTGCCTACCCGTTCTCCAGTTGTGCCCCCGGCCTACCCGTTCTCCAGTTGTGTGCCCTGCCCTATTGTTTGGACTGTTCCTGCCTGTGTTTTGTCTTTGTCAATAAATATCACTCCCCGTTCATTCTGCGCCTGGGTCCTCCCTTCTCTGAATCCTGACAAAATCAACTCTTACAGCTGATTCTAATAGTTTGCTGTTAGCATATGTTGCTAAGTTAACAATGCCATGCAAGCACAATACACAGACAGAGTACAATGGATTCAATATTTTTAGACTTCAATATAAATATGTTTGTAATCACTGTTTATCTGTCTAGCTTTTTTTTTTTTTTTTTTTTGGCATTCTGGTATTTTCTTAAAGTCCCCCTGTAGTCAATAATTGTATCCCTTAAAACTCATCTTTGATCACCAAAATGACATATTTAAAAGTTTTTTGCCTTAAAATAGCTTGAATGTAACAATACACCCATGCCTCATTTAGTATACGTGAATATGCTAATTGTTTTGCTTTATTTGATGTTTGATTCATTGTGGATTCCCTCTTACGTCATACTCCAGGGTTCCCTTATGCATTTGTGCACATGCATACTCTTCAAAAATGGTGCTTATTGTAGACACACTAAAATATATCAAGTGAAATGTATATTTATTTAAATGGAATTAAAAAATATGGAATGTTAGCTTGGTTATTGTGCCCAACAGAAGGGTCTGTTTAAGTTCATATGTCATACTATCAAAAAATCTATGCTTTTAACGACATGTCGACAGCTGTAGTTCAAACCACACAAGTTTGCGAAGCTGTTTGCAATTTTTTTGTTGGAACTATGGTTTCGAGAAACACTGAATATTGGTAATGACAGAACTTGTAGCCCTAGTTGGCTAACAATGCTTTTGGGAAACGCACCTCTGGCCAGGCTATGGCCATTAGTTGGTCTGGTTGGAAATCACCTATCCGGCTAAGCAAAAGCCTGGCCAGACTGTGAAACGACAAAACAACATCTGAAGAACAGTTTGGCCAGGCTGGGAGACCATCTTAAACCATCTAAGACCAGTAAACCAACTTAGCAACTTAGGTTGTGTTTTAACAGGGAATCGAGATATCTTATAAGCATGATTTATAATGTTTGAAATAGTCTGTGTGTCAATAACAAGGCTTAAAAATGTTGTCTAGGTAGGTAGCTCACTAAAGTTTGGAACGCAGCCATGGTGAGAACCTAATATTCTGCAAACTGTGCCACTTTCCATTCACTTCCCTTAGCTTTCTCAGTGTATTATAGAAAAGAGCTTGTTTCAACCTCAACCCCTATTCAATGTAAATGTGACCTGTGTCAGTCAAGGAGGCTTAGGGGAATTGATGGATCACCTGGATACCTGCCATTTGAGACAAATCCAGAGTATACTGAGGTGTAGGACAACTGGTTGCAAGTCACAGATTGGCAGCTACATTTTTCTTTCATTCATTTCTAGAGAGCATCAGTAGTGGGAAATTTATACTGACCATGCACTCACTTTCATGCACATTTATAATAATAAGAACGGATCAGACAACATGGATCTGTTGAAATTAAAATCTGAGATGAATGAGTTGTACTTTCAGCTGCTCTCAGAAAATACCTCCAGAAAGACTCAGTAACAGTCGTGCAATATTTCACACTTATAAATGTGATTATGCAAACACGCTCACAATCCAAGTGGAACTGATGCAACTAAAGTGAAACGTTGTGGCTTCAAAAGGCTGTTTATCAGCTCCTCACTTAATAGTTTGGCACTTATAAATGTATTAAATAATTGCTTTTTGATAACATTTCATGCCAAGCCAGCTTCTGTCACTTAACTAGGATGGACATGATGGACAGATGCTCTGCAGTGCTGAATAACAGAGTGTTCTCATATTAAAACCACTTCAAAATCTGGAAAATAAAACAAACAAAAGATTAAAGTGGAGGAAAAAAGAGGCATTCGCAGATCTTAAAAGTACTGTATTTTAGAATCAGCCATTAAAGGGATGGTTCGGAGTAAAATCAACCTAGGGTCCTTTGCACCATGACCTCGAGCCAAACACCCCACCATAAGCCTTTTTTTTCCCTTGGTCGAACATAATTAAAGTTAGAGCTTTTATAGAGATATCAGCTGAATGGCTTAGTGCAGGCGCTAATGGATCCAAGGTTGTACCTCGTAAATTACCCCACTAATAATGCCCAGAATGGTGCCAAACTTCTACAGTAGTACAAATAGGTTATGTACTCATAAAACGAGGCATTGGAAAGTTTGTAAGTACATCAGGAGTTTATTTAAATAACACTTGCCTGACGGCTTATGCTACCGCTAACCCGGACGTCGAGGTCACATCAGTGATTTGGGAAAAGCACGTGAAAGTCCTGGCAGAAAGCGATGCATAAGGATGTAGTTTAACGACGCCCAGTTCCAGGAATGCAGTAATATTTTGTTGGTAGTACCAGTTTGCAACAATTATTAGTTAACACTAAGTTGTCAACACTTCGGAAAAAATAATAATTTGTCGTTACACTACATCCTTATGCATCGCTTTCTGCCAGGACTTTTACAGGCTTTTCCCAAATCACGGAAGTGACCTCGGTGTCCGGGTATAAGCCGTCAGGCAAGTGTTATTTAAATAAACTCTTGATGTACTTACAAACTTTCCAATGCCTCGTTTTATGAGTACAGAACCTATTTATACTACTGTAGAAGTTTGGTACCATTCTGGGCATTATTAGTGGGGTAATTTACGAGATACAACCTTGGATCCATTAGCGCCTGCACTAAGCCATTCGGCTGATATCTCTAAATAAGCTCTAACTTTAATAATGTTCGACCAAGGGAAAAAAGGCTTCTGGGGGGGGGGGGGGTGTTTGGCTCGAGGTCATGGTGCAAAGGACCCTAGGTTGATTTTACTCCGAACCATCCCTTTAATGAAACAACTAGTTTTAAGAAGATTTATAAAAAATTAAACAAAAGGTTCTATGCAAATTGTTTATTTTTTATGGTTTTAAGTTGTTCAGTATTACATGCTTCATCTCATTTCATCGGCTTCATTTTTGTGCCTGCTGGGATGAGAGAGAATGAGACTGAAGAACAAAATGGTTTTCTTTTCTTTCTTTTTTTACAGTGTAGGTGTATTTGAACTCAAAAGAATTCCTTCATCCAACTCAAGTTCTCTACATGTTGGTTCGACTAAATCAAGGGATAACCTTATAAAACCTACACTGTTTTCCAAAGAACTTGCAAAAATCAAGTTAATATATGGTTATTTTCAGCATTTTTTACTTGATCTATGAATCTTTTTATTTAAAACAGAAATGTCATTCAAGCTAAAATAACTAAAGCACATTTATCCCTGAAGCGCCAAGATCCTCTAGATATCTAATCACAAACAGCTGTAATGAGGTTGGAAAACAGTCTATGAAGCAATTCCCACTTGGACTCAAAACAGAGATGCTCAGAGAGATTGGCATCATTCTGTTTGGTGAATACACTTTGTGGAAAAGCTGATAAGACATCTCAAGCGATTATGTTGTATTCTCGGTAGGTAAACGTCCCCATGCCTAAAACGTTTATTTGTCTTTGTAGGCGCTTTGCTGAAAACTTTAAGGATTTTAAAGATATTAAGAGATACAGATGCTTCACTATGAAACTGTTATCATTCACAAATATCATTCAATAGATTCTGAACATTCTACAAACTACACTACAATGTAGTCCATCTATCATATATTTAGATCATTCTCTTTAAATGAATGCACACAGTACCCTCCTATTGTTTCATGAACTAAATCAAAGAGGACAGAAAGCATCATAAAATCTTGTAACGTGGGTTTTTGGAAATTACTACTCGAGTATATTTTCATGCTCCAGGATGTTCAACGCCTTCACTGTAATTTCAAGACAGGCAGTTGAATTGTCATCAAACAGTGTAAACCTGTGGGTGATCATCACGCCTATTTACAGCTTTCATAGTCTTTCCTGATGAGTCTCGAGACAACCCTAATCTTCACTTTGATTTAAAGGCATAAGCAGCCAAACAGCCATAATGTGACATGCTTCTGAGGAAATGGATAAACCAAAATAGTTTTAAAGGTTAAAGCACAAAAGCTGCATATGAAAAACTGCTTGAAAGGAATAATGCTAAGGTTTCTGTCAATAACAACTTCAATTTCCTTCTGTTCCACACACAAAGTTACCATATGGTAGAAGACATGGTGCATTTATTGTCATCTCTGACCTTGGCGCCCCAGATCCCCATTCAATTAATTTTATTTATTTATAAAGCACAAATAAACACAACAATAATTAACCATTGTGCTGTACAGAAGAGAAGTCCTAAGATCTCACAGATAAGGGAAGACTGTTCCATAATAGGTCATATAGGTCTGGCATCAGAAACCAGTCACCTCTCAAATTCAATCTTGATCTCGGAAAGGACAGAGTTTTTCCTGTGGATCGCAAGCATCTGACTGGCTTATTCAAATTTAAAAGATCTGACAAATAAGAAAGCACCAGACCATTTAGGGATTTAAAAACAAGCAACAGTACTTTAAAATCCACTCTATAAAGCACTGACAACCAATTGCGAGACATTAAAATCAGAGTAATGTGTTCACGTTTACGGACCCCGGTTAAAAATCTGGTGACTGCATGTTGAACTATTTAAACCCGTGAGATAGAGGACTGGGAAATTCCAATATATAAGGAATTACAAAAGTCCAAATGAGATGAGACAAAAGCATGTATGACACTTTCAAGTTCTTTAGACAAAAGTTTTAAATGTAATAAGCTTGACTTACAGTAAGTATTAATATGTATTAATATCTTGGTCAAATTTAAGGGAGGAATCAAAAATAACTCCCAAATTTTGGTTTGATGTAGGAATTTAAGTTGCCAAAAATAAAGTTAGCTTTTCCTTTACCCAGAGAGAGAGCCCAAAAGCAATTGCTTCCGACTTACTCTCATGTAAGTGTAAGAAATCCACAGACATCCAAGATCTTATATCAGCTAAACATCCAAGCAAGGTTTCTAAACCTTTATTGTCAGGTTATGTTTTAAAGGCAAATAGATTTGGGTGTCATCTGCATAAAAATGAAAAGACACTCCATGCTTCCTAAAAAAATTAACCTAATGGAACAAGTTATTTAATAGAGCAGACTCAGTATGTTTACAATGAGCTGGAACAGACCCAGAGAACAGGCTCTTGTTTACAATCGATAGGATCCATGTCCCACCACTATTGAATATCTGATTAAAAACTAACAATATCAAGAGAAGAAGTGGTAGGCTTCAACTAAGCAACTATATACAAGGCATAGTAATCAGCTCGAAAGAATAAAAAAAATTGGTGGAAATCAGAAGGGAGCGACCATCAGTTGAAAGCACAATGGACTGTCTAATTGCTACTATTATATCCACAAAGAATCTAAAAAAATAAAAATAAAAAAAAATCACACAAAGTGGAAGATTCAGTAAGATTGCCTGTAGGATTAAAAACAGAATTAAAAATATTAAACAGAGTCCGACACAGACCAATAGATAAATAGAATGATAAACAGATCAATATATAAATAAAACAAAAGACAGACAGATGGATGGATGGATGGATGGATGGATGGATGGATGGATGGATGGATGGATGGATGGATGGATGGATGGATGGTGATAATCACTTATTACATATAAATCAATAGCCACAAATAAAAAGATGAGACAATCTGATAATCAAGCATATTTGTATCAAGTGCATTCCTTCCCTTCCAGCTGCACAGCGGTGAATAACGCCACATGAGCCTGTGCAACAGACAGTGAGCTCATTCCACGCGTATGTCTCTTAAATTCAAAGAGTGACTGAATTCCTTTAGCTGCGCTTACTCAGAGATACTGCGCTCCGCTTGGCTCTGTTTTAATTAATGACTAATTACATCCCATTGCTTCTAATTAGAATCACAAATTCAAGAGTGCCGAGGACAGAAAGCAAGTCTGAATCACAGGCATCATCTGCCTCTCCTCTTTTTCTTTCTCATACAAAAAAAAAAATAAGGCACGGGCAGGAAAACGTGCTCCATGATAATCTCCTTTTTGCTTGTTTAGACAATGCCAGAAGATAAACTCAGGACTAAAAATGTATTAAAGACTAAATTATAAAAAGGGATATGATGGAATTAAAAATAATACATTTCTAAATAATAAATTATAAAATAACAAAAGACATAAGCCACTCAAGGCCAAGGGTTACCATCATTTTTCTAGGTTGAGGTGGTTTTAGGCACTTTGAGTCATACTTAACAACACCCCTAAGCCATAGTAAAGTCACGGTTACGCACAGTTGCTAATAGTGTTTATAAAACAGCAACAAGAGCAAGATGCACAAGATGTTTTAAAAGACTTTGGATTATTCAGCCATTACTTCTGTATCACAACCTTTAGAAATCATTCAAATATGCTGATTTGGTGCTCATTTATTATTGGTACTCAATTATTAATAATAGTTCTTATTATTATCAATTTTGAAAACAGCTTTTGCTGCTTAATATTTTTTTAAAAATCATGACGCATTTTTTTAAGGATTCTTTGATTAATAGAAAGTTCAAATATTTGAAATATATATCTTTTGTAATATTATAACTGCCATAATGCTTTTAATTAATTGAATGCATCCTTGCTGAATAAAAGTATTATTTTCTTAATATATATATTTTTTTAAAGTGTAACTGTTTACACAGAAATATTAATCAAGCAAAAACTCTTTTCAACATTGATTGATGCAACAGTAAGCATCATGTGACACTGAAGACTGGAGTAATGATGCAGAAAATTAAGTTTTGATCACAGGAAAAAAATTACATTGTAAAATGTATTCAGATAGAAAACAGTCATTTTAAATTGTAATAATATTTCACACACATAGGGCCAGATTTACTAACATTTAACGGTCCAAAATTTCTTAAACCAGACTTTAATTTGCGCTGCTCTTGATAGATTGCGTTGGTCATTATGGAAATGATCCGGCTGTGTTCTTTAATTTGCATGTCGTCAGTAGATCACGCGCAGAACTTTATAGAAATGGATAGAAATGTTCCGTCATGGTTCCATTGAGATGATCACTCAGAACATCTCAATGCTGATTTGCAGTGACCCTTCCCTTTGAAGGGACAAGTGTGGATCCAAACCATGCCAGCCTGATGCTGCTAAATCCAACTTTAGTCATCTGGCTCAGTGCCATGACAAGCAAAATATTTATAGTTATGATGTCTTTCCTCACAGCACTCTCAAAGGCAGGCAGGCGGTGACTGTGCTATATAGTGAAACATGACCTCAATTTGCTCCAGTGTGCCAACTGTTCCTCCTGCACCTTTAGGAGTTCAGATACAAATTCCTAAATAAGAAAATTTGCACTTGTGCATTTTTCGCAGTGTGGCGGGGACCCTGATATCAGCAGGTTACTTTCTCTATTAGAGATTCAGTCGACATTGCAAAATAAGGTTGACTACTGTGATACCATGTTTTGACTCCCCTTAAGCTTTCCAAGCATAACATCTACGAAGGTTTTGAACATGGATAAATATTTAATGAACTGTATTTTTTTTTCTAGTCCATACAAAAAAACTGCTGTTGTTAAATCTGGGTTAAACAGATATGCAAATCCACTTACTCTAGAACGCTATAATTAATGCAAATTTTTATTTTGTTTGCATCAAGGTATGTTTACCCTGTCCTATTTTTTGTAGTTAGGTCAAATAGTTTATTCCATGAAAATCAGATGCATGGTACAAAACAAGCAGGCATTCGCATTGTGCTGCTTTAATTCTAACCTATTCAAATCATCTCAGCATGAAAGCTTTTGAGATACTGTAGCATTAAAGGGTTAGTTCACCCAAAAATGAAAAATTCTGTCAGTAATTACTCACCCTCATGTTGTTCCAACCGCGTAAGACCTTCGTTCATCTTCGGAACACAAATTAAGATATTTTTTATGAAATCTGAGTGCTGGATCACTTCTCCATAGGCTGCTAGGTGACCGAAACTTGCTAGCCCAGAAAAGTTATTAAAGAGATCGTTAATATAGTCCAAGTGACTACAGTGGCTCAATCTTAAGTATATCAAGCGACGAGAATACTTTTTGTGCGCAAAAACAAACAAAAATAACGACTTTATTCCACTATTCATTTCCTTCTCTCTGGGCCTCTAGTTGGTTCACGTAGTGTTTTTGCGCTGCGCGTCTGTGTTACACGTCACCACGTAGGCTCACAATTGGCCGACGCTGGTCATGTGTGTGATGCGTGTTGACGTGCAACACAGACGCGCTGCGCTAAAACACTACGAGGCCCAGAGAGAAGGAAATGAATAGTGGAATAAAGTCATTATTTTTGTTTGTTTTTGCGCACAAAAAGTATTCTCGTCGCTTGATATACTTAAGATTAAGCCACTGTAGTCACTTGGACTATATTAACGATCTCTTTAATAACTTTTCTGGGCCAGCAAGTTTCGGTCACCTAGCAGCCTATGGAGAAGTGATCAGCTCTCAGATTTCATCAAAAATATCTTAATTTGTGTTCCGAAGATGAACGAAGGTCTTATGCGGTTGGAACAACATGAGGGTGAGTAATTACTGACAGAATTTTCATTTTTGGGTGAACTAACCCTTTAACTTCCATTGTGCATGAGTGTGCACTCAGCATGAAGAGCAGGAATATAGTGTGTTATTGTCTTTACAGAACTGAACCGAGAAGACAAGCAGGCTAAAAGCATTTGTCTTACACAATACAATCAAAACTAAACAGCATTACTGTTGTAGTTATGGCTACAGATGCAAAAAAAACAAAAAAACATTTAAGGCTTATACCCCTGAATGACCTCTTTTTAAGAGGGTAACAGATCAGCTGAATAAAATGGTAGCAGGTTTGATTTTTTTACTGCAAAGCTCAAGGCAACGAACAGAGGAAATAAGCAATTCTAGTCATGAAGTCTTAATGTGTCGCTCTAACACCCAATTACAGCCAAGCGTGGCTTCTGATTATATTAGATATAAAGTACTGGCTATTTTGTTGTTGTTTTTTCATTCTGTTAGCAACCTTCTCTGATTTTAATTTTCATTATCATGGACTTTTAGTTTGCTTTGTATCATATCCTACTGTCTTTGTTCTAGTTTCCCGCTCTCTTTAGTTACTATGGCAATTCATCTGATCATCACACCTGTTAGACTTTTAGTTCGTTTTCAGTGTGTACTTAAGTTCCTTGTTTCCTCAGTTCAGTGTTGGTTGTTGTTTGTGTATTATGCACACTGTTACTCTGTCCTGGATTATCCTGTGTTTATTCTTTTATTAAAGGAATAGTTCACTTTAAAATGAAAATTCTGTCATCATATACTCACCCTCATGTTGTTTCAAACCTGTATTAATTTCTTTCTTCTGCTGAACCCAAAGGAAGATATTTAGAAGAATGTCAGTAACCAGACAGTTTCTGGGTCCCATTGACTTCCATAGTATATTTTTTTCCTACTATGGAAGTCAATGGGACCCAGAAACTGTCTGGTTACTGACATTCTTCTAAAGAGAGCGTCCTCTGTTCTGATTGGTCAGATGGCCCAGTCTGTTGTGATTGGTCTACTACTTACAGCGCGTGTCGGAAAGGAAACAGCCATTACCATATCTGAATTTCAGCTCCGAATATTCCTCAGCACCTGTGATACGAACAGTAACTTTGGCATCGGTTTTACCATTTCAATTCCAATGCTAGTCCTCATCCTTTGGAAATGCATGCAAAGTAGATTCACAGCACTGAAAACAGCGACTTCTCGACACGTCGACAACACAAACCAAGGCCTCAGCTACAGTGTTTGAGGGAGGGTCAAATTATATGTTGTTCGCGGGCAGCCAGTGAAGACCAGCTGAGCAAATGTTATGCACACTGTTCCCAAACCTAGCTATATTACACACTGCATGAAAGGTAAAATTCGGAGAAGCAAAATACACTTTAAAGTGTCTTAGGGTGCTTTCACACTTGGTTCGATTGCCTGTTCCGAACCCGAGTTCGATGGCTTCCCCCCTCCCCCAGCCCCCGATGGACTGTGTTCACATTATATTATTTGTATCCGAACCGCGGTACGCTTGCGTCATCAAACTGCAGCTGGCGCGTACACGTGTTGCTTGGTAACCGCTATGAAAAAGCGTCAAAATGGATAGAATTGCTCGCTTCACATTTCTTCTTCTTTTTTTTAACCTTTGGTTTTGTTTTCAAAGAAAAGATACAGAAACACACTTGCATCTGTCTGCCGCAAAAGTATTAAAACCGTTCCAAAGACAGCGGGATGTCCGCCGAAGACAATTTTTGTGGAGGCAAGCAGAAATCATCTCTCTGCTTGCAGTGCGTCAATCCCGCTTTTCGTCAAGGTAAGTGTATATAGACCCTTTTACAGTTGTTAAACACACGCACGCAGGCACGCACCACATTATACGTCATCAATAGCGGTTCACTTACGCGATTTGGTACGATTGCGTTCATATCAGCAGCGAACCGTACCCGAGTTCACATGAACCGTACCCCAGACCACCTTTTTAAGCGGACTCGAGTACGGTTCGCGGGTGCGCACCCGAGTTCGGAAAACAGCGTTCACATCATCCAAACGAACCGAACTCTGACGTCATTCGAATCCGGGTGCGCACCAAAAGTGCTAGTGTGAAAGCGCCCTTAGTTACAGTGTAATTATACTTTTAAGTTCTCAGTAGTATCAATTAACAACATGTACTTACTATAGGGTAAAGGTTTGGTTTAGGTTAGTTGCATGTAATTATGCATCATTTACTGTTGTTATTATTATAGCAAGTACATGTGTAACAAAGACACTTTGTTAATAATTAATACCAAGTGTTACCAATTTTTTTGGCCAATTTACATATCATAATTTACTTAACAATGTTGCTAAATTATTCATATTTTTAAAGATCAGTTTCATTGTCAGTGAGCATTAAATTACCACTAAATGTAATATACATGTAAAAATAGGAGAAATGAGCAGCACAATTAAATATACAGTATCGACCAATACGGATCGATTTCAAGAGCTACTGCAACTACTTGCTAGTTGAAATTGAGTTTTAGAATATGTTGCTGTCAATGCATCTGAATTTAACAAGGCCAGATTTAGCATATGGGTATTTGGGCACCATACAGGGTTGAATAAATATTTTCAAACAGCATTAGATACGGCATAATGGCCAAAGTCATCGCCTGCTGAGGCACAATGCCTGCTGAGTCCACCAAACCAACATTGCACAGTGACCAGAGGTTTCGCAGACGGGGTGTCCAGAGGAACAGCGACACTTCATTACACTGAATAAGCCTATGGTACTTCATCATGCTACGTTACAGAACATTGACTTATACAAAACACACCGAGAGACTACAGTATAGAACTTAGTTACTACCCAACTACTTTTTTTCAAGTGCTAAGTGAGTTAAAACACTATAAATGCATGTCGTATGTGAGCTGTACTGATTAATAGCCTGTCTTTCTGGATCAGGGGCTTTGCCGTGTCTTTGTTTAACAGAGCTCGTGATTATCACAGGATAAACCCTCCAGCGAGGCCATAAATCAGCCCTGCCGAGGCTCCTCGCGCACACAGCCATCTGTCAGTCAAAAGGCCAGATGAGGGCAACTTGAAAAATTTATAGTCTCTTCCGAGGTGTGCCAAGTACAGCATCTCTGCTGTGTTTCCATGCCTTTCTGTTGACGTAATTAACCCCAACCCGCTGCTTATTAGAGGAGACTCACAGGGAGCGGAGGATGAGAGGAAATGAGAAATCACAGCTTCTTGAAAGAGCAAACGCAGTCCTTGGAGACGGTGTCATCCGTTTGACTCTTCGCAGATCACTCTGCCTTCAAACCAAATATTCCATAACATATATTCCTTCTGACTACATCACAGTTAGGTAACGTTCATAAATA
The DNA here is from genome assembly GCF_963993115.1 of Abramis brama. NCBI lineage: Eukaryota > Metazoa > Chordata > Actinopteri > Cypriniformes > Leuciscidae > Abramis > Abramis brama. The sequence goes on along the minus strand of NC_139965.1, from coordinate 57,027,233 downwards.
GGTCGTACAGCTCAGCATTTCTCACCTATGCCACTGAAATATAATAAACAATAGAGAAAAATCAGTTTGCAGTCAACACACCTTTCAACACACTTTTACATTAACCTCAATAATAATACTGACAGCACATCATTACCATAACATCATAACTTCACAAATGAGTTCCAATGCGACCTGCAGCTTTTCTGCTGGAGCTCATGTCCGTTACATTTCTGTTGTAACAAGGCTTTTTTAATGAGCAAAATGTAAAAATAATAGTGTGCTCCCTCAGGTTCTTTAAAAGTTACAAATTTAAAAAGTTCTATTTTGAAAACGTGTTTCTGATAACCAAACAAACTAACCTAGCTGACAAATATATTCATAGTCTAAGAGACACTTGAATTAATAACTATTTTTATCAATTGCTTACTATAACTTACTACTTATAAAATGGTAATACCATAACTAACTTCTAGAATAGCTAGACAAATTCTCTCCATTGTGTTCACAGTTTACACACTTGAAATCAGAACGGATGAACCGGAAAAATGAAACAATGAATAAAGAGTAAACAATGGTGAGAATTCCTCATCTAGCCAACAAACTGTCTGAACAAGTGGACTAAAGTTCAATAGCCAAGTACAAATATGCAAAGAATGTTTCAGTAACACTTTACAATAAGGTCTCATTTGTTTACATTAGTTAATGAATGAACTAACATGAACTAACAATCAGCAATACATTTGTTACAATATTTATTAATTTGTGTTTATGTTAGTTAATAAAATGTAACATTAAAATTTGCATTAACTAATGTTAACAAATACAACTTTAGAATTGAATTACGTATTAGTAAACATTGAAATTAGCATTAAGTAGGATTAATAATTGCTGTAGAAGTATTGTTTTTTTCTTGAAAATCCAGTTTTCACAATACGTCACATTATCGAATTTCATGTTGACTTCAACATTACAGTTACTAAGGAACTAAGGAACTTTTCCTCTTCGGTCCCCCTACAGGTTGGAAGCGGAATTGTCCATTACCACTGTCATAAATAATTTTGCCGCCCGCAGCTACTGTCGCACGCACGCTCGCTGTTTATCCAGCACCGGCTTTGGAATGAACGATGTCCACTGACAAGGTAGAGTATGTTGCATGATTTCATGAAAGTATGATGTATTGCGACATCAGAAATGAAGGAAAACTAAATAATGACTATTGTAACGCTTGACAAAGCAAGTCAAATTTGTAGTTTTCTTATGTCTCATTCGAACTACAGAAACACGACCCGGTTTGGCAAACTTGCATGGTGTGGTTATAGCAGATATAGGGCTGCAAAGCGAATCCAGAAGTGCCTTTCACCCTGTTACGACTTGATGAACCACTGATACGATTTTGGAAACATTATTTTAAGGTAAAAAATGTTCCTTAGTGTTGCTTTAAAAAGTGAATACTTTTTTGCTCTATTTCAAAGAGTGTTTGAAAAATTCAAGTCCTATTCCACAGCAGCACTTTCTATTCCTGCTTCTTCTTCTGCAGAATTGCATCCTTCAGCTCGCATGAAATTCTGTTTTCTTGATTTGTTTAAATGTGGCGCAGTACTTTGCATAAAAGCTAAATGCAAATGGTATGAGAGCAGATAAACAGAATGTAATGAGCTGAGAATATGTCCGCTTCACTTCGCTCCTCTACACAATGTAACTACACAATTGAAAGAGGGACTAAGTGATTCTGTTGTTGTTTCTCTTTGGCTTTCAGCAGAAAATCCACTACAGCGCTAAAGAGCTGCTGTGCAGAAGCGTGCTGCATTTTCATCAACTTGAGGATGACAGGGAGATCAGGCAGGCCATCCTCCAGGCTGTTTGTACCAGGTGGTGGAGCCACAGCTGGCATGTACCTCTTCCACATAAATCATTCATTCTGGAAAACACTTGTATGTTACAGAGAGAGAAGCAATGTAAAGTCTGGGGCCATGAAGTTTAGAGCAACCTTTGTCGGCACTGTATTGTAAGATACAGATTTGGCGCTTAAAAGTGGACTAAAGTGATTCTGCCCTTTGGAAGATGAATGCAAATAAAGCAATATTCTGGTAAAGTTAAGCTCAATCAACAGCATTTGTGGCATAATGTTAATTACCACTCATCCCTAATTTTCTTTGAGGCAATGAGGCACTTACAATGGAAGTCAATGGAGCCAAATGTTAAGCAGAAATGTGAAGCGTTAAAATGTTTCTCACATTAAAGGGGTCATGTTTTTATTTTAATATGTTCCTTGAGGTTCACTGTTAATACAAATTCACAAAATAACAAATATAGTCTGACTCTCTGTCTGAAATGATCAGTTTTTAAGGGGCGGCTCCTTTAAGGGTTGTTGGTAAACGGCCACTGTTATGCTTGGCTAACGTCATTGCGTAGGAAACATTATGAATGCCCACTCACTATTGCATGTGAGTAAGTGTTTTGAAAACATTATCATATAAAACCGTCCTTTACTGACAAAGCATTATGAAATCATTTACTTGCGGTTTGTGATGCAGCAGCTGTCAGATCCAATACAATTGGCTTCATCTGCCATCAAAAGTTTCTGATGTGATGTGATGCAAAGCTCACAGTCAGGCAAATGCAATTCGTTAAGCAACTGAACGGCAGTGGTGCGGCAATATCTTGCTCTGGACCAAGTCATAAACAAATGTTTTTGCCTGTGTAATGTCACAAATCCCACAATATCAAAATGAGCCATTTTTGGAGCTTGATTGAAACTTGCAGGATGTTTTTGTTTACACTAAAATCATGTAAACACATGTTTACGTATAGGGGAAAACTATTGCAACCGGGCATGAAAAAGAAGTGAAACACACCTGCCTTTAATTTTCAAGTGATCCTGAAGACATTAATTGGTTGTTTTGTTTGATTAGGGTTGTAGATGAACTGTGCAGGGGTGCGTTTCCCATACAACTATATAGCTCGCTGCTTAACTACCATAGTACGATGCATCGTTGGAGAAATCAACTAGCTAGTCACGACTGTTTCCCGAAACCGTATGTCGCAAAGTATCGTTCAACCACGTTGGTTTATGACGTCTCGCACATGGTGGACTAATAACTTATTTTAATTAATCTGTTTGAGATCGAATTAACGCTAGATTTTGTCATATAAGTTACAGACATGGCATCTGAAGACCATTTCTAATTTTTCTCAGTTATTTTGCTTTATTACCAGACTCAATATTTGGCTCGTTCCTACAGTACATAGTAGAGCACGTTCGCACATGCACAGTCTTCAAAAACGGTGCTTTAAATCTCTTGACAAACTAAAAGACGTGAATTACATTTGTATGTATTCTAAATAAATAACACGGGTTGTACTGAATGTCAGCTTGCTTATTTTGCTAAAGATAAGGATTTATTCAGTCTTCATCTCATGTAAACTAGAAACTATGCTTCTAACGACAGGTCGAGAGCCGTCGTTCCAACCACACAAGTTTGCGATGCTGTTTGCGAACGTTCGTTGGAACGATGGTTTCGGGAAACACCAAATCGTTGAACTATGCTGATAACGACAGAACTTGCGACCATAGTTGGCTAAAGATGCTTTCGGGAAACGTACCCCAGGACAGTCGATCGGCAGGAGCAGGATTGGGCACCCCTGGTGTAAAGGATTTGTTTACACTAAAATCATGTAAACACATGTTTACGTATAGGGGAAAACTATTGCAACCGGACATGAAAAAGAAGTTGCGAAGTTGTGATAGTCTGTTCTTCCCTATTGTCATGTATATCTGAGTGAAATAGCTTTTCAAACAAAAAATAAATGCAGGGTAGGAATTGATTTTGTCCACGGGGAATATAGTGCTGAAGGGATGATGTCAAAACACAGAAGAATAATTCACCAGACCAGTGGTTCACAGTATATTCCTATGCTTATATTATTGGGTTATTCAGTTTATGAGTGTAATAAGATCTGTGGTATGTATAACTTGACGATACTTTGACACTTTTTACTGTTTACACCTGATATTAAGGCGCGTTTATGATAGATGAGGAAGACACATTCCCGTTTACACCTGGTGTTTTAATCCACCTCTTTTGTCCACTTTCAACCACTTCTGTCCTGATTTCTTCGAGGGGAGGGTCTATGGGTGGGTAAATGTGGGGGCTTTTTCAGATCTTTCGATCTAATGGACAAAATAAGCTCACGCAATTTGCATATGTACGCGACCAGAGACGACAGAAAAACACATGGAGAGACGGAGCGAAGACAGTCTTTTGTGGCATTCGACCACATGAGCGTTTACACTATGAAAGCAATCCGGTCGAATGTGTTTTTTTTTTTCACTACCTCTGGAAGTAGTCAAAAGTGGACAAGCTCAAAACATTTTAGACCCTGTTTACACCTAGTATTAAAGGGGTGGTTGATTATGATTTCACTTTTCTAACTTTAGTTAGTGTGTAATGTTGCTGTTTGAGCATAAACAACATCTGCAAAGTTACAACGCTCAGAGTTCATAGCAAAGGGAGATATTTGCTTGTAAAGAAATCACTTTTTAAGGACTACAACAAACAGCTGGTAAGGACTACACGACATTCCTCCCGGGTTAGTGACATCACCAACCCTAAAATTAACATAAACCCACCCCCGGAACATGATTTATACACAAATCCGCCGCGATCTCTATGGGCGCCGCCATCTTGCCTGCCGCCATTACTGCGTGCCTGCGAAGTGACGGCGGTGTGACACTTGCCGGTGCCCTCTAATGACATTTCAATGAAAGCGGATCCTGGGGCTTCAATATTGTGATTGTCAAAACATTTTAGTAACTAAACTGCATTTTATTAGGTTTAGTGACAACATGTTTTAATGTTTATATTATATGGTACAATTTCTGGTAGCTACGTTTTTTTTTATTATTGCTTGAAACAAATTTCAGGATTTCAATTCAGTTCAATTCTTGTGATTTGATTTAATATTGAGAAATTTGGATAAATATTAGGTACACAAGATGGGCGTTAATTTTTCTCAAGAAAAAAAATCTCACATGCTGTAAGTTAAACATACAGAGAGCCTTAGCAGTATTATTTAAGGTTAAAAATAATTCAAATTAAATATAATGCGTTTTTTTATTATAATAACAATTTTATTTAAAGCAATGGTCTACGATTTCAAAGATTGTTCATTATTAATAACCTCGTTTAGATGCTGGTTATGGTTCTACAGTACAATCCTAACAATATGAAGAGAAAAAAGAATGAAAAAAATCCATTCACTCTATTGGGTGTACAGCTGCAGAGAAGTTGACCAATGTAAGCTGTCCGGCCGGACAGCTTACATTGGTCAACTGCTCTCATCCAATCCCCCGCTCCACTTGAAACTCCACGTGGCGCTCGCGTCTCCACCCCACCCCGCCCCCCTCCTGCGACATGAAATTTTGCGGGCAATCAGCTGACAGTCTATGGTAGCTCTTACAAATGAAGATCAGTTAAGTCTGGCAGAATTACAGAACAAATTAGACGAGATCTATAAAAGGAAAGCTGAGGGCGCTTTTATTCGCTCCAGAAAGAAATGGCTCGAGGAGGGGGAGCAGAATTCTGCTTACTTTTTCCGCTTGGAAAAACAACGTGCTAATTACAATACTATACACCAAATCAGTATTAATGGCACCGTTACCTCTGATTCGAAGTTGATTTCTAAATTCTGCTCAATGTTCTATAGTAAGCTTTATACCTCTAATTATTCTGAACAATCAACATCCTCCTTTTTTGCCTCTCTAGACAAATCTAAGGGTATACTACCAGAAGATAAAGATCTTTGTGACAAACCTCTAAGTATTAAAGAAATAACAGATTCAATTGCTCGATTAAAAAATAATAAATCTCCTGGGACGGATGGGCTTACTGGAGAATTTTATAAGTGCTTTGCCCCAAAACTGGCGCCGTTTTTATTTAACGTATTTAATGAAAGTATTTCCGTTGGCCAGCTTCCACCAAGCTTAAATCAGGGTCTTATTACTTTGATACCGAAACCAAAAAAGGATTTATTATTTATTGATAATTGGCGTCCTATTTGCCTTCTAAACAACGACTATAAAATACTTGCGTGTATTTTTGCTGAGAGAATTAAGACCGTCCTAGACTCGATTATTGATCAAACACAATCTGGTTTCATGAAGAACAGACATATTTCCAATAATATTAGATTAGTTTTAGATGTTCTTGATTATTCTCATCTGATTTCGGATCAAAGTTATATTTTATTTTTGGATTTCTGCAAAGCATTTGATACTCTTGAGCACAAATTTATTTTTCTTAGTCTGGAAAGATTTGGTTTTGGCCCTTTTTTTTGTGATGCAATTAGAACTTTATATTGTAATGCCAACAGTTCAATTAAATTAAAACATGGGACTTCTTCTAGATTTGATGTTAAAAGGGGTATACGTCAAGGTTGTCCTATATCTCCCTATTTGTTTTTATTAGCAGCTCAACTCTTAGTAGACCATATTAAGCAAAGCAACCTTGTAGGTGTCTCAATTGCAGGCAGGGAGGTGATCATCAGCCAGTTGGCTGATGACACCACTCTCTTCTTAAAAAATAGTGATCAAGTTGCAGTAGCGTTAGGGGTAATTGATGCATTCTCTAAAGCTTCTGGTTTATTCCTTAACATATCTAAGTGTGAGTTATTACCTATTACAGAGTGTGATATTTCATCCATTTGTAATATTCCTGTTAGAGAAAAAGTAACGTATTTAGGAGTTGTTATAACTAAGAATCAAGCTACACGATGTTCCGAAAATTTTATTCCTGCTATTGACAAAACCCGTAAAAAACTCAACCAGTGGCTCCAAAGAAATATTTCATTAAAAGGAAGGGTCTTGCTTACTAAAGCTGAAGGGTTATCTAGATTAACATATGCAGCAATAGCTTTATATTTGGACAATAAAACTTGTAAAATGATAGACAATCTTTTATTCAATTTTGTTTGGAGGAATCGTACTCACTATATTAAAAAAACTGTTGTAATGAACACGTATGAAAATGGAGGTCTAAATTTTCTAGATTTTAAAACGTTAAATTACACTTTTAAAATTAATTGGATGAAACACTTCCTAAAATGCCCCTCTTCAATTTGGAACTTTATCCCAAATTATATATTTTCCCAGCTGGGTGGTCTTCAGTTTCTGTCGTTATGCAATTATAACATTGAGAAATTACCTGGAAAGCTCTCTTCATTCCACAAACAAATGCTTCTGGCTTGGTCTCTTATTTATAAACACAACTTTTCCCCACATTCATATTTCATATGGAACAATCATAATATTCTCTATAAAAACAAGTCTTTATTTTTTCAAAACTGGCATGATAACAATATTACGTTAGTACGTGATCTTTTTAATGATGATGGATGTCTTTATACATATGGCGAATTCCTGAAAAAATTTAATTTTCCTGTCACGCCTAGAGAATTTGCCATCGTTTTCGATGCTATTCCCACAGGTGTTATTGCATTATTTAGAGGTCTGGATAGGACTTTGTTTACCACACCACCTATTTTTGATCCCACTCAAACAATGGTGGGCAAGATTTGCTTAGTTCCGTATTCTAGCAATAGGTCCATTCGTGCTCTCTTTCAGAAAGATATTATTACCAAACCTTATGTAATTACCTATTGGAGCAATTTTGTGGATATTGTGGACTGGAGAAAAGTTTGGTTATTGCCACATAAATACCTTATAGTAAATAAAGTCAGAGAAGTCTCATTTAAATTAATTCATAGATTCTATCCAGTGAAAAGTTACCTAAAAAAATTTAAACCTGACATTGATATAAAATGTGATTTCTGTAATGCACAAGATGAAACTACTGTACACTTGTTTTGGGACTGTAGCTATACCAAAATGTTCTGGAAGAACTTTTGTAGGTATATTATTGATTTTGTGTACCCTCATTTCTCCTTATTTTGGAAACATGTTGTATTTGGTTTTATTAATACGGAGAAAAACTTTGAGAAAGAATTTTACTTTATAAATCTTTTACTTCTCCTAGCAAAATTTCATATTCATAAATGTAAGTTTTCCAGTCATAAGCCATTATTCAAAGTTTTTCTCAACGAATTCCATCAATACATTCAAACGCTTTCTGTTTCAGAGAAGAACAAAGCAAGGAAAACATTGTCTTGTTGTGCTCTCTTAAAAATCCCCCTTTAAATTTAAATTTTGTCGCATCATACTATCCTATCATGCTCTAATTGTTTGTATCTCCTTTATTTAATTGCTTATCTTTTCTTGTATCCTCATTATTGTAATTTTTGTCCAATTTTTTATTATTTTTTTATTTCTTTATTCTTCTCTCCTCTGGTGTATGTTCCGTTTCATGTTATCATGTTGTTAATGTAATATTTGTTGACTTTTGTTTCTCTATATCTTATTAAAAAAAAAAAAAAAAACAGTCTATGGTAGCTAACAAAGTAGCATCAGCTCAGCAGTGGAGATTTGGGACTGAAAACCGACGCTGACACGGCTGACTTTTTGTTGAGCAGGTAAGCGTTTATTTATACTTTTATGGTGTGAGGTGTTACATAAATAGCTTTTTATCAGTCTGACAACATGCTTATGCTGCCGGTCGGCATTGGAATGTTAGCCGTTTAGCATCGCCTATCACGGGTCAAAGTAATTATATTTCTTGAAGTGCTTGAATATATTTCAGTAGGCCTAGCGGGTTTCTGTTCGAGCCGATCGGAATTTGAACAAGATGCGCTGTTTACTACCGGTGATCACAGCTTGACTGAGTGACGTTGTTCAGGTCGTTTCCCGGTGGGAGGGATTAGGTAGCACAGAGGGGAGGGGGGGGTGTGTGGAGGGGCGGGATGAGTTTTTTAAAACTTCCCATCCGTCTCAGGCTTTCTCGACCGATTTTCAACATCGTAGACTACAGCTTTAATGATACGAGTAAAAATATAATAAATATGTAATATAGTACACATATTTAGCAAAATACTCTCTATAGCTCTTTTTTTCTAGCCAACTAACGTGCTATAGCCTATTATGGTCATCAAATGGCTTTCCTGAGGTAAATGTTATGTGACATAATTGTTCTCCAGCTGTTTTATTGACCCCTTTCTTTGATTGATTGGTCGATATTATGTATGATGAATATACATTTCGGTAAGTTGTACTGTTTCTTTTAACATTGTTCATTCGTGTTTATTTACTAAGTTGAGATGATCGGTTCACGTGCTGCTAGGGATCCGTCACGTCACATTTACAAACACCAAAATGGTATTTATTGTTTGAATTTCGTAATAAAATTGACAGAATCTGAGAGCTGAGCTTTTTTATATCATAACTAATCTGCTCTGTCTAGTCTGTCGGTCTCCGTGTCCTCTTTGCCTCGCGATTTTTCTGTGCGTGAGAAAATGGATGTGTGGCGTGAGAGCGTGTGAAAAGTTGCGTGTGTCTCACGGTGAAAGCATGAGAGTTGGCAGCTTACAGGTATTCAAGATTATTTTATTAATCATCTGGCATGCGATGAGCTTCAGAACCTAAACTACCAGGCATTGATTGAAGGTCAGAATTACATGAGCTCCGGAATGTCCGGATGGATTGGCCAAATACTGCATACCTTCGCAGATGAGCTCATCACATTAAAAGGTGTCGTGAGGTTTTCACAGGCAGTGAACTCTACCATAATGTGTCAGTAACAATACAGAGAGAAAACTACAAAGTTCTCAAAGTAGTGTGTGACTGCATGGCCGGCCGAGGGAAGTGTTGTAGCCATACAGCAGGGCTACTGTACAAAATTAAAGATGAATAGATAAAAATAACATGCGTACAGCTACATCTGCTACAGCCGCCTACTGGACCAACACGCTACTTCCTTAGCAGCAAGGCACGCAGTCATGGCGGCGCTGCTTTACTTCTGTGTTTCACCAGATTTGTGTATAGATTATCATGACATAATATGCTAATCAATGACTAGAAGATAACTACACATAAGCTACATAAATTCATCAACTAACCATTCAGAAACGTCCTGTTGCTTCTACATGTTGTCACTTCTTCTTGAGTCTCTCCATCATTGTCTGACTCCGGTTTGAACATAAAAGGCTAAAAGTTTTAAAAATTTTCAGTGCATGTCTGTGTGAGTGCAAGCTGTTGAAGCTCCGCCCTCTGTGTCGGGAGCAGCAACTCATTTGCATTTAAAGGAACAGACACAAAACGGTGCGTTTTTGCTCACCCTCAAAAATTGACAATTTTAACATGCTATATAAAGATATCTGTGGGGTGTTTTGAGCTAAAACTTCACATACACACTCTGGGGACATCAAAGAATTATTTTACATCTTGTGAAAAGGGCATTATACCACCCCTTTTAGAAGCATTTTGGCTGATGGGATCACAAGTGTACAAGGCTAAATACAGGTGTAAATTGCATACATGCTTTATTGCATGTTAACCCATTCACTTCCATTACCATTCACTTTCCAAAACATCAACAATCCATGCCATGCAACAAAAGATCAAGTGTTGAAACCAAAAAATGCTCACTAATGCTCTTCTCCAAGCCCATTCCTGAAGCCCACAGCCGTTGCCAAACAGCTCAATGTGTCTGCGGCTGTAGCTCGGGAATGTTTGCTCTAGTTCTCATCTGTAGCTGCCTCTCAGCTCAGCAAGGTTTGTTTGCACCCTTGGCTCAGCAACCCATATCAACAGTTAGTAAGTACGACATAATCATCTCTCTAACAATGAAGTGTGTCTTTTATAACAAAGCACAAAAGGATGCCATTAATAAAATTATATTGCAGACTTTCTTGAACAACACAAGATTTCTATTCATAAGATATTCAGTGAAGCAGACAAATCATGCTGTGCATGTTGTAGACTAATAAACCAGAAACAGAACAGCAAATTGCTTGTGTTCTCTCAGATCTGCAACAAATTAGTACTTTCCGAAGTAGCTGAAAACAAATCCGGAATAAAGCTTGCGCAACAGTGAGAAACTGCAAATGCTTTATTGTTTATTTGGCAGATGCTTTACGGGGAAGGTGGGTTAGGCTGTATTGCAAGAGGAAGAATCCACCATTTGCTTTTACACAAATATGATAAAGATCAAGCAATATATTCACAAACCACCAAATTTGGACCTCAAACATGTAATTGAAGTATCCTTCACTCTTAAAAATAAAGGTTTCAAAAGGAGGCCAAAGAACCTTTTGGTGAAAAGTTCTTAAAAAAAATAGTTTTCTTAGTGTGAAGAATATTTAAATAATCCGAAGAACCTTTTTCCACTATAAAGAACGTATGAAGTGCAATGGATAGGTTCTGTTGAGCTTAAAGGTTCTTCACTGAACCCTAAATGCCAATTAAGAACACTTATTTATAAGAGCGTATCAAATAAACAAATGCATTAATGATGAAAAAAAAAGAAGAAGAAATTGTGTGTGCTGAGAAGTGCTGAAAAATCTAAATTATCTGTTCAGACAGAAGCAATCAGTCACTTTTCATAATTAATGTTCAGCCAGTGCCAAGTTCATTAAACAAGAGTCTCTGAAGAGAGAAGGAGAGGAGTTTGCAATCATCAGTGGTCTTTGTGAAGCTGCCAGATCACGAGTGGAGGTCACACCTGCATAAAAGTGTCATTAAAGAGGAGGCAAGGTGCAATCAACCTGATTTGAACAGGACAGGACAAATGTTCAATTGATATGCCAGTCATGATGATGAAATTCCATAGATTCTTCAGTTTATCAGGAAGAAACTCTCCACAATGGACTGCTATTTCAGAGCAACCCTCTCTCCAGGTCATGTCTGTCCACAGTACAGACAAATATTTACTATGGTAACTACAGTGTCTAACAAAATACTTATTTTACTATAGTTACTATAGTTACAGTTACAAAAACAAAACATGCATGTTTACAAACTTGTCATATTTGTCATTGTAAAGAATACATTTTTCAAAGACCAAATGCTGCTCAAAAACAGAAAGCTTCATGCACACGGTTTTAGTACAATAAATGCAATACATTTCACAGGTAACTGTGGTTACCATGATACGTCTTTGTAAGGGTGAAAATTCAGTTGAATTTTCAATGAAAGGTTTATATATTTACATAATATAATTTTTGCTGAATTGTTTGTCCTCAGCTATATTCCATTTTCTCATAGGAAAATAATTCATAAAAGGGATATAATATAGTGCTTAATAGCATGAAAATAATTTTAAATCTGCATTTTGGCCAGTCTCACCTCAGAAGTCTTTGATTATTTATAACAGTTCGATAGCTTGGTTGAAAACAAATAAACAATCTGATTTTCTCAGTTTTTACACAAACTGAAGTGAAAACTGTTCTTTAGTGTATTATTATTAATTATTATTATTTAATGTATTATTTATTTATTCCAAAACTAGTTAGCCCGTGCTGTGAGACAGATTAATCTAGTTTGCATATACAAATTTGTATTTTATTTATTTTATACTAATGTTTATCTAAACACCCCTTCCAATCACCATTAGCTTAATAAAAAATATATTTTAAAAAAACAGTTTAAGATCCTCTATTCGTGGAAAGTGGCATTTAACTTATTTTTGGCACGTATTTTTGTTGAATTTGTGGTTGTCAGCTGTATTTCTCATTGTGAACATTTTTAGACGTCACATTTGTGTGCACAATTATTAACCACACATTCGTCTTACCTTGTATATGCTGATTAACTACATTCTCCAGTCGATCCAGTCGCTCTATAATCCGCAGAGTTTCTCCTTTCCTGTCGCCTTCCAACTTTTTGGCTGGGACAGGCATCGGCACTTTGATGTACACATTAGCGATGTAATTAGTCACCCATCCTACGTACAAAAGACACACTATGTTGGTCATGCCACTTAGTATCACACATGTAGACACCAAAGTTTTGGTTCTCCTGGTGCAAGCCATTCCGACATCCCTCCATATAGAGTCCGAGATACAGCGGACAAGTGCGCCTGTCCTCAACTCTGTATGCGCTCCGATGGAGAATCACGCGCTATAGTTCGGTCCTCGCGACTGACGCAAACACTACAGCACGTGCTGCATTCTGCCACAGATTCCAACGACTTGAAATGTGCAACTATCGTCTTGTTCCAACACGACTCGCCGCGTCCTCCATCCGCAGCGGTATAGAAAGGAGAGTGAAGGTGCGCCAGTGTGTGTGTGATTTGATCCTGAGCCTGTTGACCAATGAGATGAGCTGTAATCTATGGGACCAATTGCACAATGATCCAGTAACAGTAAGGAGGTGCTTTATGAAGACAGAAGCATAACATTTTTATGAAACATTTGATAATATATATATATGGTTCCACAATGTGTAACATTTAAATTAATCATTTCACACAAATCCTTTTGTGTAGCTACATACATGTTTTTACTTTTTGCACTGTAAAAAGTAATGTTTTTGTTTTAAATGCCTGCATGTAATTATAGTTGTAATTAATTTCTGTAATTACATCTATAATTAAGCTCTTGACCCTTCCCTTACACATTAAAGGAATAGTGGTAACACTTTATTTTGCAGTGTCCTTGTTACAAATATTACATGAACTCACCATAGCAATAACAGTAATTCATGCATAATTACATGCAACTAACCCAGACCCTAATCCTACCCTAACCCTATAGTAAGTACATGTAGTTAATCAATATTACTCAGTAATTAAATATATAATTACACTGTAACAATGACACCTTAAAATAAAGTGTGCCCGGAATAGTTCGCTCAAAAATGAACATTCTGTGTTACACTTTATTTTAAGGTGTCTTTGTTACATTGTAATTATACATTTAAGTGCTGAGTAATTATAATTAACTTAATGTACCTAATATAGGGTTAGGATTAGGGTTTGGTTTAGGATTAGTTGCATGCAATTATGCATCATTTTATAGTTTTTACTATAGTAACTACATGTAACATGTAACAAGGACACTGTAAAATTAAAAAGAGTTACCAAAATCCCTGAGTTTTCCCTGTCTTGTGTTCGTCGTCATTAATGGTAATTGTGTGGTATGCTTCTGTGTTATGTTCGGTGCATATTCTTGGATGTTTATTCTCCTTCTTACAGTACATCTTCTTTGGAATCTTCTGCTTGTTACTTCTTCTTCTTTCTTCTCCAGCAGGTGGCGACAAGTGTATGATGAGTAAGTCACTGAATCATTCACTCCTCATTGGTTCATTAAAATAAAACAATTTTTTTCAGGAACGAAACAACACTGGAGATGACATAACAATTTGATTAGCACAATAGATGACAAACTTTGATCAAATTGCAAGTGTCCATGTTTTATGTTGTAACAACAGCAGTCTTTATGCTTGACATTTATTTACACAGTTTAAGAACAAGCTGTTTATTTCTTGTAGACTTTATTGTAGCTGATAAATATAGGAATATTATATCAACACTTGAGAGACATATCACAAAAAAATACTGAATTCAGATCCTGAAACAAAACGCAAGTGTTACTTATGGCGCTTTTCCACTACACAGTACCAGCTCGCCTCGGCTCGACTCGACTCGGCTCTGTTTGGTTTTCCACTGTGTAAAAGTTGTACCTGTACCTGCTTCCAGGTACTTTTTTTCGTACCACCTCCGGCGAGGTTCTAAGCGGGCTGAGGCGAGCTGAGGCGATACTAAAATGTGACGTGAAAACACAACAGATTGCTGATTGGTCAGAGAGAATCGTCACTATTCACTGCGTCATCATTGCACGCGCCAGACGGAGTATCCTGAATAAAAAAACAGCAAAAACAAAAATAAAAACATCCAAAAACAGCATACACTCGATTTCCTCCATTGTCCTGTGTGTGTGGGTAGCGGATGTGTCTCGCGCGTCTCGCGTAAAAGATTAAGTCACGGCAGTTTCCTGCGGCGTCGCTATGACGACCAGGTACTATTATGGAGGTACTACGGTATCTGCAATGGAAAACGGAGCGAAAAGCGAGCTGAGCCGAGCCGAGGCGAGTCGAGTTGAGCTGGTACTGGTAATGGAAAAGCGCCATTAGATAAAAACATTGTACAACAGAGGGAACATAATCATATAACAAACAGGATTTTGGCACTTAGGAAGTGTTGGGTTGAAGGAAATCATTATTTGTACAAGAAACTAAGCTAAAATTCATAGTGCACATGTGCACATGTAATTGTCTGTATAGAAGCCAGTAGCATTAGCCCTATCTTCAGATTGTGCCCATATTTATGGATACAATTTGCCAAATTATTTAGATTTTAGAATTACATTTTCCATGCTTCCATTCTTGTTTTGTTGGAATCATTTAATAATAATAAAATGTAAGTATGTAAAATATAAAATAATAATGTACATGTGTGTGTGTGTATGTGGCCAAAGCTATCAGCAGACACAAAAAAAAAAAAAAAAAAAAAAAAAAAAAAAAATACAGGATGAATAAAGGAATAAAGATCCCTCATAAGCCTGTATTTTATGTCCACCCCATGGGTACAGTCTCAGGAAACTCACAAAGAAGCAATATGGATTTTATCTCATTATATAAATCCCATAGATACATATGAGCAAATAATGTTTGATTCTACTGGGACATGAATAGTGGTGCTCGTGCAACGAATAGCTTCAGATGAATGAGATACCATCAAAAATCATAGACAATGCAACATTTACAATATCACTTTAAGCAACAACAAAAAAATAGCAACAACAAGAAATGTATGGAGAATTGATTTACATAAGCCATAAGTTTCATGTTGCATATACTGTATACACTGCAAATCCACTTTTGTGTTGCTACCCAAGCTTCACAGCAGTATGTGAATGTTGCTTTTACAATTAATGTTATAATCACCAGTCAACAGAGTGTTTCACAGAGGACCTGCTGCGGCTCAGGATCTCTTCTCTATAAATCAATCAGTAAAACGTGATTCCTCGTTTAAAAAAAAAAAAAAAAAAAAATTAGATAGATACTGAAAGTAAATTGGAAGAGCTATGCAAATTATTTGACTTTTTGGTTTAAAACTGCCGAAAGCTATAAAAATGAGGAAGATCATGATCATGTTTGATCACACTCACTTAAAATTCACAGCAGGACATGTCTTAAAAATCCACTTAAAGGTATCTTGGTGAATACAATTACATATAGCTTTATTATATATGACAAAAACAATTAAATAAATGACAGGTTGTCCCAAAGTTAGCCATTGGTGATTGAGAGTTAGCTTACATGAAGATGCTATTTTTTTTCCTTCTTCTTTCTTTATTATGTTTTAATCTTTGGATGGCTACAAAATGGCAGCATATGGTCAAACCTAAGTAGTGAAGATATTTATATTTCACCCTGATGTTCACTTAAATGTAATATTGTGATAAAATAAATCTGAGATGAGTTTCTGTAATGAGTATGTGAGTGAGTATGGAGTATAGAGTATGGAGTGGGTGCTGGTGCTGGTGCACAACAGCTCATCTTTCACCATCAGCCCCTCAGAGGGTGACATCGTCACCAGTCCCACTCCAGGACCCCCAGAAACCAGCCATCCACCACCTGCGAGAGATCAACGGAGATGTTGAGTGTGCCCACCGCAGAGCCGTGATGGACGAGCCTGAACCGAGGAAGAGGTTGCAACCATAGACTGTAAAAAATATGGACAAAGCGTCTGTGACGTCACCCATAGACTTTCTGAAGAACGGTTTTGAAGCCGTTTATGGGGGGTATGGGCGGCGCCATCTTGGAAAATCTTGGGAAATCCTAACCCCGCCCACCTTCTGGCCAATCCATATATGGGTAAAGGACGCAGCGCACGTCACTCAGCTCGCTCTGCTACTCCGGTTATCTCTGTGTATATTTTAGGCAACGAAATATGTTATAAAACACCATACTAACTCTTTTCGTTTTCATTTAAAGAAATCTTAAACATTATAGCCACACAAATGTGGTTCAGGCAACGCGTATTGATTATATTCACTGCATATAACGTTTGCCTATTTATAAAAAAACAAAATATAAAACACAAACCTGCCTCTTTTCGTTTTAAATAATATAAAAATATTAAACATTTTAATATGGTCCAGGCAATATGTGCATTTGTACTAAACAACAGATTTTGCAGTAAACAACATTACAGATCATCTTCGTTGTATTCAAATTTAAAATGACAAAACTCAACCCAGTCTCTTTTTGTTAAATTTCAGTTTTATCAATATTAGCTATTATAAAAGTATAAGTAAAAGGTACAAGAAGCTATACAAATAAAGCAAACAATTCAGTCAAACATACAAAGTCAGCGCTCTAGTCTAACCATACAACGGTAAAGTTAAATAGCTTATAAAGTTATGAAACTTCCCCTCAGCCAAAACGATTGCCCAGGGAACAAATTATAGATTCACGAGACCAAAAATCGCCCATTAGATATAGACAAGACGAATTATATCTCATGTTTAACCACTACAGAGACGCCAGAGTCAGCGGCAAACGTCAGAACGACTAGCCGAGGAAAGGCTGTTCCAGGCGGGGAACATGCGCCAAGCGTCCGCTGATCGTCTGGATCTAACAACTGGATATTTTCATAAATCTTTAAATAAACCACAGATTTGAGCTTTAAACAACTACATTCTCGCCTGAAAAACTCTTAAAACTACATTTCATGATACAGAAACAGTAGTATTTCAACTGTGTTAAAAAATGGCGCTTCTTATGTTGTCATTCTCCTTGGCGCAGCCTATGCTCATTATCAGCTGTCAATCAAGCTGTCAATCAAAGTTAACCACGCCCTTATTTGTCATACATTTTATATCTAAATACGATCCAAACTAACGAGTTAGAAAAAAAATTCACCCCCCTCACAGTTGTCAGGCACTCGGAACCTATCGAAAAATACAATAAAAGTCCATGTGACCAACCTGTAAAAACATGAATTTATGCTGTGAAAACGGACATTTTAACATGGGGTCTATGGACATTTGCTCCCTTTTGGGACCTTCCTCTAGCGGATTTTCGCACTTCCGGGTAGGCTTCAATTTTCAGATTAGAATGTTACCGCTTGGTTGCAACGGACCCCATTTCACAGCATGTGCCTGTGTCAGCTTTGAGGATAGCCCTGCCCACAAGGGGTGAGCAGTGAGTGAGTTGAGCCTGGCCTGTGGATATCTGAGGATATGTGGAGGAACTTAGAGACCTTTTTGAGGAGGATTTGATAAACTGGTTTGGAGAGGTGAAACCCCATGCCCCCAAATCTCCAGCGCCCCCTGTATCTCCAATATGCCCGCCCAACCTCCCTCTCCCACCTCCTCATACAGCCAGTTCCTCAGCCCCACCTTCACTGATGTCCATCAGCCCCTCTGCATCTCCAACATGCAGCAGGGATCTGCCAAGTGTCTTCAGGCCACCAGCTCCACCTAGCCTAGATGATCCCTTGGCTACGCCACCAGCCTCTGGGCGCATCGCCCCACCTCGGCCTGTCGACACTTCGGTTCAACTTGGCTTCTCGGCCACATGGCTCCAGCGGGCTCCCTTGTTCCTTTGACTCCACCTTGGTCGGACATCGTCCTGCCTGTGCCTTCGGCTCCGCCTTGTTCTCGGCCCCACTGCCTCCACCTCTGTCCTCTGGTCATCCGGCTCCACCTCGGACACTCGTTACCACGGCTCCACCTCTGTCTCCAGTGCCATCGGTCTCACGGATGCAGTAACATCTTCAACAGATGTCTTCAACATCTGAGGCATCATCTCTGTCGGTCGTCCCCAGGGTGTCATCTACCATTAAGTCCCATTGTCGCCATGGCTCCTCCCGCCTTCAACTCCACCCTGGGGCATTGTCCTGGCTGGCCTTTTGACCACCTTGGTTCTGTCCTGTGACCTAGTTTCCCTCAGTCCGTTTAATCAATTATCCCATTCACCTGTGCCTTGTCAATCACCTCATTAATAATCTTGTTTGCTCGGTGTACTTAAGCCTTCAGTTCTCCCTCTGTGTTTGTTCATCTTTGTCAATGGTAACACATGTGTGTGAAGTATGGACAAGTTAGTTATTTATTAGTAATAGTCATTCCTATAATATAGTAGCTAAATATTATGGTAATGACAGCGAATTACATTTTCTAAAGAAAAGTGAGTGGTGCTTGCAAAAGGTGCCACAACAATACTTTTTTTCAGTGTGGTTACTAGGGTGTTCAGGTAGTTGCTATGCTGTTAAATGTAAGAATATGCACTTATTAAATTAAGTATTTATATCTGTGTGACGCTTATAATTTTGTTTTTGTGACCCAATATTTTCAGGTTGATTTAAACATATAAATAGCATTTCTAACCTAAATAAAAACCACTTTAGATGTTACAATATACACATTTTAGGTTACCTGACTAAACATATTGTGTAGGTGATCGGGTGGGTGTCAGGTGAATGTTCCTAGTAAGTCAATAAAGTCCACCCCCAAGTCTATGTGATATTCTTGTCTCTAGATCTGGCTCAGGTTCCTCCTTCAATGGTAGGCCTACAGGATTTACCTGTTTAATCATCTGCCAGTTGAAAATTACTTGATCACTTATAAAAGTGTTCAACAATTTGCACATTATCCGTAGAACAAACTGTGCAGGACAAGTAACATATTGGGCAATAGCAATAGTGATGCTTAGCATTCACCACTAATGATTACGAAAAGTACTTAGAACTTTTACTGTATGGAAACATTGTTTTCTCTGGCTTTATAAAAATGATTTGATTTATTTTGCCTATCACGTTGACTGTGGCAGAAATGTTGCAGTCTGATTCGGAATGACACTGATCTCCCCCTTCTTTGTGTTGAAGCTGATATGTGACACTGCAGCAGTATAAATGTGTGTTGGCGTTTTCCCCACCGCAGGGGAACAAGCATCAGGCCTTGTCTACAGCCTTGAAGTGGGTGGTAGTAAATTGATGAATTGATGCCAGTAAATGTTCTGTGATGTACAGAATACTGCTGAAATATAAGTACCAAGCCCTAAAGGGGGTCAGAGACTCACCAGTGCTTCACCAGTCAGTGCCACCAGTGCCCTCCACTTACATGCTTGCAACTCAACATGTCAGTTCTGTGCTCTTTCATGTGTATGATAAATTCAAGTGTGAAAATGAAGCAAGCTAACACATTCATTTTGGTCATGCTAAACTACAGTATTTACCCACTGCTTAAAAAACCCACTCTAAATACAGCACTTTTAGAAAACTACAGACCGGCATCCCTTCTTCCATTCATTGCAAAAACACTTGAATGAGTCGTGTTCCACCAAGTCTCTATACAGAACAACCTCATGGACAAGAACCAGTCTGGTTTCAATAGCAGCCACTCAACTGAGACTCGGTTATTGAAGCTCTAAGACTGGCAAGAGCAGCTTCCAAATCCTTAGTACTCATCTTGCTGGATCTGTCTGCTGCCAACTCTTATGACAATGGGCATCTTAGGAACCGCACTCCAGTTGTTCAAGTCTTACCTCTCAGGTACAGTAGGTCCTTCAGAGAGTCTTGGAGGGGTGAGGTGTCTTAGTCACAACATCTAGCTACTGGAGTGCCCCTGGGCTCATTGCTTAGACCGCTTCTCTTCTCCATCCACATGTTATCACTAAGATCTGTCATTCAGAAACATGGTCTTTCCTATCATTGCTGTGCTAATGACACAAAACACTACCTCTCATTCCAGCCAGACGATCAGACAGTAGTTGCTCGCATCTCAGCCTGCCTGACAGACAATTCTTGCTAAATGAAGGACCACCACTATCAACTCAACCTTGCAAAGACAGAACTGCTTGTGGTCTCAGCCAACCCAACACTTCCTAACCCATTCAGCTAGGTTCATCAACCGTAACTCCATCCAGGACAGCCAGGAACCTTGGAGTTGTGACTGATGATCAGTTAAACTTCACAGACCACATTGCTAGAACTGCCCGGTCCTGCAGATTTGCCTTATACAACATTAGGAAGATCAGGCCCTTCCTAGCTGAGCATGCTACACAACTCCTTGTCCAAGCACTTGTTCCATCCAGACTGGACTATTGTAATGCTCTTTTGGCAGGCCTGTATACTGTATACTTCAGCATGTATACTGTCAAACCTCTGCAACTGATCCAGAATGCTGCAGCAAGAGTTGTCTTTTACAAACCGAAGAGAACGCACGTCACACCTCTCTTCATGAACTTGCACTGTCAAAAACTGCCAATTGCAAATTATTAAATGTAATGTAATGTAATGTATTTACAGTTAGGAATATACATCGGCCACTTAGTTATTAGACAAAAACTTTCATATGAGGCTGAGTTTGTCAAATAGTACTTTTATCAGACATGTTGTGAGTTTAGCATACTGTTACTGAAGGTCATGCCCTTGGCTGAATTCTGTTGTATTATTCATTCCCTTAAAAAATATGATTTTAAATCATATTCAAATAGGATTAAACTCATGTCTGTCACAGAGGAATCAAGCTGCTACTGTAGATGATGTGAAGTTTTGTCATTTACTCACCCTCATGTATTTCCAAATTTGTATGTTTTTCTTTCATCTGCACAACATAAAAGAAGATATTGGAAGACTCTTTTGGCTGTTTTGTTCATTCTATAAGAGTCAATGGAGATTATCAGGTAGCAAAAATGACATAAATAATAAATAATCCATACAACTCAGTTTTCTTCTTAGCAACCCAATCACTTTGAATGATGGACAATTGTGTAGTGGAATTGAAATTCTCAAAAGAAAGTGGAATAATTCTCAAAAGAAATAAAAACATCAACCAACTCATGTATGGTCGTGCCCAAATCAAATATGGCATGACACACAAGAACCAAGAATGAAATTGCGTACTATCTTGTAGGTTTGGTTTGAATCTTACTTTGAGACTATTAAAAAAGGACGGCTAAGTATTTTCTATATAGTAATAATATGGATAGTAAGAAATTCGGACATACTGCATCCGCCATGTTGTTACTGTCATGTAACCATCATCAGTTGTGTCGCTTCACTGCCATTCACAACTCCTCTCCTGTGGCTTCATGGGACAGAATGTCCAACGAATGCATTGTGTCCCAAATGATGTACTGTATGTGTCAAGCTCTGGCTTTTCGTGCACAATTTCCCCGCTTGAAATGATCCGCTATCCAAACAATGTCTCCAATTGCAACGTTCCTATGCATGGTATGCCACTTGGTCCTTAAGAATAAATTAGGACCCGCAAGCTGGCTCCAGTGTCTCCAGAATGTATCCACCACTGACTGCATTGCTTGGAGGCATTTGAATGGGTAAATGGAAAAGTCGAATGTTTTGACATCACCACTTTGAGATGCTCACCTCAGCAGTAGTGCATTCGGAGTTACATACTGGATGCAGTCTTCCTGGGTTTGCGCTCTGGCATCGATAGGCTGTTTGTTAGTGAGAGTAGCTGCCATTTGAAGGGCTGTTTGGTATTCACTGTAAGTCAGCATAGACTCACCTCCACAGCTTTGGACATCCTCTTGACAATGCGCACTGCAGCCTCCGCAGCTCCATTCCTATGTGGAGAATCAGCTGGATGGATTTTCCACATCTACTCTGCCCCATTTTGTGCGTCCATTTCCTCTAGAGCAGCCTTGTCGATGCTCTCTAGGAATTTGTACAGCTCCTGAAAACCGGTCTTGCTCCAATAAAATTGGTACCGGGATCTGAATAGATCTTCTTAGGATAGCCCCTAACTGCAGTGAATCTTTGAAAGGCCATTAAGAAACCTTCGGTAGATTGGGTGTTAGCCAGTTCTGTGTGGATTGCTCTGCTCGACATACAGCAAAAGACAATCCCCCAGACCTTCATCAAAGCTCTTTTCTTAACGTCAACTTTCACAAAGTAGGGTCCAAAGAGATCTACTGCTGTAAACTCGAAGGGTGCTGCAGGCTGCGATCTCTCTGGTGGTAAATCACCCATCACTTGCTGACATTTCTTTGCTTTGGTCTTCCTACACTGAACGCAGCTGTCGACAACCTTTTGGGCTATTCTTCTGCCCCTGATGACCCAAGCCTTCCTCCTCATCCTAAGTAAAGTTTCCGCCAATCCTCAGTGGCTTTCTCTGTGAGATTCTCAGGCTAGCAGTGTGGACACCTTAATTAATTAATTCATATTAATTAAGTTTTGGACAGCTGATCCTGCAGGTGGTCTCTTGGGTTCAATTTGGACTTGGATGACATCCTCATTTTGTCTTGATACTTCAGCTGGTTCCTGCTGTTTTGCTTTAGACCTCGTCAGTGCAGCTGCGAACGCCTTCTTTTGAAGCTTACTGATGCTTTCTCGGGCGTCAGCTGCTAGATCCTTAGCTGACTTGATTGGCCATTCATCTACTGGTAAGCGCAGGAACTTTGGCCCATTTTGCCACTCTGAATTTTCATCAAGATCTTGAGGATTAGCCCCCCTAGTGATTACATAGGCTATGTTTTGTGGACCTGGAATCCTCCACCTTTCTTGCGACTTGGTAATTCCTTGAATCTCTCCAATTCTATTAGCGAAAAATGTCTTATAACCATAGCTTTCTAGCGGTATAGCACCAATAACTGTTTGGCTATCAACCAAGTGAAACCACTTACCAACTCAAATTCGGCTATGCTGCTCAAAGTACTTTTGCAGCAGTGAGGCAAACACTGCGTCTGACAGCGTCTCCTTTGTGGTCTAACGGAGTTAGTTTGGCTTTGGACTCCACAAGCTTGGTAACTGAGCCGTTATCAGAGTTCCGTCTGAGGTATATTTCCGCACCATAAGCATTCTCGCTTCCATCTGAAGAGGTTATCGCCCAGGGTTCATCACTGAAATTTTGGAGGGCTATAGCTCTAGTGAATTTAATCTGGCCAAGCTTGACGTATTCCTCAAAGAGCTTAAGCTCATCTTCTCTGAGACCATCCGAGAGGGCGGTGTCCCAAGTTTCACTGACTGGACCTCTTCCATCCTTTGCCTCTTGGAAAGCTCTGTGAACTAGACTTGCTCCTTTCTGCTTGGCTGGAGTCACTAGACCTACAGGATCATACACCCCCTCTTGCAAGAGATTCTGACCAAGTCTCAATTTCTTCTTTCTCTTCGAGAAATTGATTGACGTCATCACACGGAGCTTGTCTTCTTTCACATCATAGCCCAGACCAAGTGCTTTGTTGTCATCATGCTGCATTTGGTTTGGTAAAACCATGAACCTTTTTTTGGTTCCTAGGGGCTCATTCTCTGACTCACCGCTCCCACTTTGACCTGAGAAGACCTATGGCTTGAGAAGAAATCCTCCTCCTGTTAAGATCCATTCCACATTTGCCACAATGGACCTCAGTTGGTGAAGGTCATTATGGGACGTGAGAACGTCGTCAACATAGCTGTCTTGATGGAGCACTCTGCACTCCCCCTTAAGGTGAGCAAAGGATGGCAAATTGGCAGTTTCACGCATTGCCAGCTGTGCAATGCAGCCTGCTGGTTTGTCGCCAAAGTTGACTCTTGTGACCTCTTATTCCTCCAGTTCCTCAACTTCAAAGTCTCGCCAAAGGAACCTGTGCATATGCATTTCACAGTACTCCAATCAAACGGAATTGTACATCATCTTGATGTCTCCTAATGCAGCGTACACTCCACTCCTGAATCTCAGCAGGACAGCACATATTTGATGAAGAAAGTCTGGGCCCTTTACTAACAAATCGTTCATGCTGACACCTCTGAATCTTTGGCTGCTGTTCCAAACAAGCCTCACTGGCGTTGTGACTGAGTGAGGGTTAGGAGCAATAAGATGGCTTATGCACCACACAGGACCACTCCAGTTAGCTATTGTTTCTTCGGATAACATTACTGCAGCCCCTCTGTCAAGCATGTCCTGCACTTGAGCGCTATAGGCAGCCTTCCATTCAGGTTCATTGGCTAGCTGTTTCTCCATCCTCAAGAACGTAGCCTCAACCACACCTCTGTTGTTTGGCAAGGAAGCTGGGTCCTCCAACCAAGGATATTTTGCGTGCCAATGCGGCTCTTTGCTGTGGTTGTCCTCCGTGACGTAAGTGATGCCCTCTCTTACTATTTCGAGTACCCTCTACTCAGCAAGAATCATTTCTTTTCCACCTGGTTAGCAATTTCCACAGCGGCAACCACTGCATTTAGGCTCACACGTTGCACCAATGGAATCCCACTTCCACCACTCCAGAGAGTCTCGGCTGCTGGTCAGAGTGCTTGATTCATGAAACCTAGCTAATGACTTGTTTGGTGGATGGTACTCTGTTATTTCCTCATATCCACAGCTGCCATTCTCATCGACCCTGCAAAATGCGTTTTGTATTTGTGGGCCGATACAGCTACCTCTTCGTAGAGCTCGGGGTGAGTTCCTCCAACAGTCTTTCCCAGCGGGCCGTCCCACAGCACAAGGTCTCAGACCACTCGGACCCTCTGTAGGGCTAGTTGTCCTTCTTGATGGCTTATAAGCAGTTCGACCACTTTAGGCCTCGCAAGTTCGATGAGAGGAACGTCTGGAAATAAATTCTGCAGTCGTTCAGGTGGTATTGTGAATTTCGGCAATGCTTTCTAATCCATATCAGGCCAACTCCTGAAAGTGCCCTGAAGAGTTTTTACTCTGATTTTTAGAAGATATTGCTTGGTCTTTATGCAAACTTTCATCCCTTCGACTCCATGGATGACAAGAGTAATTCTTTACCGCTTAGATTCAGACGGTTTGCAGCACTGTGTATTATGTAATTTGTGTCTGATGCTAAGTCAGAGCATTAGCTGTCCAGCATTAGCTGTCACATTGAGAAGCATCATGA
This sequence comes from Abramis brama, assembly GCF_963993115.1. Classification (NCBI taxonomy): domain Eukaryota; kingdom Metazoa; phylum Chordata; class Actinopteri; order Cypriniformes; family Leuciscidae; genus Abramis; species Abramis brama. Next base: position 57,001,525 of record NC_139965.1, on the reverse strand, counting down.
TTACGGGAAGTTCTAGCAACCTATCTTCTGCTTGCAAACTTAGCTGTTCTTTTTTCACATTGAATGCTCTTGCTGCAGTGTTTGAGAACACACTTGGGCATTGCTGTGTTAAGTCTGGTTAAAGTCTACAGAGGAAGTCCTCCTGATCTTTAGTGTAGCCCTTCCTGCCCTTGTCTCTGTCGGGACAAAGCTTGTTCTTTCTCTGATTAGCTCTGCTTTCCTTTCTTTTAGCATTTGGGCATAAATAAAAGTGATGCTCAGGAACACTCTCTTCTTCGCAGTCTTGGTTTTTGCATAGATAGCTGGGTTTGCAGAATGAATGGTCCTTGTGGACTTCGGGGCACCTATTACAAGCTCCCAGTTTTCTTACTGCAGCCTTACTGTCTGCTAGCTTTAATGACTGGAACTGTTTGCAGAATGAGAGCTTCCTTTTGTGATTAGCATCACCACAGACTACACACCCTGATTGGTCGTTGCTTGATTTTGTGGACTTTGTTCTTGCTCATCTTGGCTCAGTTCTTAACTCCCTTTTGTTTGGTTCCTCATCCCTTAGTTGTTCAAGCTGCTCGTAAATGCTCTCTTGCTTTTTGAGGAATGCTAACAGATTGTCAAACCGGTTGTCTGGTGTGACAGAGCTCTGCTGGTCAGAGACATGGACAAGGCATTCCTTCTTGAGAGACTCAGGAAGTTTATCTTCAGTTGACTTCGTCACTAGCGGATTTTTAATAGCGCCACTCAAATCACCAAGTGCCTTTTCTACTGCTTAAATTAATTCAACTATTTTCCGTGGCTGGTGACTTCTGATAGCAGGAATTTGTTGCAAGTCCTCCACTATTTCAATTGCAATAGCTGTCACGTTTCCATAGCGGTTTTCCAAGACATGGAAAATGTCATCTGCTGTGTTATAAGCAGTGAGACGGAGATCTCTTACAATCCTCTCATCGAGACTGTCTAACACCTGAATCTTTTTAACCTCCTTGGCACCAGTTGTCGGTGCGACGGGAGGATGAACGCCGAGGCGGGAGATAGTCGGTTCGGCCCCATTCACCAGTAACAGCGGATTATTAGTGAATTCCATTTGTCTCAGACGAAAGTTTATAAAACTATCCTGTGTAAAATGATCACTACAGAGGCGGGTGTTGGTGGTGATCCTCAGCTCTCCATCAAGGTGGCTCTTCACAAAATTAATCCACCTCTTGTTGATATGATCGTTGTTCGGAAATTTAAATAAGGACACCGATCTGTTTTTTAAGTGATCGCATCCAGGTAATACGCATTTCCGTGATGAAGGCATAGCTAGCTAGCAAACTTTAGCCTGTAGTAAAAACTGTTTAACGGTCTAACTCCACAATTCAGTACTTCACAGTTCACAGTCTTTGTAATATGTTTTAGCAATACATTTCTAACATTTATAATGTGTTTAGATTTTTTTTTTTTAGAATTGCCTTTACAGGGACTTTAATTGTAGCCACAGGGTAGTTGGAGATCATGGAGGTGTTGTTCTCTCTTTTTCCTCCTCTCGTCTTGCCTGAATGAAATCAGCTTTTCTCGAAACTAATCTGGTAACGTTGAGTTCGAGACTCCTTAGGCCTTGGCGGAAGTTAGTCTGATCATCTGGTGGGATGCACCGCTGCCAATGGCTGTACAGGTCTTTTGCAGTCTTTGCTAAATTTTGAAGGTGACTGAGCATGAAGTCTTATGCTTTATGATTGCCATCTGGAACTACTGCTGCGACACGTTCACTCTCAGCTTTGGCAACCTGCAGTGCTGTGGACAGTTCAACATCTCCATACTTAGCCCAGAGAGTTTCTTGAAGAAGACCTTTAACCTCTTTTAGTTTTAACTCACATTTGCTCACAGTTTTTTCAAGGTTGGCTCTTTGCTGACTTCTGACTTCTGACTTCCAGCTCCTCCTCTAATTCTGCGATGATGCCTGATTCAAGATCGTCAATTGCTTCCATGACTTTCTCTGCTTGCTTTGTGAGTTTATTTAAAATGCTCTGAAGATTATCTTTTGTCATCTCTTTATAGGCTCTGGCTATGGTGTTAACTAGTCGTGTGAATCCTCTTTTCTCCACTGTCCTTTCTGCTTTGAGCTGCTCGAGTGACTTCCCGATCGCCTGCTCAGCCATTTTGACTTCTCTTGCGGTTGTGAAGGAATGTATAATTCTTCAAATGATGTCTCTTTGAGTTTCACAGGTTTCCAGTTCCTACTGGTTTCCCGATTTTTCACTGTCAGGCTCTGGCTTTTTGTGCACAATTTCCCTGCTTGAAATGGGCAGACACATCATCAACAAAGGCCTTAACTGGATTCCACTCTTTTACTGCATCAATTATGATGAAAGTTCAAATAGGCAGACAGAAGAAAGGTGAAAACCCTTTAACAGAAATGAAAATATAAAATATGTAAATGAATTGCAAACTTAAGCGAACTTGTAATTTAGTTCTGTATCTCTTTTGATATGCAGCATTCTCAAATAATATTAATATGCTTAATACATTTTTTGAGTATAACCCGCAACATACACAATCCTGAAAATTAACCTTAACACTTTATCACAATGTGTTTATGTGAAATCACATCACGTTATTGTAACGATCAGCTTAATCACACGTGATCTTCAGAAATAATATTTTATCGTCACTCTCTCCCGCGATTAAATCGAAAAACAAACAAACGTACACAAATCAATATACCAGTAACATAATAACATTAATATTTGCTGTAGTACTAAATTTAGCTTAAAATAGTCAAGTAATGAGCAGTTACAGAAAGTAGGTCACGGAATCTTTCTGTGCCGAGCACAGACATAAGCTGCGTCACAAACTAATTCGGCTTCTGCCGCTACACTACCGTCATTTTCTTCCATTCGCAGAAGCAAAACTAATTATTAAAGTTCTCACCGGCTTCAACTTCGGGATTTGACAATGTATTCAACGTTTGTGCACTTTCTCCGTGTCCAGCTGTTCAGTTTTCAGCAGAGCTTGTGTCCGACTCTCTCATACACACCAACTCTTTTTTTCCGTTTTCCGCCCCTTGCTCCGATTGGCCGAGACTAATATAGCGTTGTTTTCTTTTCTTTTCTTTTTCTTTTATATTTATTCGTAATTTATATATATATACATTTCCTCCAGTTTGACTTATTATACTCCAGTATGCTATGCCCTTATACTATTCACTATGTAGGCTAGATTGCATGTTGTGTAAATGTTATTTTGTCATCCAGCAGCTGAGTTTGATATACCTTCTCTTTTGGCTACATAAAGAAAGCTGTGGCAGTTGAGTGCATAAAGTGCCCAACATTCCACACTTAGTTTTTACTATTAATTATGTGCATCATCGAGGTATTTAAAGTGTTCTTTTTCCTGTTGGAATTTTCAGTGTGAACACACTACTCACATTATTTATAGCCTACTACAAAATGGCTTAGAATAGTGCATAAGTACGCATACTTTTTGCCTACCATGAATTCAGACATACCGTATACTGTAGATATACTTGTGGGGAAATGTTCACCATCAAGCATAACTCCCAATGGATCCTATTGAAATGACTGGATCTCACCTGTGAAATCTTTGCATTTTCACAGCAGTACAGTTGACTTTCTTTGTAAATGCATATACACATTTCATGTTTTATCTTGTATTAAACCCAGAACATTCATTTTATCCAGTAGGAGATCCAAATAGCAGCTATTCTAAATGCTTGTTATTGGTTATTCCTTATTGACAACGACTTGAAACATGAGCATGAGGAACCCATTTTACCAAACATTACACCACAACCTTATTTAAGGTCAGATAGGATCACTTGTCATCCCTATTATCTACTATATTTCCCTTTGTTTAATTTAACTCCAAGCATACTATCTGTTTTCACAGTGCTAGCTTCCTGTCCCCACAAGCTCCTGTAAGGCAGAAATTGAAACTCGAGCACAATGTGCAGCGGAGGGTTTCCCCTGTGAGTCGAGCAATTCTAATCTCATTTGAGAGACACTGGGAGGTTTATGGGCCCTTCTTCATCATAACCCTCACACAAAAGGTAACAGCAGCGAGGCCAGAAATGTGATGAATGCCAGAGTAAAATGAAAAAGGTGGAGCTACAAAGGGAAAAAGAAAAGACATAAAAAGAAAGAGTTGCCCCAGCAGGCTGGTTAAGTTCTCTGTGCGGAATTAAATAAGCCTAATTATGACAGATCTTCTCTCTGCCACTGTGCTTAAGAATTATGAGGATATGTATTTATAGCATGACTGGCCTGTTACCATCTTTCTCTCCAGGGTGCCCACAATCCCTCATCATACCAACCTCATTGAATTAAAGGGATAGACCACCTAAACATGTAAATTATATCATTACTTACTTATCCTCATATTGTACCAAACCCTCATGATTTTTTCCATGACCCCCTTTATTTTGTGGAAAACAAAAGTTCTTTTTGACTTTTCAGTTTATTTATAATGAATAAAGGACAATAAAGGCCACATTTATGTGTCATGAAACAGAAGGATTCACACAGGTAAAGTAATCAACAGGTTTATTGGCAGAAGTATGTGATCGCAACGATGGAAGCAGGTGAGTAACTGATGAATATAGTGTTCAGGATGGATATCTGGATGAGTAATGGTCTTATCTGTTGCAGGTTCAGAAATGGAGATCGAGGCAGCTGACTGAAGACGGATGAAGGAAGCAGATGACTGAAGACAAATCATTCTGGTAGGTGCAGGCGCCATGCAGGTGTGTGTTCTTTGAGTGAACGACGAGACCAGACAATGGTGAACTGCAGTGGGAAGAGTTATATAGTGCTGGTGATGATCAGTGAAGATTGGTGACAGGTGACAGTGATTAGTACTCTGGTGACTGGGAACGAGTGGGTGGAGTGTAGAGGTCTGGTGCTGTCGATGTTGTTGACTCTGTGACAACATGGTTCAAGTGACACAATTCAGATTTTTGTCCTCCCATGTGGAACAGATTGGATATGACCCACGAATATGTAAGCAGGAAAAAAGCACATGGATTCTGATATTCTCAGATCGGTTTCAGGCTTATTCATAAGTGGAAATAAATGTGATATGAATCTGATAAGTGCATTTGTATCTGCCCTGTAATCAGACCGATCGGATATTCCCGTCAATGCGAGTCGTACGACATTGAAAAAGTGACATGACGATGATGTCAACTCAGGTGGACACAAACCACAGCGATTACAGCAGTGATCATTGATCATTAAGAGACCAATGTGTTGCTGAATTTTAAAGATGGTGCGGTCAGTACATCTACCTTGGGTTGTTTCGCCAAGTGTTGGTAAAACGCAGGTATCACATATGGGTCACTTTTAGAAGAAGATGTAAGCTGGATGTCAAAAAATCAGATCTAGTTAACAAATCGGAATTGGGCATCAAGACTTGCAGTGTAAATGAGGCCAAAGAGACTACATGGAATATTAGCAACCTGACTATGTGTGCGTTTTTACGAAACATGAAATTAGTAGTCAGTAGTGACTTACATTTTGGTCTGTTCCCGACATAAAGCTACAGCTTCAAAATACTTAAAATATATAGGGCTCTATTTTAACGATCTGAAACGCAAGTATCAAACGCGAAACGCAAGTAACTTTGTGGGCGGATCTCGGGATAAATGACTCTTGCACCTGACGCAAATCTAAAATGGGTTGTTCTGAAGTAGCTTCATTACTCATAGGTGTGGTTTGGGCGTAACGTGCAATAAACCAATCAGAGCGTCATCTCACATTTCCTTTAAGAGCAGGCGTGCTTGTTCCATGGCGGGTTGCTATTATAACGGTGGATTTGCCAGGCGCACGCCAGGAGCGGTTCACAGCCGAGGAGACCGACGTTCTCGTCAGGGCCGTAAAACACAGACAAGTGACATTGTATGGGGATGGGAGAAACCCACCCAAATTAGCTTCGGTTAAACAGGCGTATAATAATTTGGGTAAATGTGTAAGCTAGATTTATGCCTATTTTTTCACATCTTCATGGACACCAAAAAATATTAATTAAAACCCCTCTAAATCAACATAAATACATTAGGTTACACCAAAAACTAGACGTCAGATAGAAACAGCTAAGTTACTTCTATTTACAGTGTGATACTAGCAGTGGCAAGGACATGGATTCAACATAAATGTTCCTTCACATTCAATATCAGTACATTAAATGTATCATAATTTGTTGTAGTCCAGTGAATCCCAACCTTTTGACTCAAATGTCCTTCACTGTCCAATACAACATATGAAGGCCCCCCTTTAAGCTGTGTGTCATTTTGAAGGCTACGTCCTCCGAAGGTTGCATTTGTCGGCAGCATACGTCATACGTCACCAAGGATGCCTTATTACAGAAAAGTAACTTTGGAATGTAATGGTTACTTTACAGAAAAGAGTCAGCCTCGATGATGTATGTGGCCGAAAAATGCTCATCCAAAATGAGACAGACACAGCCTACATGCACTGCTGGTTTTCAAACAGTATTTAATAACAGAAACTGGGAGTATCAATACAATAAATGAATGAACCAAAATTCATTGAATTCCAGAAGTTTTGAAAAGGGGAGTACAAGTAGGGAAATGCTATGCTAATGCGGTTATGCTAATGCATGTCTGGCTTTTATCCTATTCAGTCTCACCGATATTTGAGAAAATGAAAGAAATTTCACCTTGAAACTGCAGTAGTTTGTACCAGCATATGTGTTTTTGCCTTCCTCATTGATATAAGTTTCATTCTGTTATAAAAAAAAAGATTAACCTAAAGTCTTGTTATTGATTATAACTCACAGACATCAACTACCTGGGTATAACAAATCACTACAATAATGAAACTTTATATATGAACTAGTGACTTCAGTCCTTGGAGTGAAGAGAAAATCTACGGCCATGGTTGTCTGAAGAGAAATAAAGTGTCCAGCCCTCCTCTCAACGCGACCTCCACTTTCAGGAAGACAAATGTCCACCGGCCTTATCAGTCCATCCATCTCGATTTCTCTCTCAGCAGCGTGTGGGAGAATGACTCAGACTAGTTGATCGATGCAAGCCGGGTCAGTCCATTCCTTGCGGCAAAATGGCTCACCCGCTGCACCGGCTCACTGATTTACACTGTGGGGGAGGACACTGGGGGCACAGTAGGGATGTGGTGCCAAACAGCAGTTTATTTTAAAAGGATTGTGTGTTTTATATAATGATAAATGTATAACAGTTATTTTGAATATGGGTATTAGCAGATTTTATTAAATGAATGCATTTATTTAATGAAATCTGAAACTGTTCTGGTTAATTTCGTACAACCTCAGGATGAGGCTTATATTTTTGTGATGAAGATATCTGTGGGGGAAGCCAGTCATGACTAAATTTAATCATTCGGAGAGATTATTGCTTCTAGTGGCTGCAGGATGATTTAAAAATAATCAGTTTTTTGCTCAGGTGCACTTCAGTGAATATGTGAATGTCAAATTTTACATCACAAGGGGGAAAAGAGAAAGAAAAAACTTTACGCATTTTTGTATCTGTCTGCTTATGATTTTCCATGTGGACTTAAGATACATAGTTTTAAAACTTTATTTTAAAACGAAAAATATCCTAGTGCTTTATGATATCCAGAGCTTTACATTAAAGTCCTCCTGTAGTCAATAATTATATCCCTTTAAAACTCATCTTTGATCACCAAAATAACATATTTAAAGGATAATTCCAGTATTTAGCACTTTGAGTCTCTTTTCTGGTTTGTTTTGGATGAACTAGAGTGGTGGACACAGAAATTTTGACGATGGGTCCTGTCTCGACTTTTTGACTCGTTTAGAATCGCCTTTGACCGCTTCAGAGTGTCTGGCTACGGGCATGCACAAACATGTCCTTAAAACAACCCTTAACATTCCTTTTCAAAACTGTGCAACCGAGTCTGATTATTCTTTTCACTCCTCTATCAGAAATCTTGCGAGGAGCACTGGTCGAGGCAAATTTATGGTGAAATGATTGTCTTTCCACTTCCGTATTATGGCCCCAAAAGTGCTCACTGGACCATTCAGAAGCTTAGGATGGCGCCTATAACCAATGCCATCATTATGTTTTGCAACAATTAGGTTGCGAAGGTCTTGAGACAGCTCTTTGCTTTTACCCATCATGAGATGTGTCTTGTGTGACGCCATCATTTGGGACTGAACCAGCTGTTATTAATTTCCACTGACAGGGGGCTGGATTGCTTTTTAATTACTGTAAGTTTTCAGCAGTTGTCTTGGCTTTCCATGCCTTTTTGTGCCTCCCTTTCTTCATGTGTTCAATACTTTTTCCCTGTGTCATTTCACATTATTACACATAACTTAATTTCTGAACTTATTTTTGTTTGTTTCTTTGTATGTATGGCTTACTTGGGTTGTTACCAACATCTGGTGAAAATTTCATGTCAATAGCACCTTTGGAAATATATTTACTGAGAAAAATGATGACGTGTTCAATACTTATTTTCCCCGCTGTATATTGCTCAAGTTAGCTAATTCTTTCTAAAAAAGTTTATTTAGTTATTTATTTATTTTGTTTACTGCTTTATCAGCAAGACATAACAAGCGATCCCTTTTTAGACAGAAAATGAAATTGTGTCCAATGTCTTTTTCTGTCTCTCTCTTTTCTGGAAATGCTAGGCCAGATGGCCACTAATTTCTAATGCCTCATGGGTGTGTGTGAAAGAAGTATGTGTGCCACATGATCATTGTTATTTGATAGGCCCCAATACAATATTCTGGATGAGAGTGTTGTGTGTTTTGAATGCTGGTTTAGTCTTTTTATATTAGCTTATAGTGTACTTTGCGTTTTTTCATGAAGGGTCATTGTATGTCAATTATGATGGATGTTGCAATCACAGCTTGGATCTGTCTGGATTTAGTCTGATTTAAGACATCATATATCACACAAAATATACTTTGATAAAAGCAATATCAGAAGGGTTTTATCGAGCCTACGCATATAACTGTCAGTTTCAAACTCATTTTCAATCAATATTACAAATACATAATTGGCAGGACTTTGCTCCACTTACGAAAATGACTAAAGTATCACGGTTGTAGAATGTTTATATTTAGTATAATATAATATTTGTATAGCATTTTTTTATTTTTTTTATTTTGAAGTATTTTTTTATATACTGTATATATACACACTTGTTAAATTTCTATGTAAATAAGCAGCTTTGATAGTTTGTTCCATTAGGGGAAAAAGTCACAAGGATCAATATGGGTATTAGATGATAAAGAAAAGACAGTTTAAAGCAAATGATCTGCAGAAGGTACGACTTGTTTGAATTTACCAAATTTAGACATTTAAAGGTGTGATTTTTGTCACAGCAAACACGTTTATATCTACAATAATTATACTACACAACAGTTATCAAAGATGCTAAATATATTTCTTGTCTTAGATTGCAAATTTGAATCTTGCTTGGTGCACAATTTCACATGCAGCTGAATTAATTGTAGAGTTTAATGAGGGATAGGAGAGGAGAATATTTTATTCCCTATAGTTTTAATCTTAAAAAAAAAGCTCCAAATGCATGCCTTTATAAGGCTAAATATTAGAAAATGTGTACAACTTGTACACTCAAATTAAGTTATGATTTAATGAAAGAACTATGAAAATAGGGCCCCATTTTTGAATTCATGAGTTGATAAACATTACACAGTGTGCATGTCCTCTCTTGTCCAGTGAGAATAAATGCAAATGATTTTTTGATCTGGCTGCTGTCTCCCTTTCAGCTGGGATATCATAAGTATGTCTGTAACACTGATATTTTTATGGCTGTGCTATAAGTTTCTTTGGACCCATCAGAATAAACATGGTGATGGGATGGGCCACACCACAGTGAAGGGTGTATTACAGTTTGCTTTTACATTTTACATTTCATGCTTCTCATTTGTATTCTGAGTTATTTTAAGTGCATGTACAGTATTTTATGTTTGGATAGATACATTTGGATAGTATAATATCAATGTATTGAGCAACATGTGTAACAGGAATGTATATATAACTTGTGAAACAATCTGTTACCTTTATTTGTCAAACAGAACATCATATATCATCTCAAACATGCTCTTCACTGACACTGTTGACTGTAAACAAGTACACTAACCTAAAAAAAAGAAACAAAATTGTTTAATTTTTAAAAAGAGACAACATTTTTTAGTGTGGTAGAAATTACAGAAGCTTGTTTAATCCGCTGTAGCGACTGAGACAAATCAGACACAATTATTTGGCATATGCACGAACAAATCTTTAAAAAACTTCTATCTGAGAGCTGTGGTCCCAACCCCCCCCCCAGGCGGGGCGAAAGGGGCCTGGTTGCCATGGCCGCGATCAGATAGGATGTTTTTTATGACTCTTAGGAATGCTAACAAGTAACTAACTCTGCCACAGATATCAGAACAAACTCTCCTGCGTTCATTTAATCGTAGACAAACGGATCTATAAATGAACATGCATCCCAGAAACTGTGTGAATGATTTACTGGCTTGTGTACCATTATGTATATACTTTGATATACAGCGGGGAAAATAAGTATTGAACACGTCATCATTTTTCTCAGTAAATATATTTCCAAAGGTGCTATTGACATGAAATTTTCACCAGATGTTGGTAACAACCCAAGTAAGCCATACATACAAAGAAACAAACAAAAATAAGTTCAGAAATTAAGTTATGTGTAATAATGTGAAATGACAAAGGGAAAAAGTATTGAACACATGAAGAAAGGGAGGCGCAAAAAGGCATGGAAAGCCAAGACAACTGCTGAAAACTTACAGTAATTAAAAAGCAATCCAGCCCCCTGTCAGTGGAAATTAATAACAGCTGGTTCAGTCCCAACGGATGGCCTACAAAAAGGTCTCATTGCCAAGGTGTCACACAAGACACATCTCATGATGGGTAAAAGCAAAGAGCCGTCTCAAGACCTTCGCAACCTAATTGTTGCAAAACATAATGATGGCATTGGTTATAGGCGCCATCCTAAGCTTCTGAATGGTCCAGTGAGCACTTTTGGGGCCATAATACGGAAGTGGAAAGACAATCATTTCACCATAAATTTGCCTCGACCAGTGCTCCTTCGCAAGATTTCTGATAGAGGAGTGAAAAGAATAATCAGAAGAGTTGTCCAAGAGCCAAGGATCACTTGTGGAGAGCTTCAAAAAGACCTGCAGATAGCAGGTACTGTTGTCTCAAAGAAAACAGTAAGTAATGCACTCCACCACCATGGCCTGTATGCACACTCACCACGCAAGACTTTACTGAAGAAAAAAAGCATGTTGAAGCTCGTTTAAAGTTTGCTGCACAACATTTGGAAAAGCCAGGGAAATACTGGGAGAATTTAGTGTGGTCACATGAGAGCAAAATTGAACTGTTTGGATGCCATAATACACCATATTTGGAGGAGAAATGGCAGTGCATATTACCCTAAAAACACCATACAACTTGGTGTTGGCTCTTGGACAACTCTTCTGATTATTCTTTTCACTTATTTTCCCCGCTGTATATTTGTTTGTTTGTTTGTTTAGTTTAGTTATGTTTGTGATTTAGTTAATAAAACTTGTGCACAATTATGCATTTGGTTTCTGATTCTCTGTTTGCATACAAAGTCCCTTTTACGATTTTGATCCTGTTACATGCTCTAATTGCTGTACGATAAGAAATAATAATTTGTCAGTGACCCTGAAAGATACATTTTTCTTAGAATAAATGAATAATCGAAGAGTTCGTTGGAACTGATTAATTGATTGTAAAATTCATTTGGCTTACCTCAAAGTTAACTAATTAACTGACCCAAATATGAATAATTAATCATAATTGGTAATTATGGATTATTATTAATATTTCCCCTTTGAGCTAATATTGTTACACCGCTAAATAAAAAAAAAGTAATTGTGTCTTTTTATCTCACAATTCTGACTTTTTGCTTATGAATTGTGAGATATATATTTGCTATATTAGTTATAAAGTCAGAATTGCGAGACGACTTTTTTTTTATCAGAATTGCGAGTTTATATCTCACAATTTGGACTTTAAAACTTGCAATTGCAAGCATATATCTCATAATTCAAAAGAAATCTGAATTGCGAGACAAAAAGACACAATTACCTTTTTTATTATGTGGCGGAAACAAGCTTCCATAAGAAAATAGTGTGGTAGCCATAATTAATTATTTTAAATGTGTATAACAAATATTAAAATGGTTAATGATTATTTCACCCCTTGTTTGGACTATAGTTAGACAGGTAATAATGTACATTTTTATATTTAATGTAAAATATTGTTTTATATATAATTTGTGAAATACAAAACAATTATACTAATATTTGTAAAATGATTGACTTTCTCATTTTAAAATTGAAAGTCTGGAAAAGGGTTTAACAATAAAAGGTATACAAAGAGCGCTTTTGAAAAGTGGCACATATAAAAGTAAAGTGCAAAAATATAAATTAAATTAAAGTGTTTCCAAGACAATTTTAAGGAAAAAAAGCTGAAATCTTTCATTTTTAATTAAAAGAAATAGCTATTAACAAATCCTCCAACACAAATTGCTGAAAAATTTGGTACCCTCACACAATCCCCTAAAGGAACTGTCATTTTTTTTTACCATTATAAGATCAAACCAGATAAATACATTAAAGAATAAATGTGGCGGGGTAATCAATCTAATTTATTATAAATACAATGAAATCAATATTACCAGTAACCTATAATAATACCTATTATTAATTCAATATTCTACAAGCCAACATCTCTGTTTTGGTTGCAGTCAATAAAATTATATTTTGTACGTATCGTGTTTTAAAATATTCTGAGATGTCACACCTAATAGTATAGGAAGTATATAGACATGACAAGATCAATCCTTAATTGAGCCATCTGCGCATTATAGGAAACCCTCACGGGAGCCATCAGAGTTCGTGCTAAACATTTCATGCTAATGGCATCATGGAGGATCACTGTCTGGAGGATCTTAGCAGAGCAGAAACAGATGCTGTGTCTACTCTGACTGTATGTTGTGGGATTACAGAACGGACATGAGGCAGACGTTACTAATTCATTTCAAATCCTCCCTAACACCTTTAAAGAGATTTGTGAGGCAGCCGTAAGGGCTAAGAAGGTTCATGAGTGTTTGGTGTGGGTCACTGGAGGACACACAGAGACATTGTAAAAAGCTGAAACTGAGCGGTGTGTTGACCGATCAAACAGGGAATGTTCTCAGAACATTGGATAACGTTCTGGCAAGGTTCTCTCCAAGTTATAAACCAACATTTTTTTTTCCAAAACGTTAACAGAATGTTCTTTCAAAGTTATGTGGTATTTTCTCAAAACATTAGTGCACAAGCAATACATCGTTCATGGAACATTTTTTTTTTTTTCCTGAAACGTTTAAGTTGGATGTTCATCAAATGTTTTTTAAATGTTACTTATATTCTGAAACATTCTAATAATGTTTGCAAAATGATAGAATGGAATGTTCCCATAACATTTTCATAACCAAGAAAACCAGCTGTGCGAGTAAACCTCACTCCCCTGGCCTCAAGAAGCGTGCTAGTGACCCGACGCTAAAGATTGCATTCTTTAGCGTCCTTGTTATCGTGCCCACCTGCCATGCCAGAAACATTGGTAAGTATCCTGCTTGGAGCGGAGATTTTACCAGTTTTAGTAGAACTGGAGGGTTTAGATTGGTGCCGTGACCCAGATAGGGGTGACGTTTAAGGGGTGAGTGTAACGGAGGCCAGCTAGTAAGAGCTGTGCTGGTAAACCTCACTCCCCTGGCTTTATAAGGCACGCATCTGACACTTTGGGCGGTGTCCTTGCATATGTCTCCAATTCCGGAAACACCGGTTTGAATCCCGCTCACAGGGTGAGTAGAACCGGAAGGGTTACATTAGTGCCGTGACCAGAGTGCGAATTACCCCACCATAATTGGGGGGTACTGCCCCTTCACTTCTTCTATGACCATCATGGTCCACTACCATATCAATCCCCACCGTGATCGCCAAGTGCAACATGTGTTGTGCAACACACATACAAGGTCTAAACATGCGACAAACTGATAATCAGTAGGCTACACAATATCTCATTGTTATTATATATCCAAAAGAGAACTGTTTTGATCAACTCCCAAAAGTTAGAAGTTAAGTGCACTGAAATACCATTCTAATTACTAGTAAAAGTAATACCTTTACAAGAAGCCTATTGCCTATTTCAGGGTTTTTCCTGGCTCAAAATGAGGCGGAGGTGGTAAAATCATAATAATGTATTTTAATAATAAGATAATTAAATTTTCAAAAAATGTGTAGATTATCATATAGCCTAATGTGTTTCCCACATTTTTTTGTTGGTGGAGCTTGGTATCTCTAGGGGGGTCTGGGGGCATGCCCCCCGTAAGAAAATTTTGTACATTTTAAAGATAAATTCATTAATCTGGTGCACTTTGAGTCACCCGAATCCACTGTTAAAAATAAATAATCCACCCGCAAACCACCCATATTCTTTGATTTAGATATCTGCATCTGATCATCACATTACAATTATTCAAATTCTCACTGTTAAGCATGATAATATGGTAACATATCACACTGAAGTAGGCTGATTTAAAATGAACATTTATTTAAAATAAAAGTTCTTCTTTTGGCAAAATTACATTTCCTTAATAGCCTAAACAGAGGCTTTACTCCCTTTAAGCTTAAATTGTCAATGTTTCATTACATCACTGTTTGAAAACACTCAGAATAATTATTTGTACCTTTATAAAGGGCATTTTCCCCTAATTTTATTAAATGTATGCTCCATCTTTCATTTCAAATTCTTTAATTTGATAAATATATTCAATTAAAATAATTAGACACTAGGCTGTTACCAATAAAATTAAATAATTTACATTGAAAAATTATAACTGTATTAAATTAGATTATTTTAAATGTTGAAAAGAATGATACTTTATGAAACTAGCGTTTTGTCATTCAACGTTGACACTTGCTTGAGAAGTTGAAGTCGTTCTCTATCTCCGTTGCTTCTAGCCACAGTGGTTTAAAATGGTACGGTCCACAATAGGGGTGTCTGAAATCGCTTTACATTAAAATGTTCCTACAGTGAAAATAGGAGTTGACTTGTATTGTAACTGTAATTATATTTTTTCACAATATCAGAAAAATTATCTGACCCCCCCAAAACTGATAATTCTGTCCCCCCTGTAATTCGAACTATGGCCGTGACCCAGATGAGAGTGAGGTTTTGGAGGGGTGAGTGTAATTGAGGCCAGCTAGAAGGAGTTGTGCGGGTCAACCTCACTTCCATGGCCTCAAGAGGCGCACTAGCGTCTGAAGCCAGAGGCTGCGTCCTTGTTAGCGTCCGCCTCCATTTCCAGAAACACCCGTTCGAATCCCACTGGGTGAGTAGAACCGAAAGGGTTGGATTGGTGCAATAACTCAGATTGAAGTGAGGTTTAGGGGGGTGAGTGTAACGGAGGCCAGCTATTAAGGGCTGTCCAAGACAGCAACAAATTGTCGGCCCAGATCTGGCCCACATCTGGTACATGTGGATTCCACACGGCCCAGTTGTGGACCGGATCTGGGCTGACACTATGTTGCTGTCTGGGGTTTGAGTAAACCTAATTTCCCTGGCTTCAAGAGGTGCACCAGAGGCTGTGGTCTTTAGTATCCTTGTTAGCACACCAGCCTCCAATGCTGGAAACAGCGGTTCGAATCCCGCTCGGAGCAGTGAAAGTAAAATCGGGATTATGCTTTTCTTGTCAGCTGAGAAAATTAAGATGTATTTGTTTGGTTCAAACTTGATTCAGTCAAAGTAAATAATATTTTTTATAATTATATATAATATTTTTGAAAACCTGAGGCAGTGTTTCTCAAGTTAGATTTTAGTTAGCATGGCTCTGTTAGTCCCTACTGGTAGATGTTGTATCTACACAATCTAGCAGCCAAAAGCTTAAAATATTTATAATATCAGCCAAAAGCTAATATTAGACACAATATTATATAATATATATATATATATATATATATATATATATATATATATATATATATATATATATATATATATATATATATATATATATATATATATATATATATATATATTTAAATATTTTAGAGAAAATAATAGGAACTGGGAGTAGGTAGCATGCTCATCTAATTGTATCACAAGGAAATATAAAGGCCACTCATCTCACTCCAGTGACAATTCATCTGGAATCCTATTATAGATGATCAACTTTATTAATTAAGTAGTCTAAGGGGAATTTGCTGAAAGCTGAAGCTGAAGGCTTCCATAACGGAGAACAACTCAAATCTTTTTACCTTCATCACACTGAGGGATTATATGTATATGTGAATTCGGCACGTGCATAATAAAACATAATATTAAACGTCATTATAATAGCATAGATGCAAACCTTTGAAAACAAACAGATTATTTATGCATTGATTTTCTGCTGTCCATAGAGGATTCATTTGAATCTTAAATAACGTATAAATTACTACGAATAAAATATACAAATATAATAATAAAATAAGATGCATGAAATGCATATTAAATAGGCTAAACCAAAAATGTGAGTCAAATCTGTCTAACCATATAAAATTGTCTATACAATTAAAAACAGCTATATTTACAACGGTAGTCAAGCACATTAAATCATCCCAGTCTAAAAGCATACCCGTTTTCTGGCATTTACGTAGGCATTTACATATTATGATGGATAAGAAGGATTTTGCTGTGAGCCCCCTTAATAATCAGTGCACCTGTCGTACTGCTCTGTAACGTCTGTTTCTGTGGAAACCCAGACATTATCTTATGAGAAAATCACTGAGTCGTACATTAACATCCTCTTGTTACACTTCTTGGGAGATCACAAACAAACAGATGAGTTGATTGCAAGGATTTACAATAAATTATATGTAGGAAGGCAGATCCTTATGAAATAACTTCACGGTTGTGATGTCTCGACATGAATACTTGAACAGAGTGATCTGTGATGTCACAGGAAATTGAATATGTTACAGGATTAATGAGATTCTGGAGGTAGAGTTGTTGCCTGTATTGTTATGTAGCTCTAGAGTCAGACAACGATGTGCTCAAGGGAAATTATTATTTATTCTTGTTTCTTTTTCATGCAGCCTTCGATGTTGCCACTTATTCATAAGACTAAATGCAATTGTGACTGATTACTAAATTATATTTCACTGTGTAAAAGCTTGCCCTGAAGCATGTCGAGTCACCAATATTATTGTTGCAGATTCCTTGTTACATCTGAAATTGGTTGTTTGTTATGCGTTTTAATGCATTGCACTTTCTAAAACAATGAATAGATAAGAAATGTATGTATTATGACTCAGGTTACAATTATTCAGGAGACCATGCAATGCATTATAAGGTGCCTATAAAGGCATAATTAATGCATTAAAAAAACTGGTAACACTTTACAATAAGGGTACATGAATACTCATGTACTAATGCCTAAATTAATAGTTACTTTAACATGAACTCATGATTAGTGAAGATATGAACTAATCATGAACAAATGAAGAGCTAACCTTAACTAAGACAGGAGTCATTAGGATTCATGCATGTATAACAGCAGCCTTAACTAAATGTTAGTACATGTTTGATAGTTAATGCATTAATTAACATTTAGGGGTAAACAAAATCAATTTGGCTTCATAAGAATAAATAAGTAATCTGAATTTGAATTTAACATATGATTTAATACTGCCATAGTTTAAACTAATATCATAATCTGCCACCTGCAGCTTTGTGACAAATAATTGGTATGGTATGTGATTATTTAGCCATTAAAGGCACAATATGGGATTTTTTCTCCTCTAGGGGTCGCTAACCTATTTACAATAACAAAGGCGTAGTTTGATGACGCAACATTTGCTAAGAATTATGGAACTTGTCGTCAACGCCAAGCCGACCGATCTAATAATGTTTATGGATGACTGAATACATCGATGTTTTTATCATGACTGTGATATGAAGCAGTTCGGGATTGCTAAGAGACAGCTATCAGCTCCACAAGCGACGCGAGTCCCGCGGATATAAGGAATATGGGCATTTCATTCTACCGAACTACACGCAGAATTACTACTCACAGGTCAGTTTATTAGACAAATTAAACTTGTGAGGTAACGCAGCGCTGTTTCACTTGGTCTAACATTACACTAGCACACTAAACTGCATTTGAATGTGTTGAAATTTATGTGTTAGTTTGTCTGTATGAGACTAGCAGTAAGCTAGATCAACATTAGAATAACATACAGATCATATTCTGACATTTTATCATTGTTGAACTATATAAAATTGATTAGTTTTATGTAAATGTGCTCACCTGTTTAATAAAGTACATGTAGGAGCGGTCGAAGTCTCGGACGTGGAGCTCTCGTTTATATACTGTCTATGGGAGCTCTCGGCATCTCGAAAACACCGCGCTGATATTGATTCTCGTTTTAGTTCTCCTTTTTTATCCAAAGTCTGCTTGCCATGGTCCATAATGTTTGAACGAAACAACAACAGCGTGCAGATAGACATTGCGAACTCCACAGATGTCTGCGTCTGTCGCTTTGGTTAATCAGAGGGCTCTGCTCATAGCTCTGGTTACCATGGCAGTACGAGCGGAAACCAGGGACAACGCGGATATGACGCCATTGACTGCGACATAACGGAAATAAAGACACGGTCCGTGTCTTCGAATTAAAATATTAATTTCTCTGGATTTAGAAGTTAATTGGAACTGTCGGGATAATGTAAATACACAACTTAGATATATATATAACATAGATATAGTGATTTTTTATATTTTTAAAGCAAAAAAAAAACATATTGTGCCTTTAATTACACAGATCCATCAAACCAAACGTTGAAAATAGACTAAAATAACTACCACTAATACATCTGATTTGATTTGATTTTTTTTATTTTTTTTTATATATATATAGTTTATTTATGACTATGTTTAGTAATAGATACGTTTCCTGGAACTACAGTATGTGGGATTTGTTTCTGGTGGGACACTCAATAGCGGCCCACTCAGTGCTTTCTCGGCACGTTAGTTGTGTTCGCTACGGTAATGCTGCCATTTTAATCTAATAAATGTTGACTGCTTTGGTAAACAGAATTAATAATTAAAGACATGTTTGCATGTATGTTGTATTAGGAGTTTTCAGGAAGTTATGTACAGTAATTAACTGTATTATTTGTCGTTCAATGTATATTCTACGATTAGCATTAGCTTATGGACGTGCCATATTTTACATGTAAACGTGCCTTATGTGTGTCTTTACAGGTATGTTTGGGCTTTCTTTTAGTCCATATATGTTTAATTATATAAATATAACCACAAATAATTTTTATCTTTGTTTTTTTTTTGTACCATGGGTGTAAAGGAATAAGGATGGCACTCTTATTGTATATGTTTATTCATAGTTTAGTTAATGATTTGTAAATGCATCATTGTGTCATGACTTTACTTGAGGGGGCACATCATTACTAACTCATGATTAACTAACCATACACTAACATCAACTCATGGCTTGTTAATGCATGACTGTGTCATGACTTTACTTGAAGGGGCACATTATAATTAACTAATTATTAACTAACCATACACTAACATCAACTAATGGCTTGCTAATGCATCATAATGTCATGACTTTACATGAGGGGGCACATCATAATTAATTAATTGTTAACTACTTACCAAATTCAGCTCATAATTTATCATACACTTACTATCCAATACACATGTACTACAACTAGTATTCAGCCCAGATAAGTGATGTTGTGTGGCTTTTCAAAAAGTCAGAGAATGGAGGTACAGTATCATCACAGCTTCTGTCTGGATGGAGAGTGAACTACTGATCCCAGCAAACGTTCCCCTGACCTTGTTCATGTTTCCTGTTTGGTTATTTTTTTGGGAACCGATTCCTCAGGAACTGTTGTAAGTCATAGTAGGTTTAGTTTGGTGGGAAAAAGAATTTCACGAAACAGATTAAGGCCTTTTAAGATGAATTATTAGTGTATTTAGTATTTTATGTTTGATAAGGAGGATCGTGAAATTAATGACAAACTAATCCCGTGCCTCTCAGTAAAGTTTATGATGAAGCTGCTGGTGTCAGTAGTTTAAATTATGACAGTAATAAATAGTTTAAATGTATTTCAAAGTCAAAATATTTTTTATTCCATCTTACGGAGCCTGATTGATTTTGTTTACCCCTAAGTGTTAATTAATGCATTAACTATCAAACACATGTACTAACCTGTAGTTAAGGCTGCTGTTATTCATGTATGAATTCTTATGACTCCTGTCGTAGTTAAGGTTAGCTCTTCATTTGTTCATGATTAGTTCATATCTTCACTAATCATGAGTTCATGTTGAAGTAACTATTAATTCATGCATTAGTACATGATTATTCATGTACCCTTATTGTAAAGTGTTACCAAAAAACTTGTATAATGCATTATAAATAGGATTTAAGTCATCATTGTAACGTTATATTTTTTTATTAATTTCTGACAACTCTTCAATATTCAGTGTTGCCTTCATATTATACAGACTCTGACGAATATTTATCCATGATTTCCCCTATGAAGACGAGGATGTGAAAAGGCTGTATTTCAGTCATGACATAAAATGAAAAGTATGAAAACTTAAAGTGAATGAAATTCAATGGCATTTCCCCATGTAAAAGTTTTTCAAAGAATACACAGTAATGCTTATCAACTATAAGACTGCTTGAAAGAGGAAGGGACAGTCAAAAAGAGGTGAGTTGTGCAGCTCATTTAAAATTCCCTTGAGATTGAAAGCCCATCACGAACTTCTAGATATTATCAAGGCTTAGTCAGTAGCCTTGGCTATTCTTCAGGGTGAGTTAATAAACTTCTGTGCTGAGTCACTGAGGGTTTGTGCTCAGTTCACCTTTTAAAGATTCAAATATTTTGAGACAACAACCACCTAAATCAATATTATAACGTGATGCAAACTCAGAGGACCAGGGAGAGTATGAGTTTATTAAACAAAAGCAAAAAAAATATCCACAAAACACTAGGGAAACAAGGAACACGATGAGCAGAACTGAATGGCAATGAGACAGCGGTACATAACTGTGATAACACACACGTGCAGCGAAACCTGACAATGAATGCTGGAAACAGAGGGGTTTATATACACACAGGGTAATGAGACTAACAAGGAACATCTGGAAACAATCAGGCAACTAATCAATGGGAAAAGTACAATGGGACTACAGGAAACCAAAAGTCAAACTTAGGATACGTTTACATGACAACGATGTACTAAAAATGTACAAAAAAGTTTTTCTTTTCTTTCTTTTTTTTGCGTACAGAAGACAACTTGGTCAAAACAATCCCAATCACACGGATCCGCGAAAACGACTAAAAAAATCGTTTTGTAGTTTACACAGAGATTACACAGAGGCCAAGATATGGATGTGTTTTGATACTCACAGATGTAAACAGTCCAGAGTAAATGTGTTCAGTAATGTGTTCAGAGTAAATGTGTTCAGTAATGTGTTCAGAGTAAATGTGTTCAGTAATGTGTTCAGAGCAAATGTGTTCAGTAATGTGTTCAGAGCAAATGTGTTCAGTAATGTGTTCAGAGTAAATGTGTTCAAAAGTATCCATCTGTCTTCAGGTTATGGCTTTTTGTGAGAACTGGTCTCAAGACCACAATAGATTCCACTGTGATATGAGGAATGTGGAAATGTGTCAAAATTACTAGCTTTCCTGTAGCTCAAACAGTAGAGAATTGATGCTTGCAACACCAAACTCATGGGTTTGATTCCCAGGGAAAGCAAGAACTGATAAATGTGTAGTTTGAAATGCAATGTAAGTTGCTTTGGATAAAAGCATCTGCCAAATGCATAAATGTAAATTCAGTCATCATCAGTATGTTTCCATCCACTGATTTGTATGTGCATTTTGGGATATTACATAAAAAAAAAAAACGCTGGATGGAAATGCCAAAATATGCACAAATTCTAAAAATGCACATAAAAGCGTATGCACTCAATTGAGTCGGATGCACTTTTTATCCGATAAGAAAACATGCATAAACTACAATGGAAACACATTTACTGAATAAATTTGTCGAAGTGCACCAACAAATTTTGCGGTGGGATGGCATAACTGTTCTAAACATTGTTATCATCCTTGGTGTGAAAGGGCCTTTATAAAGCATGAACCAAAACAAACTTTGATTTGAAAAAAAAAATATATATATATTGGGATTCCTGCTGTTAAACATGAAGTTGATATAATGTGGGATGACAGCTTCAACAAAAATATATATCATCAATTAACAACCTTGTTGCTCATAGGCCTGTCTTTAAAGCTTTATAAGTTATCTTTCAAAGTCAATTCCTCTATGGAGAAAATGAATGTTTTTTTCTGCTGCACTCTATTGCCCCAAAGGAGCCATTTTGAAGAATGCTGACACAGTTCACACATTCCATATAATGAAAGCATACAGTCAACACCAGCTAACAGAGAGACGGTCATAGCTTTGGAGGGTGAGAAAATAACGACAGAACTTTTGAGTAAACTACTGCTTTGATGAATTTGTGAAATTCCTGACAAGTCTCAAGTCTCTCAGTTCCAGATACTACCTCATGCTATAACTTTGACCTGTAAATGATCCTTCTGTTCATGCTGACTAATGTGTCTTTGTAACTGGATAATTTACCGACCAAATAAAAAGACGAGAAAGACAGAATCCTGATCCCTCGGTAACCGGATCTCTATTTAGCTTTTGCAGGCTAATGTGAATCAGATCAAAGGCAAAGGCTATCAAATAATGACTTAATGACTTAATAATGACTTCCTTAAGCTGGATGGAACAGTACACCATGATGCTTTAAGATAATTTAATAGGATCTGAGTAGCAAAACCCAGGAGTAGCAGTAGTAGGTTACAGAAAAGAAAACCAAGTGGCAGATACTACAGTTCTGACTCTCTATTCTTTAATAATGCAGTCCTACTCTTTGACACCTTTAATTATTAAGACCTGAAGAATGGCTTTCCAAAGGCTTGAATAGTGTTTTTACTTTGCTATGTGACCAAAAGGTTGGCTATTGCCATCACTAGCCAGGCACATAATACGTGAACATGGGTGGTTGCTAATATTTTCAGTAACACTTTATTTCGATGGTCCACATTAGAAATTCTACTAGCTATACGTAACTTTGCAATTACATATCAACTAACTCTCATTAAAGTATTAGTATAATGTCTCTGCTAACTCTTTATTTTGATGCTCCTCCAACAGACATTCTTACGGTGGCCGAGAGAGCTCAACGCGCTGCAACTGAAGAAAACACATGCAAATAGAAAAACACCTGCAAATTAAGAAAACATCTTCATCAGTTTCACAACACATGTGTGCTCCAAATACTCACAACACAACCAAATACAGAAACGCGCTGCAAAAGTTCACAGCACAAACAAATACAGAAACG
This sequence comes from Abramis brama, assembly GCF_963993115.1. NCBI lineage: Eukaryota > Metazoa > Chordata > Actinopteri > Cypriniformes > Leuciscidae > Abramis > Abramis brama. The sequence continues at coordinate 56,978,017 of NC_139965.1, read as the reverse complement.
CGCTGCAAATAGAACAGAACACAACGGAAATGTTTCCGGGGAACCCAATAAGTGACGGACCTGGCTGGGACGTGCTTACAGTTGTCTACTTTTATTATTATTATTTTTTTTGCTAAACATACAGAGATGACACGTTTATGACATACAACTTTGTATACAATATACAAAATGTATTTACAATATGTTCAATGTCATAAGAATACTAAAAAGAACAATGAGCTGAAGACTAAAATAAATAAATAAATAAAGATAGAGAAAAAGAACATGAGGGAAAGACATTAATCTATACATCAGTTACATTGTACACATTTTGTCATGTTATGTTAAAATAAGTTTCATAAGAAATGTTAGAATGCAGCTAGGGTCCAAATATGAGACGGCAAGTTTTAAAGTTGAGACACTCACACACAGATATAACGCATATTTTAAAAACTTTGTTGTATAACATGTATATTTATTTGCAACAGTTATGTTAACAGCAATAATACTATATTTCTGGTAAGAACAGCTATTCAGCTGATGGACACGCGCTGTGTTGTCATGGGAACATCCCAGGTGAAAATAATGAGGAAATTACCTTGTCTTTCATTGCTCCCTTCATCAACATGGCACACAAGTGCCCCGCTCCCTCCAAAGTGCCCAATTCAAGGGCTCTGCCGTCTGCCCTTTTAAAGGACAAGTTCGGTATTTTACACTTAAAGCCCTGTTTACAGATCGTTTCTGATGAAATAGAACGGTTAAGATTAAAATTTGGACACATGCTGCTGTCCCGAGAATTTTAGGTTTATTTCGCTTTCCCCAAAACCTCTAGAATGGGTGTATAGGTGCACTGGAACAATCCTTCATAAAACGCATTAAACTTTCGTTTACAAAGACGTGAAACTCACCGAGTGGTCAGGGGTGTTCACTGATATGCTCACACAAAAATCGCTGCAAAAGATGCTTTCCAACAGGTTTTATCGTAGTTTTTGTCCAACTCCATTGACTTGTATTGAATGTGCTGTGTGAGGTACGGTATTACTCCGCCGCTTCTTCTTCTGCTTCTTCTGTGTATTCAATGAAATGCCAGTGGTTTGCTTGCAATTGGCAAAGGTGCATTATTGCCACCAACTGGGCTGGAGTGTCTATTATTCAAGCTCTCAACGGAAGAATCTACGGGTGTGAGACGTTTGGAAAAATAGATCCACAGTTTTACAACGAATGGTAAAACACCTGTTGGAAAGCATATTTTGGAAAGCATCTTTTCATATCAGTGAACACCCCTGACCACTCGGTGAGTTTCAGGTCTTTGTAAACGAAAGTTTAATGCGTTTTATGAAGTATTGTTCCAGTGCACCTATACACCCATTCTAGAGGTTTTGGGGAAAGCGAAAGAAACCTAAAATTCTTGGGACAGCAGCATGTGTCCAAATTTTAATCTTAACCGTTCTATTTCATCAGAAACGATCTGTAAACAGGGCTTTAAGTGTAAAATACCAAACTTACCCTTTAAGAGAGTAGGGCATAGGTAATGCTCACGAGCAATAAGCACGTCCCAGCCGTCCGTCCGTCACTTATTGGGTTCCCCGGAAACATTTCCGTTGTGTTCTGTCCTATTTGCAGCGCGTTTCTGTATTTGTTTGTGTTGTGAACTTTTGCAGCGCGTTTCTGTATTTGTTTGTGTTGTGAACTTTTGCAGCGCGTTTCTGTATTTGGTTGTGTTGTGAGTATTTGGAGCACACATGTGTTGTGAAACTGATGAAGATGTTTTCTTAATTTGCGGGTGTTTTTTCTATTTGCATGTGTTTTCTTCAGTTGCAGCGCGTTGAGCTCTCTCGGCCACCGTACATTCTACTGACTATAAGTAGCTTTGCAAATACATGTCAACTTATTCTACTCACCAGAACAGTCTACTAATACTCTACTAACAGTCTACTAACAGAGAGTTAGTATTAACAAAGTTACTTATAGTTAGTAGAAGTGGACTATTGAAATAAAGTATAACCAGATTTTCTAGCACATTGCTATATGTTTTCTGAGTGTTTGTGTACTGGCCCAAGTCAAAGACTTAATAAATCCTCTTCTTGAGCAAAATAAGCAAGCTGGCATTCATCTTTTATTTATATTTTACGTCATTATGTCATTTACGTAGTTTATTTTGTCAAGAGATTTAAAGTGCCGTTTTTGAAAAGTGTGCATGTGTGTACTATGAGCCTATAATTGAATCTGGAAATAAAGCAAAATAACTAAGAAAAATGAGATGATATCCATATCCCTCAGATGACATATTCATATTTTATAGCAAAAATCTCAACAATTAATTCGATTTCAAACAGATTCATTAAAAGAAGTTATTACTCCACCACCTGCGTAACATCATTAACCAACTTGGTTAAATTACAAATTTGCGACAATATGGTTTCGGGAAACAATCGTGACTAGCTAGTTGATTTCTTTAACGATGCATCGTACTATGGTAGTTAAGCAGCGAGTTACATCATTGTACGGGGTAAATACAGCCCTGGTCGGTTAGAAAAGTAAAAAGAAACAAATGTACAGCAGGACAAGAATGAATGAATGAATGAATGAATACATTTACAAGTCGAACAATGTACAATGAACAATCGTTTAGACAAGAATCATCATTTCATAGATATACAAGCAAACAGACAGCCTCGCATTGTTCAGTTTAATTTGGGATCCAAGTCAAAACCTGCAGAGGTGATGAAAGAATGAGAGCACATCTGATAAGCAGTGCAAACTGAGGTCACCAAACAATATAGCTCAGAAGAAAGTCATGATCCTCCTGGGGGAGAGGAAATTGAGTCCTAAATGGAGAAGACGTCTTTATGGCACTTGTGGTGTCACAAAGAGATGTCAAAGAGGCAGTTAGTATTAAATGGGTGAACAGAGCCACTCTAACGCACTAATTCAAAATTGATTTGAATCTGGGCATTTACACAACAACGAATGGTATTTTGATGTAGTCACGACTTCTGGGTACTTGAACAAAACCAGTTGAGAAATACTATGCAAAATGACCAGGGTTTTATCCACCTAGTGTAATTAATTATTTTTAAAAAAAGGATACATTTGTGTAAGAAAAGTTTCAACTTTATGTCAGTGGATATTTACAGGAACTTCAAGTAATTTCTCTTTTTGTGATTTCACTGACTTGACTAACTTGACCTTAAAGGTGTGATGAACTCCTCATTTTCTGTGACATCGTCACTTAAACCTAATTAGGCAAGTTGTACTTTTAATATTCCCCTAAATACCTTTTAGTATATTGTAAATTTGAATGTTTGGCATAAAGGTCAATTCTGAGATAATTATAGTAATTTAAGTGTAAGAACAATCATAAATTAACAGAGATTACTCAGACAGAAATCACTAATTAATCACTCATGAAAATCTGGATGAAAGAAAAAGTCCTGCCAGGGCAATCATTTGACAAAATCTATTCTTTTTTTATAGAATAAACAAAATTGCAGCCCCAGAGTTCGATATTTTTGTTCTTATAGGGGGTCTGGAAATCCTCAGCCTTTGCTGTGGCTAGAAAAGACTAGTTGGCTAACTTTATAGCTAGAATAAATCAGTGAGTGATGGAAAACAGCGGAAATGTTATGACATTTTAAGAGTTCTGGCATGTCATCCTAAAAAAGTTAATAAAATCATTCCCCCTGCTTGATGTTTGACTGATTTGGGACATTGAAATCTTCATGTTTCTGCTGTCAATCAAACAGTGAGATCTGCCAGTCAAAGCATGAGTGCATCTTTAGAGAAGGTTAAGTGACTGTGAATTATTAATGTGTTTCATTCTGTACAAATGTGCTGGGGATGGGAAGTGAAGTCATCCTGAAGTATGTCTTTAAATGCTTGTAGAGTATGATCTGATTTGTCATTAGCCATTAGCAATACAAATGTGATTTCAGTTAATGCACTATACTGGGAACAAAGCTGTAAACTATACTGTCTTTTTATGTTAAAAACACTGGATTAAACTACACTCACCTAAAGGATTATTAGGAACTAATCAACCAATCACATGGCAGTTGCTTCAATGCATTTAGGGGTGTGGTCCTGGTCAAGGCAATCTCCTGAACTCCAAACTGAATGTCAGAATGGGAAAGAAAGGTGATTTAAGCAATTTTGAGCGTGGCATGGTTGTTGGTGCCAGACGGGCCGGTCTGAGTATTTCACAATCTGGTCAGTTACTGGGATTTTCACGCACAACCATTTCTAGGGTTTACAAAGAATGGTGTGAAAAGGGAAAAACATCCAGTATGCGGCAGTCCTGTGGGCGAAAATGCCTTGTTGATGTTAGAGGTCAGAGGAGAATGGGCCGACTGATTCAAGCTGATAGAAGAGCAACTTTGATGTCCATCCCTTTATGACCACCATTTACCCATCCTCTGATGACTACTTCCAGCAGGATAATGCACCATGTCACAAAGCTCGAATCATTTCAAATTGGTTTCTTGAACATGACAATGAGTTCACTGTACTATAATGGCCCCCACAGTCACCAGATCTCAACCCAATAGAGCATCTTTGGGATGTGGTGGAACGGGAGCTTTGTGCCCTGGATGTGCATCCCACAAATCTCCATCAACTGCAAGATGCTATCCTATCAATATGGGCCAACATTTCTAAAGAATGCTTTCAGCACCTTGTTGAATCAATGCCACGTAGAATTAAGGCAGTTCTGAAGGCGAAAGGGGGTCAAACACAGTATTAGTATGGTGTTCCTAATAATCCTGTAGGTCCTAATAGGTGAGTGTATATCCACAAGGCTAAGATGTAATTTGTTTTAGCCAGAAATATTTCAAACCCTTGTGGAGGCATCTGAGATCAAGAAGATCTCATACGCCTGATGAAAACAAAGCCCTGGAAATACAGAATCTGGATATCACCTTTATTCATTAAAAAAAAAAAAAAAAAAATCCAGAGGACATAACTACTTTTGATTGGCTGTCAATGGAGAAACATGTTTTTTCTTGCATAATGGTGAAGTTATGGCACTGACTGCCGAAGCTAACCAGCCGAACCTGTGATCATAATTAATAATGAATTTGACTTAATTTACTATAATGGGTCATAGCTTTAGCAAAAAACAGTATAGCTAATATTTACACTACTCGTTACATTACATTTTAAACTAGAAAACAATTATTCTAAATTGTAATGATATTTCACAATATTACTGTTTTTATTGTATTTTTGATCAAATAAATGAGGATAAGACACTTCTTTCAAAAACATAATCTTAATTTTTGACCAGCAGTGTTGACAAAACTGTAAATTGACATAAAATAACCCAGGCAGCAACATAGTGTCAGCCCAGATCCGGCCCACATCTGGTATGCCTGAAATCCACATGTACCAGATGTGGCCCGGATCTGGGCCAACACTATGTTGCTGTCTGGGAAAGCATTTGTGTAAATTAAATATGGTGACAGTACAGTATTTCACATTTCTACAAAATGTCAAAGTATCTGCCGTCAATTTCCTCTGGCCTTATTTTTGTCCTTCAGACCACCGAGTTAAATAAAATACAGCATAACCTGACTTTGCCAACCTTTGAGTGCCCTTTGTGCTTTATAGGTCTCCTGAGCCTGATCTGAGAGATTCTCTTATACATCACTAAGATTTGATTTGCACTTCAAAGCAGCAGGGAAAGAAAATTAGAGAAGGAGTCAAAGAACCTCCCAGACTGGGATCTTATTTAATTAAATCAGAAGAAAGGGGAAATCAATTTGAATGAAAGGCCTCTTTCCATGCAATCACAGCCCAGTTGGGTACAGAGGCATATGTGATTTGGCATCTTGTGCTTCACTCATTAAGGAGTGCGGTGATACTTTAATGAGCTTGTGCACCTCTCTGCACAGTTCAATGCAGCAATCTACACTCATAAAGACAACTATTCTCCCACTAACATCTACCAGTAGATGCTCTTTTCCCAATGGATTTTGGCCAGATTTCCTGATAACATTACAAATTGAGTTCGGGGACGAGACGCTGCATTGTATAAAGACACTTTGGGGAATGCCTCAGCATGACAGCATATAAAGCGCATGTGAAGCTAGTCCAATCCTGATTGGCATTGCATTGTGAAGTAGCGTGTGCCTGCCCTGGTGTGAAACCTGTCCGGGTACAACTCAAGATGGAGCACTCAAGAACCCAGTGTGGAAGGAAGGAAGTGTAAAATCGTATATATGTGTGTGGGGAGGCCCAACCCACAGCATCAAAGACCTCTTGAAGGGAAACCCCCGGCAATAGAGCCTTTGAGGTTGCCACACCCCTCATAGAGTGCACTGATCAGCAGAGGCGAAGGCATGCCGCCTGGCTCATATGCTGTAGAGATTGCCTCAACAATCCATTTACTAATGGTCTACTTTGACGCTGGGGACCCCTTCCTGGGAGACCCAAAGCACACTAACAGCTGGACTTCCTCCATGGGGAAACCTATGCACATAGGCCTCCAGAGACCTAATCAGTAAAGTTGTAGCTTCTCAGTGGACACATGCAGTGGAGGATTGAAGGCCGGGAGAACAATAGACCCTGCCAATATTATTCAGCATCCTGGGCACACAATTTGGTCTAGGGTAGAGAATGGCTTTAGCTCTCCCAGGAGCAAACACCAAACAGGAAGGAGAGAAGGACAGGGCTTGTAAGTCCCCCACTCTCTTAAGGGATGTAATTGCCAGTAAGAAAGTCACCTTTTGTGTAAGGAACTTCTCCAACACAGACTGAATGGGTTTGAAGGGTGCCAGGGATGACCCTTTCAGAACCACAGCCAGGTCCCAGGTTGGGTCCCTAGCATAAATTGCAGGTCTCATCCTCAGAGCACCATGAAGGAAACGAAAAACCATTGACTCCACAATAGTCCATCGATTAACAGTGCATGGAAGGCAGCTATAGCTGACACGTAAACCTTAAGTGTGGACAGGAAAGACCCCCTGAGAAACAATCTTGAAGGAACTCCAGCACTGAAGCCACTGGCAGCAGCCCCACGGGCAGTGTCAGGGCTTTCAGGGATGACACAGCATCGGGGGAGAGATAATTTGCCTTAGACTCTTCCCCCCTCGGCATCATCCCATAGCCGTTCTCTTTCGAGCCCATGATGTTGGAGTACACGTTACCTGACAGGCTCAATAAATGAGAAGAGAACGGCTTCTTCCACAATCTCGATAACTGTGGAGATTGTGAAAGAACGGCAAGTCCGACGTTAAGGCTGTGCATGGCTAAACAGAAAACATTTGTCTCATTTGCTTTTTCGTTTTGCCACTTGATGTTAAGTTTTAGCAACAGCATGTCACAATCTTGACCAGCTCCTCATACTGTAAGTGGGAGAGGAGGGTGGCGAGTCCTCAATGCACGGATGCACTAGCGCACAGCTGGCCGCAGGGCCTCCGCAAGTATGCGTTTCCCCTAGTGAGCCTTCTTGCACAAGTCCTGTGCAAGATCAGGGAGGATGAGGAGCAGGTCCTTTTGGTTGCGCCTCATTGGCCCAACCGGACTTGGTTCTCCAAACTGGTGCTCCTCGCGACAGCCCCTCCCTGGCCAATTCCTCTGAGGAAGGACCTCCTTTCTCAGAGACGGGGCACCCTCTGGCACCCACATCCCGATCTATGGAACCTCCATGTATGGCTCCTGGACGGGACACGGCAGGTTTGAGTACCCTACCACCTCAGGTGGTGGCTACCATCACTTCCACTAGGGCCCTGTCTACTAGACAAGCCTATGCGTTGAAGTGAAACCTCAGAAAATCTGAGCCGAGAAGACCCCAGAAAATGCCCGATCGGGTCCGTGCTCTCCTTCCTCCAAGAAGGGTTGGAACAAAGGCTGTCTCCTTTCATCCTGAAGGTTTATGTGGCTGCCATCTCCACCACGACCTTGTGGAGTCAAAAACGGTGGGACAGAATGACCTGGTTGTCAGGTTCCTGAGGGGGGCGAGGAGACTGAATCCTCCTTGCTCTCCTCTTATACCCTCTTTGGACCTCGCAGTGGTCTTATCTGCCCTGCAGAGAGTTCCCTTTGAGCCATTGCGATCAGTTGAGCTTAAGTTCCTGTCTATGAAGACAGCAGTCCTGGTCGCTTTGGCCTCCATCAAGAGGGTAGGGGACCTGCAGGCATTTTCAATTGACGAAGCGTGCCTGGAATTCGGGCCGGCTAACTCTCACATGATCTTGAGACCCCGCTCTGGATACGTGCCCAAGGTTCCCACCACTCCTTTCAGGGATCAAGTGGTGAACATGCAAACACTGCTCTTGGAGGAGGCAGACCCATCCTTGGCACTGCTCTGTCCAGTACGCGTCCTCCGTGCTTACGTAGACAGAATGCAGTGTTTCAGGACCTCAGACCAGCTCTTTGTCTGTTATGGTGGAAAGCTGAAGGGAAATGCTCAACAAAGGTTGTCTCACTGGATAGTGGCTGGATAGTGGTTGACAATATCCTCAGTGGATATTGTCTTGGCCTACCAATCGCAAGGTCGACCATGCCCCCTTGGGGTGAGGGCTCACTCCACCCGGAGTGTAGCTTCCTCCTGGGCTTTAGCGCATGGCGCCTCGCTAACAGACACTTTTGCGAGATTCTAAAATCTCTGCGTAGTACCAGTGTCCTCTCATGTACTCGCTTCCACTAGCCGGTAAGCAGGACCTGCTCGGTGTCATCGCTTGCTGTGCTATTCCACTCCACGGACTGGATACGTTTCACTCGATGAGTTCTCCTTAGACTCTGAGTTCCTCCTGCACTGTTGATGGCGTCGCCAGAGTGCAGGCCCGGTTGGTCAGCCCTCGTGATTGGCTAGGTGCTCCATGTGCATGGTTCCCCCGTTGGGCGACCCCCACATGTGTATTTCCACGGTAAGCCTCCTCCAAGCACATGTTTTCCCTTGGCAAGTTTTTTCTTGCCATCTCAAGGTTGAAACATTCCACCCTGCGGACTGGAGTTTTCCATATGCATCCTGCTCTCGGGTCATATGTGTATTCTAAGTCCTCCCGTCAGGTAGGCGCTGTGTTACATATTCCACCTGGGATATGCCACTCAGTGTACCTTGGTATTCCTGCGTTAAGCCTAGCCCTTCGTCCGTGCTAGTCTCAAAACAGGGAGCTCAGTCTTGCGCAGGGCACTGGAAGACAGCCACTGTGGTGTGATTGAATTGGGACCCCCATTTCGTCATTCACTGACGTAACTCGTAGTGACTGAAGGAAAGGTTACGTCCCTCTGCCACAACCGCTGTACCGCTGGAACGGCCTAGAGTTCAGTCTTGGCTCTTCAGCGGAAAAGATTGCCAGCGTCCTCCTTTTATACCCACGCAGTCGGGCAGAGTTACGCTATGCAAATTCCGCAGATCCATGGCATTTCCATTGCCATTGGCTTGTTTTCTAGAACTCAAAGGTGATAGGCTTCTAAGCGAAACCCCCCATTTCATCATTCACTGACGTAACGTCTCCGTTCTCTCCTCAGGAAGTAAAAACGATCAATCAAAAAAAAATGGGAAATGAATGGAAAATGAATGGAAAAAATACTTCTGGAACCAACTCATCTGAAAAAGTGGGCAGGCACTGTTGCACTCTATACTACAACGATCCAATCAGTGTACAATGACTTTACAATATCCAAAATGTATTAAAGGGTTAGTTCACCCAAAAAAAATTTATTCTGTCATTAATTACTCACCCTCATGTCGTTCCAAACCAATACTTTCATTCATCTTCGGAACACAAATGAAGATCTTTTTGATGAAAAGATCTTCTGTCCCTCTATTGACAGCTACGCAACTACCACGTTGATGCTTCAAAAAGTTCATAACCTAAAGGCAAGTAAGAAATGACAGAATATTCATGTTTTAGTGAACTTTCCCTTCACAAAAATAATTACTCCCTTGCTTGAAAGTTCTGGTGATTTGGAAATTCTGACAGGTGCATTAAAAATATTTTTTGTTCTTACAAAACCAATCAGTTGTGCTAGCTGTATAATACTGTTGTGCCTTTAGGGGTGAGGATGCACAACCACCATCCTGTTGTTTGTTCACTGAAACGGATGTCTTCATTCATCAAAATAATATCATGGGTTCTGAGCCATTAAAGGTCGGGATCAATGTAGCGCATGTTGTTTGGGGATTTTCAAAGAATGAATGGTGTTCAGACAGGTTAATAACTCTCTTTCCGGAAGCCATGCTTCATCAAGGAACATAATGTTAACAGAATACCAAATGAAGTCACTGCTTTCCAGCATTACGAGCCATGTTCGTCATTCGTGCTTCTTGGCTGGACCTAAAGAAAACACCATTAACCAATGAATCAGCAAGCAGTCAGTCTCATCTGTCAGCCACAGCTTAAGCCCTCAAGCCAAGAGCAGATCTGTCTTTTCCATTTTCCAGTGACATTTGCAGGCAGGGTAAAACAACGTAGACACCTCATTTAAAACCCCACCCTCTCAAGGCCAAGATCAGACAAGGAACCAAGTCGAAAAATAGCACCCAGGGGGATTATCACACGTACAGCCATGTGAAAACGTTCAAGATGCTCAAAGACTAAAGAAATGATGGGTTCTGCTTCATATTAATTGGCTTTAAGTACTATGTACTTACACTGAAATTAATAATTTGATACAACGGACTTATTGTGTACATACATGTTTTTACATTGTACTTATATTTTTAAAATACCTGCATGTAATTACAGCTGTAATTAATTAATGTAATTGCATTTGTAATTACACTGTTGACCCTTCCCTTACACCTTGACCCACCCTTAAACCTTCCCATAGCACCATACCTGTCCCTAACCTTAACCGTATCACACCTCATTAGCAGCAAGTGTTTTACAATACAACATGAACACAATAAGTACATGTACTTATTTTTCGATGTAAGTACAAAGTACTTAAAGCTACTTAATATAAAGTGGGACCAAATTATGTGATTTGAATATCAAGGCTCAAGATAGATATTCGTGTCTCCAGCGGTGAAATTGTTTCCTCAGCATGACTTCAAGTGGCAATAAGTTTAATAAACAAGCCAGTGGGTGGCGGCAAATGATCGTTTGTGTCACTGAATCAATCCCTCAACCGATTTGTTCAAAATCCAATCATTCAGCGATTACTGTTGGCTTCTTTTTCTTTCTTTTTTTTTGCAAGGAGCATCAAACGGTCAGTGAGCGGACTGTGGATGGTCATCATGAGCATCTGAGGCTTAGACTGGTAAAATCATAAATTCTATAATTAAATTAATTAAATTGATTATTCAGTTCTGAATAATTGTCCCTTTTAGATGCGCCATGATTTAATAAAGGCACTCTGGGTTTAAGTACGTCAGTATTTCAACATTCACTGGACACCTTCTAAAGCCTTTTCATCTGGACTTAGGCCTGATTTTTATCATTTTAGTGTCTTCCCTGCTACTTGAGTAATAATCCAGAGCCTCATTTTTCTCTGTTATGAAAAGGTTTGAAAGTGCAGCACTGTTCATTATCTTGCACTATTCCTCAGCTCATGTAATAGACCAATTAAAACCCTCCAAGTCCTCTCTGCAATTTAGTCTTTTTACAGCTAAAATTGGGGTCAAGCTGTTACCGTGTGACCATTTCATGGTCATTGGCTTTCTCTGTTCTGCTGGCTGCAGACCCCTCTGTGAAGTGGATGGTCAGCAGTAGATTTAAATCCTTCTGGAACCATCATGGCAACAGGGTTTTACGTGACTAATTTGAAATCACGAAGTGGAGACAATAACGTTGTTAAAGTTTTTACTTTCAAATGCATGTGATTGGTCATACATGTTGTTTTTGTTTTTTAGAATATACTGGATCATTAAATCTGATTTTTTGTTTTATTTGCAGAGTTCAAATAGTGTTTCCTGCATATCAGGAACATTACAAATATGAGAATAACAGAAAAAGGGTTAAGTATGAAAATGTTGCCTACATAGAAAAACGATAGCAGAATCAAGCATTTGTAAAATTGGGAAGGAAATGCAACAATAAAGAGAGATTCAACGTTTAAATCAAACCTTTGCTCAAACTAGCCTGCACATTTCCACAGAATGTTCATTAAAAGTTTAGAGAACCCCTACTTCTTGTTGGTTTATTTGCTGTTCCTTATTATACCTGCCCTTTTAAACGAATATTAAAATGTTTGCAGCATCAGTAAAAAGCTTAGTTTTTACCATATTAAATCAGTTCTACGCAATTCTACAAATTGTCCATGACAATCAGTGGATAAATTGTGCAGATTCAGTATCGCTGTAAAGTATATGCTGGTTGACCTGTCACAAAGCAGGCCTCTGGTGAAGATGTGAGGTCAATACAGCCATCTATCCAGACCAGCCGAGAGCAGTGTGACATGCCTCATGTTACTGTCAGAGTCCACACCTGCTGAGAGACACTGAGCTTCAGGCTAAACTGGACTCTTGAAGAGTTTTACAGGGCAGATCTCTGACTGAGCTGACAAAACCGATCAGCTGAGCGTTCAGTGAGCTTGAGAGTAGAGGTCAGTCCAGGGTCAGGGCACTGTCAGAACAGGAACTGGATCTTATGATCTGCAAGGGACCTGAGGGTAGATGGCATATTCAGTTTGACATGAATGAAAACAAGGCTGTGAGGGATAGACATGGTATGTTCTACTGCTGTATACCTTGTCTATTTCAAATTTTTCATTTCAGGATTATAATATGATTTGATTTGCTGTTTTGAAAAATGTTTACCATTCAACACTAAAATGTGGTAAATGTGTACTGGCTGAATTAAACCAGACGTCTTATAATTCTAATTAAATGGGTTGCATTTAAATTGTCTTAGAGGTTTGAGAATGTACCACACTGAAGTTACAACTGTCAAGGTTAATCTAGAGGAATAAAAAATATCTAGTTAAGTCATGAAACTTGATGGCATAGGCTGATAGGTCCTTTACATGCAGTCTTCAAGCAATCCCATCATTTACTACATGGCACAAGCTTATTGGCCTTTGCTGATTCTTCAGCCAATAAGATATCTTGCTCAACATTTAAATAGTCCGGTTCAGTGTTTGCTGTAGGGTATTCAGCTGTATGCTATCAGAGATCCTCTGAAACTCCTCCACCTCCCCCAGCTCCACCTGCCTAGATCTGATATGGGATTTATGTGTGTCTATTTATGCAGCAGCAGCATTTCTGTGTATCTATTGACAGTAGCAAGTTCATACTTGTTCTGCAGCAGCTGCATTACATTACCATATTCATTATCATGCCAAAACTACTTTTAGAGTTGTCATGACTGAAATGAAATTCTGTGTAAAAACTAGTTGTTAAAGTCGTTGTTGAACTTGTTGAAATGTTGAACCTCTGCTTTTATAAAATTAAACTCATTCAATGTGTTTTCTCAATTGTTACAGCAGATATTTCTGTCTGCATCTTTGTTTAGTGCTTTTTAACCACTGGGCTACACAAGACAGCTTGAGGAAGGCATCATTAACCTGAGCTCGCACAGCCAATGGTCAATGACTGATTATACCAGAGGCAGCAGCCAGAATCGATATTCAGATCCTGAATGTAAAATCAGCACTTGTGTGAAAACAGGCCTTTCCTGTCCATGTCTTTGGCTTTGCAAAATGAACACTCCAGTGGACTATGGTCTTCTGAAATGAGGAGACAATTGGTTGATCAATGAACAAGCAACAGCTACTACAATAATTTTGTATGTACACTCTTAAAAATAAAGGTTCTTTATTGGCATCAATGATTCCATGAAGAATATTTTACATCCATGGAACACAAAAGGTTCTTTATAGTGGAAACATTTTCTTTAGATTATTAAAATATTCTTCATACAAAAAAAAAAAAAGGATATTTTAAGAACTGTTCACTGAAAGGTTCTTTGAGGAAACCAAAAATGGTTTATCTATGGCATCGCATTTACATTTAACTACATAAAATAACTACAATAAAACAGTAACAAGCACATTTAGAGTATTCTATATTTTATTTCTGATATATTATTTTAAATAATTACCTTTTCCTTTTCAGATCATTAGTCATCTAGTTCCTGGTAATACTGCAGGTGTCAGGATGGTCTCAGCATGAATGAGCACTTTACCTCGCCAAGCTGAGTGCTCACTAAAAAACGCCTCAATCATCATTTCCAGTTCATTTATATTTGGACCTATCAAAATGTGGTGATATCTGAGTAGCTGTTTTTGTAAGTATTTTATCCATTTCCACTGGTTTGTCCATTTTGCGGAGCGCTTGCAAACTAGGTAGCATAGACACTGAAATCAGCCAATCACAGTAAAGAGCACTTTGCCTTTCCTCTCATAAATTTAAACCTGTTTTTTTTTTTTGTTGTTGTTGTTTTTTCACTGATGTCCACCCACATCATTCAACAGTGCATGTGCAACTGAGCACAGTTTTCTAGATGTATAGTACAAAACAAAATGTTATTGCTCATTACTTTTGGTGAGAAATAGTACAGACACTGGACAGGGATGAAACTTTCTAGTGTGCATGTGTCCAGCGTGCATGCTATCAAATGGAGTATTCTTTGAAAGGCAATGCGTTCAACTGTGTGTGTGTGTGTGTGTGTGTGTGTGTGTGTGGGTGTGTGTGTGTGTGTGTGTGTGTGTGTGTGTGTTACCCCTTTTCCACCAACAAGAACCGGGTGCTGGTTCAGAGCCAGAGCCAAAGCTGGTTCAGAGTTGGTTCGACTGACGAGCTTACTAAGAACCGGTTTGCCTTTCCACCGGCTAGAGAGCCACAACAGAGCCAGATCTTACGTCACTGTATACGTCTCATGTTGCCCAGCAACCGCTAGTGCGGTAGCGCCAAACACAAACACGCCAGGCTTGTTCGAGATGCATCGGCTTCTCGCAGATCGATCGCCGCATGACATCAAAGCACTGCGATAGCGATCTAAAAGCACAAGGAGTCGTATGCTCTCCAAACACTCCCGCAGCTCCGATCGGTCCTCGCCGCTCCGATGCATCTCGAACAAGCCATCAACAATAACGGACGTTGCAATACTATGGATGCTCATGGGTTTGCAAAAATACATCGGAATCCAACGCGTTCGTGCAGCTCGCCGTAACTTACATAGACGGATATTATAATCGAGCTGCTATTAGCTCGACTAGCTGCTATTTAAAAATGGCGGTCACAAGTTTCTATTCGTCTTGTTGGTCACGGTAACCCCGCCCCCAGCCCCTGACGCAAGCGGTTCTTTCTTGGCTCCGTTCTAGACCCTGCAATGATTTGGTGCTACTTAAAGCAGCACTCAGTAGCTTCGGGATTTCTTCGCTGTATTCTCGCTTTTTGCTCGCAGGTTTCTCTCTAGAGCTCCCCCCACAGCTTCGGAATAGATATTTGACAACACTGTTGTAAAAACTCGTTGGTGATTCTCAGACACCAGAGGCTATAGATCAACGACATCAAAGCAGATGGGACATTCTTTAAAACGTCTTCTTCATTCGGGTTCGGACAGCGTGAGGGAGCGCAATAATGACAGCATTTTAGCAGATTTCTTTTGGCCGTAAAGCAATTGTTTACATCGCGAGACCTGATATCACGCGAGACTTCCTGACGCGGCGGCCGGCGGCCCGCCGGCTCAAAGTTGCAAGTGCGTATTTTCCGCTCACGGGCACCAGGGGGGTGCGAAACGACCACCATTCAACCCGAAATAAGTAATATAACCATTCCAATGACTCCGGAGCTGTTCAGTTAAGGTAAAATAAGTTACTTAGTTCACCTTTAAGAACCAGTTTTACTGGTTCGGAGCTGGTGCTTTGGCGGTGGAAAAACAAAGAACCGATTTGAAACTAGGCTCTGGCTCCGAACCAGCACCAGCTCTGCCTTGGTGGAAAAGGGGTATGTGTGTGTGTGTGTGTGTGTGTGTGTGTGTGTGTGTGTGTGTGTGTGTGTGTGTGTGTGTGTGTGTGTGTGTGTGTGTGTGTTAAAATTGCAAAGTATACTTCGGTCTTTAGTGGTGAGGATTTTTCAGTGACTCTTTCTGCAGGCTGCATCATTATGGCAGTAGATGGAGACAAGATTGTCTTTTGTGAGTCAATCATTGAAACATTCACTTAAAGGATTCGTTCAGAAACACAGATTGAATCAAGAATGAAAAACCTCTGCTCTTTGTTGCTCTAAAACCATCAACGCTTGATTTCGCTTGTGTCTAATGGTTCAAGTTACTCTTGTTTATTGAAGTCAATACCACACTCACATTTGTACAAGTTCTGAATATCAGTACAGATGTGATTACCTGCAGTAGAATAGTTGTGCTGATCCTACTACAACAAAATCAGGTCCACTGTTTGCAAATAGCGCAAACAGATGCAGACAAGCATACTGTGCTTAAGGATACAAAAGGTTCCAGCTACAGCAGAGCTTTCCAGACTGAGTATGTGCAGTATGTTCAGTATGGACTTGACTGTCAATCTCTGCCCTCTCTCCAGCTCAATATGTGGTCTGATTACAGAGTTAATGGCATGCCAAAGTGGAGACTCAAGACTCATTACACAAGACTGGATGTTACATCTGAGAAAATGGAGGTGCCGAATGTTATTTTCCACAGCTCTCAGTGCTTTATGTGTCCAAGATTACTTTGACATTGGAATGAAAGGAATAAGTGGTAATAATTCAAGGTCAGTAAGATTTAACTTAAGTATTTATGACTTAATGAACCTAATTTGCAAGTTATTTATTAAAATTATGTGGGCTAATGAAATTGCCACTGATTATGCCACAATTAAAAATAAAAATAAAATAAAGAACAAATAGTATAGTACAGCTATAATTGTTGCGACCTTATTTACTAATGTGCTTCTTGGCAGATATATTCACTGCTGCCTGTTGTATAACCACTGTTTAGCTATCATCATAGATATATTTGGCTTAATAGACCTTCCATTAGGCAGGCTGGTGACATCAAGCCAGTTTTGAGTCATTCTCAAAGCCATGAAGTGCCTATATGTAAAGCACTAAGCAGAGAAAGGAAATTTGGGTTTGTTTGAAATGACAGGGATGAGAAAATAATGACAGAATGTTAATTTTGTGGTGAACTATTCCTTTAAAAGGGAATTTTTTTCCAGATTTACTTATTTTGCTTATATAAAAACCAATGTACTTTCAAAAAGAATCTTCTTTATAGTGAAGATTCTCCATTGACAACCATTAATAATTAGCCGTGTATTCTGACCAAATGTATTATTTTGCAAGAAACATATTGTATTTCATTAAATTTCTATTTATGATTCACCAGTACTAGATTCATTTTGAAGCATGAAGACTCTTCAATCCAGTTAATTCCCAATAGATGAAATCAACTATTTTTTTTCTTTGCCTTAATATTGGATCCAAGGTAAAAAAGGACTGCAAAAAGACATAACTAGGCATGAAATCTAAACCAGAATATTTGAGGAATATCAATAGAGTGATGCCTTGCAAGCACAACCATTTCACATTTTAACTCCGATTTATTTAATTTTTTTTTATTACTTATAAAGCTATTTAAACAAGTCATAAAATATAACACCCCAAGCATTAAATGAGTTTGTGAGCAGTTTTATGATGTTATCAGAGGAGTTCAGAAAGAACAGAGGTGCTGATATTCCTCAGGGTGCCGCCAGCATCAGGAGCAATTACTGTTCCATGTGACAGGCAGTAAAAGGGCTTGAATGAACTTCAAATCTTCAAATCATCTCTTTTAAGTGAATATATGATATGAATATATATATACATGAATGATATTGTGATCTTTAGACTTTACGGTTGTTCCTCTCAAATATTTTTTTTAAAGGGGTGGTATAATGCCCTTTTCACAAGATGTAAAATAAGTCTCTGATGTCCCCAGAGTGTGTATGTGAAGTTTTAGCTCAAAATACCCCACAGATATTTTTATATAGCATAAAATTATAAAATTGTCAATTTATGAGGGTGAGCAAAAACACACCGTTTTGTGTCTTATTCCTTTAAATGCAAATGAGCTGCTGCTCCCAGCACAGGGGGCGGAGCTTCAACAGCTTGCACTCACACAGACTCACACTTGCACTCAGATGACTTAGATCGCAAAATAACCTCTGCATTTCTCGCATCTTGATACTAATTAAAAGCAAATCCAGATATTATAACAGATATTAATTGTGTCAATTGCACTGACAGTGAGTATAGAATTATGCTTCATCAAGTTTGTACTTTGTCATAAATGCAGCTTAGCTTGATGAGTAAAAAAGGTTATATAAAATTAAATGTTCTTTGCTGTTTTTAGTACAAGAGACAGTAGTTGAAATACATATATCATATATTCATATTCTTAACACCTATAAACACGAATTTTGGAACCAAAGCAATTACATTGAAAGAACAATATTGTACTTTTAAACAAAGGCATCTGAAATAGCAAATGTGGAATGACCCAAAGTTGGCAACCCAATGCACCACAACAGAAGATATAAGTGCAATTCCAGGGTTACGAACTTGACATTGAAGTAAAAACATGAAATGTTACACCTCAGAGTAAGTATTTGATACCAGTAGCTATATTGAACCATGTGTATGTACAATCCTAAACCCCTGCAGTCTAGACATCATTAAAAAACATTACTTCTTTTGAGAACATCACATTTTGTTGAAACTATTCTTTGTAGGGAACTGCACAATTCTGAAAACATAATAACCAGGTGAAAATGGGGTGAAATAAAGTGAAAATGCAATCACAGTAAACTTCACAAGAATCAAAAATGGGCTAATTTGCCATAGACTGGAGTGAGACCATGAACATCTCTCGAGCTGTGGCAATATTTTTTCTCAAAAAAAAAATTATATCTTTGGTGCTGCGCCTCAAGTCTTTGGCCAATCAGAATCAAGATAATGGCATAGTTTTTTCCCCCCATGAATTAAGACAACTTTTTGCGGTATCACAAAAATGTTCATCTGGATTTAATACATAAACATGTCACTTTTTACCTCTTGTGAGTTTGCAGGTCTGTATACAGATGTCACATCTATTCATTGCAAAAACGACACATTACATTGGAAGGGAAATTATATAAAATGCTTTATAACGGATTGTTCCGGTCCTATAATTTGATTGGCTGAACAGCGTTCCACAGGGCAGTAATCCTTTTAATGAAGCCATTTACATCTCCAAGGTCTGTACAAGCATGAATTGAACAAGGCCGGTTTCTCTTTGGATGGTTTGAAATGACAACAGCAGATTTCATGCATTTGCATGGCTCAAATGCACAGGATATTGTCCAGAAGAATGTCTTTCATCCTTCTGCGCAGATATATTTTTATAAAATTCATCTCCATCTCAAGAAAGCGCATTCAACCACTGCTTTGCTGAATGGCAGTGCCAATAGTGAAAGAGCAGAATATATGATCATAATAAAAATCGGATTCGTTTCACTTCAGTCCAGAACTGCTCGGCTGTGTTTTCCCATGCAACTGTGTCCAGGACAAGGATTAACAACAAGGATTTTATTTTCTGCTTGCCCAATCAGGCCAGTTTTTACAATTTTCAATTACAATTTCAACAAAACTGCTTCTTTGGCCATTCTTATTGTTGAGTCATGCAGGGCTCTCTATTGTTGATCAAGCTTTCCAAAGTCTTTTGTGTATATGTGTATATATGATGCTAGCCAGGTTTTTTTTTTTTTTTTGTATACAATTTTATTTTATTTTTACTTTGAATGGGCTCCGTGTGGGAAGAGAATATTGTCGCTGCATACTGGTGGGAAGATGCTCATTATTTGCCTAACGAATTCAAGCAGGTTTGACATTCTCTGCAGCTGATACAAGGAGATTTAAAACTGGATGCCATAGGTGGCCATGTTAAAGTCATTAATCTGTGGCAATCATTGCTATAGGTTGATTTTTTTTTTAAATAATTGGCTTGGTTCATGGAAAAGCTTTCATGGGTTTGTTCTTTCCGTCTAGTTTACTCTATTTGCCACTTGAGCAATGGGCCGCAGCTTGTTGATTGGATCTGAGTACATCTAAAATAGGATCTCCGAGTTTCGATCCTTAGCCCTTAGCTGGAAGTGTAATCTCATCTCTTCATATTAGTCAAGCACACCATTGAGATACACACTGACAGCTAACCATCTCATGTCGGAAAGTTGGAGGATTTTTAATGGTACTTCTCCAGCATTAATCGCTACATAGTTGCTGATGTAGAATACTGTGTGAAAAGCAAGCAAAGGTTTGCTTGCTGTTTGTGCATCAGTGCTATATTTCATTCTTTATATCCTTGAGTTGCTCCTGTTGCATGTGTGGCCCAATTCCGTCTAATGAGGGCAGAACATTGAGTCCGGTGCAGTCATATATCCTTCTCAGCTATTTCACCGACAAGTTCTGCTAAATGATCCAGGGTCAAAACACTTGAATGGCAAGCAATGTGTGCTTCCATTTTTGGCTTGACTATCTTTATAGACTGGCCAATTTTTAATGTGGTTTTGGAAACTATGTATTCAACAATTGTAACAGGCTGCATTTTGAATGTGTTTTTTTTTTTTTTTTTTTTTTGGCGTGCTATGATTCTGGAGATTACCGTTATTTGTTTGAAAGGCGAATAATAAAAAAGTAGATTAAATAAATAAACAAATAACTTTTAAATAAAAACAAAATAAAACACTTGCTAAAATCTCAGGTAGCCTACTTCAAGTGAATCTTTTATGTCAAAGGGGTTCAACTGAAAAAAGCTTGGGAATCCCATGCTTTAGGCCATATTCTTTACCACTTGCAGGAGTCATGGTGACATGTCAAGAACACACTACAAACCTGAAGCTTGTTAGTTTGTGCATATTTAAAGACTCTTGGGGTCTATTAGTTTTGTCATTTCATTTAAATAGCTATCTGGTTTGTTAAATCTGTTCCATTTACATTTGGCCACATAAATGTGTCTCCGAAAACAGAATATAAACCTTTAATTCATGCACTATGTGCCAAATTAGAGGTTATGTAACCAAAAGCAACAGCACTGCATTTTATTTATTATCAGATCAAAGATTGCAATAGGAGAGAGAGCATCATCAGCACTTAAATCAGAGAATTTATCATCCACCACTTTATTAATGAAGATGTGTTGAACCCCAGGACGCAATGCTGAACGCTGTGTCATTTTGCTAAAGAAAAATTCTCATCTCTGTTGGGCCCTATCTGTGGAAATGCGTGTTCCAGTAGCACTGTGGTATCTGGCTACTGGGAGCCAGTATAACATTCTCTCACATCTTTATTTTTTACCGTTTTTGGAGAAATAAAATGTATATATGTGGCTTCAACATCCATATATGCATTTACACTTGTCCGGCAGTTGCATCTAAAATGTGTCTTAAACCTCCTCCTGAAGTGGTTTCTTGATTTGAATGTCTCATTTATAAAATACAAGTACAATCAGATTTGATCCTAAATACCTCGTCAAAAGCAAGGAACAAATCGGGAAGGCATGCAGAGACGTGAAAATGTTCTTATGTGTTCGTCAACTGAAGAGTATGTACAAACTTTTTAGTGCTAAATATACAAGTAATTGAATCTATTTACATTGTTTATGAAAATGTAAAGATAAATAGCCACATCACCCTGTAGCCCAAGACTGGTTGCCCACTGATGCTAAGCAGGGTTGAGCCTGATCAGTACCTGGATAGGAGACCTCCTGGGAAAACTAGGTTGGTGTTAGTGAGGCCAGCAGGAGGCGCTCACCCTGTGGTCTGTCGGATGAGACGTTAAACCGAGGTCCTGACTCTCTGTGGTCATTAAAAATCCCATGGCACTTCTTGTAAAGATTAGGGGTGTAACTCCGGTGTCCTGGACAGATTCCCTTCACTGGCTCTTATCAATCATAGCCTCTGAATAATCCCTATGCTTTAAAGCCATGGCTCTATCACTCTCTCTCGTCTCTCCACCTATAGCTAGTGTGTGATTTATTAGGAGAGAAACATTTAAGAACCTTTTTGTGCATATCATCATTTTATGAATGTAAATTTAGGATTGTTATATCGCCCTTGGTCTTTTCATGATCGGATAGCTAAATAGGCCTTGTGTTGCATCATTTGGTTACAACTGATATTAACTGTTCCATTCTACCCACACAATAATTTTAAAAAAAAATCTGTAGTTTTACAGGAATTTTTCTGGCCACTTGGTTGGCAGTGCCCTCCTGGCAATTGTGCCCTCCTGTCCCATAGGGAACTCTAAGATCTTCCTTCAAGTCCACACTTTCATGACGTAATGTGTAATGTAATCTTCTGTGACGCAAGTATGTTGATTGCCCAAAAAAAAACAACAACCATAATTTACCAATTTATTTTCAAAATATTAATCTCCAATGCGTGTTCACGAGAGTATCATGACGCATGCATGTTGTGTTGACGTGAGAGCAATGATTAATATTTTGTAAATAAGTGGTAATTTATGTTTTTTGCACAAAGCACTTGCGTCACTTCATAAAATTGAGTTTAAACCACTGGAGTCACATGGATTACTTTAATGATGTCTTTTCTACCTTTCTGGGGCATGAAAGTGGTAATTGCGTATAGGATGTCAATGGAGGGACAGAAATCTCTCAGATTTCATTAAAAAGATCTTCATTCATTTGTGTATCGAAGATCAACAAAAGTTTAAAGTTTATTTTTTTCTTTAAATGGGTGAAAAGTTTAAAGTTTCTAAACTTTTCAACTTTTCAAGCGCCAATGCAGGCGTTAGCCAATCAGATCGCCTATGCAAATACCCTAGCACAGACGCTAGCCAATTGCATTCATGCAACACTGGAAAATGAATGTGATACCAGTACCAAGCTTCAGACGCCCTCCGTCAAACGTTGACGCTGATGCCCTGTGTGAATGCAGCGTTACGGATTTGGAAAGACATGAGGGGGAGTAATTAATGACAGAATTTTCATTTTTTCATTTTCCATTTCATTTCCTGTCTCCTCTCTGACTGACTGTCCTTGCTGGAGCGTTCATGCCAATTCATTGTTGACCTCACTGAAGAGCGTCATTGATGTTCTGGTGGATTAAGTGCAGTGATAGCAATAAATAATTGGAAGATAATAAAGGAAAGAGGGCGGCTCAATACCCACAGCTACTGTGTTCATCGAAAAGTTATATAAATGCAATGCATGCTCAATAAAACCATGACATAGGAGCGTATGACCTCTTGAAAGACATGGCAGGTTGATTACGGACAGATTTAACATTTGATGAGATGAAATATACTCTATATATTCTATACTCAGGATCTCTTAGGGTAATTTTCCATCCGGATTTGTAGATGACTTTGATGATGGGTGTCATGGAGTATGAGAGGACATTACACTGAGATGGTAAACTAGCAGTAAAAAAATCTTATTTTGTTTATTATTACCTAAAATTACCCTGAAAGTGTCTAAATGAAGAATAGCTCCAACACCTTTTCACCTACTCTCTAATTCTTTCTGCTTTCCACAGTCCTGCATGCAGTCATGTTTCTTAATGAGGGTGTTTGCTGACTTAGTATAACGTGTGAGTCTTTACTTTCATTATGAAACCATAGTGTGTTGATGACCTAAAAATGAACCGAAGAGGGGAAAACGGTGTCCTCTAGATCAAAAAACTGTCACATCCAAACTCAAAAGACTGCTTTCCTTTTAACACAAGTTAAATGTTTCACTAAAGTCTGTCTTTAGTCAGTCCAACAAATGCATATACTTTCACTCATAAAACACATAATTTCAATGATAATTTCGCTGGTTGTTAATGATGAACCTACAGCTATTGTCTGGCCCTGACTTTTTGTCCTGAGCATGTGTACAGTACAATCTATTGAGCAGCATATTTGGCCATCCCAGATAACAGGGAATGTTCTTAGAACTTTAATGTTCTGGCAAGTTATGAACAAAAGTTCTTCAAGTAACATGAACAGAATGTTCTTTCAAATGTGTCTGGTCTTTAATCATGTTCTCAAAATGTTAGCACAAAAATGTTATTTATACATCGTTCATGGAATGTTTTTTATGAAACTTTTAGTTTGACATTCGTCTAACGTTTTTAAATGTTACTGCTTGTTTCAGAATGGTCAAAGAACATTCAAAAGGAGCATTCTTGTGTTTGTAGAATTATAAAATGGAACGATCACTTAACATTCATATAACCAAGAAAAAACTTTTTTTTAACTTTTTTTGAGGGAACATTCAGAAATAATGTTTTCATAATTAATTGGTTTGAGTAGTGTAAACTTAAATCAAACAAATTTGTTCAATAATAAAAAAACAAACTTTTTTGAGTATTTAGAACTTTATTCTTCTTCGAGCCTGGTTTGAGAACAATGTTACATGTTCTATATTGCTATCCTATCAAAGCATTGTTACCAATTAGCAAGTTAGCATTTACTGAATTAGCTAGTTAAAGCAAGCCAAGTTTCCACTACTAAAAATATTTAAGTTGAAATTACATGATAATTTTAAGTTAAATATGCATTAGATTTCTTAAATATTTCAAGTTTAGTGCAATTAAAATATATGAGTACAAAATAAACGGCCATTTCCGCTTACTTAAACGTAAAGGAACACGCCGACTTTTTAGGACTTTAGCTTATTCACTGTATCCCCCAGAGTTAGATAAGTCCATACATACCCTTCTCATCCCTGTGCGTGCCGTAACTCTGTCTGACGCACCCACCGCTATAGCTTAGCACAAAGACTGGAGGTAAACGGCTCCAGCTAGCATACTTCTCCAAATAAATGACAAAAAAACGCCAACATTTTCCTATTTACATGATTTGTACATTGTGATTTGTATAGTCACAGTGTGTACAAATAACAAGGTCACATGAGACACAGCCATCTTCTAACCGTATACATACTGGGAACTATATTCTCAGAAAGCGAAGCACTGCTACTTGGGCGGAGTATGCTAGCTGGAGCCGTTTACCTCCAGTCTTTGTGCTAAGCTAGGCTAGCGGTGTGTGCGTCAGACAGAGTTACGGCACGCACGGAGATGAGAAGGGTATGTATGGACTTATCTAACTCTGGGGGATATGGTGAATACAGTAAGTGAATAAGTCCCAAAAAGTCGGTGTGTTCCTTTAAGTTAAAAAAAATAATGTATATGTATATGTGCCATGCCAAAATGTTTATCGTTTATTTTTTTATCTGCATGTATGTTGATTTTGATCATTTGCTGAGGGGACTGAGACAGGACTGTTGAGTATTATCTTTGTTATTTCGATTTTGCTTGCATGGACTTACTACTCTTGAACTTTCTCTATATGGACTATTTTGTTTGAGTTTTATACAAAGAGTCAACAGATTTATGTAATGTTTGCGTGTGCCTTACAAGTGTCTAAGTTGCCTTAATATTTTCAATACAATGTTGTTGGGGGTCTTTGATGTCTTTGCAGTCATGCTGTTTTTGTGTAGTACTTTTGACAAAGAGTAAAAGGAAATAATAGTCAACTCCCCTTGTGATAATGATTCACAATGTTACAATGTAACCGATTACCTTTTTTTTGCCAACTTATTTGGGGTTATAGTATAGCAAAATGTTCTTAGAATATATTTTTGTTAGCTGGGATGTATCCTTCATTGCCTATGATATCCCACAATCCTCTGTGTGAAATTTAGCGATTTGTGGAAAGAATAAAAATAGCATCTGAAGGAGACAATAGGTGTGATCGACTTGAAGCGGCGCTGCTCTGACCGATCGGTGTATGACATCAAAGAACCGCGAGGGTAATTCTCTCTAATCTCTCTCGCAGAACTTTTGCTGTCACACACCGATGAGTCTGTGCAGCGCTGCTTTAAGTCAAACACACCTAATGAAAGACTGGTGTCACTGATGCTCTTGTGTCTGAAAGGGAATAAATCCACACAACCATTTATCCACGTCTATTCAGTTTCAAGGTTGTTGTTTTTTTTTCAGAATTGAATCAAGCCCTAACATAATTCAAAACTTCATATTTATTCATTTATTTCTTTATGAAATGTTATCTTGTGTTTTAGAAATGTGATTATACTGACTTTTATATATAGCTTCTGTGACATTAACATTAACTCAACACATTTTGAGTTTTAAGTAAAAAGTCTCTGCTCAGGTTTCTAGTGATAATATTACGTTTCTGCTTCCATTGCTGAAATATAATCATTTAAATGTCAACTGAGACGTTTCTTTTTACTTCAGTGCATAAACTTTAAAATGTCTTTCTGGGTCAAAGTGAATAATTGAGCAGGTCACATTTCTTTCATCTATAACAATTGTTTTGTCTCTTTGAATGAAACATTGTAGCAAGGCAGGCCACAGCCTGTTTACAAAGATCCCCCCCCCCCCCCTCCCCCTCAATATGCTTTATATTACTGGTTTCCATGGTGATGTTTTTACTTTGCTTTAGCTTAATGGCAGACAATTACTTTTCTAGAAGGGAACTGACATATCAAGCAAAAGCTTAATACTGGCAAAGCATAACTTGATTTGCACACTTTAAACTTTGTTTCCTTTACTGAAGTAAAAGAACAGACACAGGTCTTTACATACTATAGTATGAATACACACTTTTGAAATCTTTCTCAAATATTTTCACGAGTATATGTTAAAGATCAGTAAAACGTTTTTTAAGAACAATCACTAAATGTATGTGTTCAGGTTTGGCTGACGTGTCTTTGATAGACATGGTTTTAGGCATGAGGTTAAAGGAATGTGTCTAAATTCATTGGCTACGTTTGGCAGAAAACATCTGAAATTGCACAATGTTTAATTTACCTGTCATTGTACAACACCCACCTCCTGCATGTTAACTCCTTCCCCGCCATTTGACGGAATTTTGCGGCTTTCCCTGTTTTCACTGTTATGTGGTAGGGGGCGCTATTACGCATCTTCTGAAAGAGTACAGAATCTCCAACGCTATCTCACGACTAATTCGTACGAGTGATTAAAAGGTGGCGAATTCGTACAACCTCACTCAGGTATAGGTTCAGGGGTGGGTCAGGAGTAGGTCATTCGTACGAATTCAATTCATACGAATTTGGCAACTCGTATAATATGTACGAAAACCCAGGTGAAGAAGCAGCAAAAACAAGTGATAAAAGCATTGCTTATGCACTTTGTAGTCTTTGGGGAAAACAATGTGATTTTCTCAGTTCTTTGTTCAAAATAAAGAGAAAAGAGATCATCTCTACTGACCTACATATTTAGGTACTTTGCAGAGCTTTTTTTGGCTTTTTTTGTCCAAAGCCACTTGTATTACAGGGCCATCTGTAGGTTTGTTGGGCCCTAGACTGAGGTCATGTAAAAAAAAAAAATTGTCATAACAAAATCTCAGTACTGGAAGTAATGATCTGCTCATTTACTACACCGTTAGAAGAATGGGTTCTATGTAGGTTCTGTCAGGCCCTTCATATATAGAACCTTTCCAGTTCATTAAAATTGAGTCAAGAACCCAAGGGTTCTGTATAGAACCCACCTTAATGTATGAACCATCTTGTGGGCCCCCCAAACATATTGAGACCCTAAGCACCTTGGGACGACCCAGTTTTGCTTTTTAATTTACTAATATTTTGTCAATGGAGAATATTCATCTGAGTTTTTTTTTTTTTTTGGATAAGAAAAGTTTATTTCTTAAGGGGATATTAGTGGATGCATTAACAATTTTAGACTTTTACGATGACAAAAAGTGAATAATGAGAATGCTGAGGTAAGATGACAAACCCTTCAGAATTGGGGCAAACATCTGCCAGTGGCATGTTGTTCCTTTATATAATATAATAATTATTATAATACAGTATTTGATTTGTCTTATTCAGTTACATTTTACATTTATGCATTTAACAGACACCCAAATAGTGGAACATAGGCAATTCATCA
Source organism: Abramis brama (assembly GCF_963993115.1). Lineage (NCBI taxonomy): Eukaryota > Metazoa > Chordata > Actinopteri > Cypriniformes > Leuciscidae > Abramis > Abramis brama. The sequence goes on along the minus strand of NC_139965.1, from coordinate 56,950,237 downwards.
CAGAGCCAACAATATTCATACTATACAATGACATATATTAGATATCTAGATCAGAAAACAAGGTTATTTTACCCAAGAAGCTAACAAGATGGCCCTTTTCAAAATGTTTTTTGATTTGCAATAACTTAATTATATATATATAAAAAAAAAAACATTTAATTCCCTACAACTATAAAGAACTAGACTGAATGATTCATCGTGTTCATGCTAAACTCATCTGAAAATGTTACAGTAAATGCACACAAATACCCCCATCTTTCACTCCCTATTATAACAGAATCATGAATCATTATGTAAAAATGTATGATTATATAAAAAAATATCTATATATGGAATATAAATAAATATATCAATTTAATAAATAATTAAATTTTTGTACAGTTTTATATCTGTAGTCATTTGTGTATACAGTACATTTTAATCTTAATCTTTGTCAGAGAAATGTAAATTAAATCTTAAAACCAGAAAAGAAGAAAAAGCTGTGGAGAATTCTCTGATGTAATTTGCTCCACCTCTTCATGAATCCCAATGAATAATTCATTCTCTATTGTCTGTAATTCTCTCTTTCTTTCCTTAATTTACATCCTGGTAATAATAGACAGTACATTTCTTATCAAGACTCTCAGGTCTTATTATTAAAATACCACCAAAGATTTTTAGCCTATGTTAGGGTTTTGTCCCTTGTACAGGGGAAATGAACAGACCCTGTGAGGCATAACATTTTCATTTCCACCTTACATTCTAATTCTTTATCCTAATTGCAGCAGATTATTCATCTGTTAAAATACTATGCTTTTTCATTTGCTGCTGGCTCACTCTTTATATGAACCATCACTATCCCAATATTCCACCATACTGAGCGCATGAAAGGGCAAAGACGGCTATTTTTAAAGAACTGCTTGTACGGAGTTAATTATGGCAGACTGGCTATGTGTTTTCAGCCTTATTTGATCTATATGTGCCTCAATGTATTTCTAAGAGCACCTAAAGGCATGTGCAAGTCTGTCAATCACCAGAACAAACTTGTTTAGAGTGACAGCCTGAGCGAAAGGTTAACACAAGAACATATTGTGCTGAGGAGGAAGAGTGAGTCACTGCAGAGAAGATAGTAAGTTTTTATTTCATGACTAAGCAGAAGTATCAAAGAAATGTTCTTCAATCCGATACTCAGAGCAGATGGCACTTTATGTGCAGTTGCTGGGGAAAGATGACATTGGCAGATTTCCATTGTCTAGTATTAGTACTGGGACCAACACGCCAAATGAAAGACTATACCATCATCTGTGGAGGTAAGAGATTAATTGCTTCCTGAAGAACTGTGATGATAAATAATCTTAAATGAATATACTGCCAAAAGACTTCTAATAAATATCTTTGAGCAGTAAACAGCGAAAAAGGTTTGTCCAATAAACAATTAAATTGGGGAAAACTTTTGCAATTTCTACAAGAAGTCAAAAACAAGTTCCTTTAAACAAATAATGTTTTGTTGAACTAACCTAATATATTTTAACGAGTTTGTTTGCCCATAAAATCTTTAAGATATTAGGTGATATTAAGGTAGTTTATATAAAGGTAAGTTTAAGATATTAAACTTATTTGGCTTGCTGTCCACTGAAGAGGGGCTCGATGAAGCAGCTTCAACTCGAGCTCTGATATACCCCCCCAGTGGCTAAATGTATAGGATATGATAATTGAAGGGCAAGGTACCTGAGATGAAGGTGGAGTTTGGGGAGGTGGAGGGATACTGGAACAGCTGATGCTGGAGAGAGGTAAGCAGCTGCTTATATACTCAGGCTGTTGATTGAAAGATTAGATGGGCTCACTCCTCCCTAACTTGCGTTTAGGAACTTCATTAAGTTTCTGTGTTAGATAACTATAGCAATAGTGCACTTTAGCATGCTAGCCATATCAGTTATTACAATATTTAACATCTTCCGTGAATGTTTGTATACTAGGGTAGGCAGGCACAATTCAGTAGGTTCTACAACACAAGTGAATACCTGAATATTGTATTAATTAATATAAATTTAGAATATAGACAAACCTTATATTACTGTAATTGTCTAGATTGGTAATATGTTTAATCTTCCCTATATTACATCCTTTTTTTATATTTAAAAACATGAAAGAACATGAATCTATTAATTTGCCACTTTCTATAATTCAAAGTGACGTCAAAAAACACATTTCCCTTTACTCTAAGGCTATACATGTCACAGTCAACTGCTTGGTCATTATTTAGTAGAATAAAATAAATAAATTGTGTTTCTCTGTCTCTGTCATTCAGCAGTTTAAATTGAGTGCTGTCTCACTGTAAAAAAAAACCAAAAAAAAAAACCTTTTCATATTTAAAAAAAAAACAGCTTAGGTTCACAAACGCAGTTCAGATTACATATTTTGAGTTTCTGTTGCATAAACTAATCTCTTTCTTTGTATCAACTCAAATTTTTTGTTTAAATTAACTCAAGTTTTTAAGGCAAACAGGTTAGGCTACTTAAAGTTAAACCAACAAATCATTTTTACAGTGTGATTGTGTCTTTAACAATTTCTTTGTATGATGTTAATCTAATGCCACATCCGCAATAATACATTTTCTAAAGTGTCTTCACGTTTTCATTTTCACTGGAGGACAACAATAGTGAGGGGTGAAGGTTGTCTAGGATACTATTGAAACTCCCGTCCCCTGAAGGAGGGAACAGAGACTTTACATCAGAACTGAACTGACAAATTGGGATCTCGCCTGAGAGCCCAATCACCTTCGAGTGTAAACTAAACTTCAGGTGGCCTGCCCTGCCCAGTAAAATCAGGTGACCTGCCCTGCAAAGTGGGTATACATTGGGAAAGCGTGCCTTTTCGTACTCACGGGCGTATTTACCTGAGGAGCGAGATATGTGTGTGACACCCTGTATGTAAAGTCACAGGAATAATTAATTATTTTTTTCCTTTTTCAATGTATTTGATTGTTTTATTGTGTTGATGATATTGTTTCAATTAGTGTCATTATGCTGCATATGTTATGCGTAATACCCTCATGTGGACAGTAGGGGGAGACAAGGTGCTGATCAGAGACTATGTGGGTAACTATGAGTCGCAGCGAAGAAGCCGCCATTACGAGAGCGACTCTGTTGTTGAAAGCAGCACGATCTTGTCTGACTCATTGTTTGTTCAAACAGAAACTTTACTGCAGCACCGCCAGTCGGACGGCGGGCGTGCTACAGATTTTGGGGGCTCGTCCGGGATCTAGCGCCACCTGCTGGTATGCAGATCCAATCCAAATGAACCACAGAGCGGTTGAGTGACGGGTGATCAGCACAAGGACCACAAAGGGAGGCTCGACGGCAGCAGGAGAACCAAGGCGCGGCAGTGAAAGAGGTTCCTGGCTGAGGAGGAGTAGCGCAGCGTGGTGCGAGCCAAGTGTGCATCATCAGCAACAGAACCGTTGACAGGATGGCTTCAAACGAAAGAAAAGCAACAGTGTGGGAAATCAAGAAAAGACTTCATCAACTCACCCATGATGAACTGATCAGCCTGGTGGATTGTCTGGAGCCAACTGCAGCACCAGGAAAGCACAGGTTGGATATAACTGATGAGGAGTATTGCTTTGAGTACATTGTTGAGTACATGAACAGTGATTTTCTGCTGGAGTTAGAAGATGAAGGGTTGTCTCAATTGTTACTGTTAAAAGACAATGTCAATGTGATAATCCAGAAACAGAATGTAAGAACGGTTGTGCATGACACTGAGTCACTTACACCACCACAACAACTTACACACACCACTGACACGCAGGCACAGCCGATGGAGTATAGCCGATTGGTAGACTGCTATGAAGAGTTAGGGCGAAAATTAGCACAATACAAGATTGAGGTTAACCCAAGTAAAGCAGAATCTCCCAAAAGTAGCAGTAGCTTACCTGTGAATGTAGCTGGTGAGCCCAGCAGTGGAAAAAGAGAAAGTATGATCTCCCTCCGTGACCTTCAGTTACTGCCATTTCAGCACAGAGAGTTCAAAGTTCAGGGAGGGCAGACTGATGACAGTACTTCTGATATAAGTTACACAAGTGTGACCAAACAAATAGATGAGGGACTTGCAGCTAACCATAGTGAAAACGACATCATCAGAGGGGTCTTGAGAGTCATTAAGCCAGGAAACTTTAAGGACATGTTAGTAAACAAGGAGGGACTAACAATTCCAGAATTAAAAAGTTTCCTTCAGTCGCATCTGAATGAGAGAAGTAGCTCTGAGCTCTTCCAGGAGTTAATGTGCGGTAAACAGAATGACAATGAAACTCCTCAACAATTCCTGTATAGACTGATTGGACTGAAACAGAAACTCATTTTCCTGTCCAAACAAGCTGCCACAGATCTGGAGTATGATGAACAAACAATTCAAAATGTGTTTTTGAGGACGATTTATCAGGGCATGGGTGCAAAGTACAACCAGTTCCGCACTGAATTGAAACCCTTGCTTACGAACCGCCTGGTGACAGATGAGGCACTCCTGCGCCAAGTAACCCAGATAGCCAGTGATGAGAGCGAAATACAGCGTCGGTTGGGACAAGCTGCACGGCAGAGAGTGTCGAATGCCCTCAGCGCCCAGTGTGAGTCCAGCCGAGGTAAAGACACAGATTGCAGTAAACAAAACGACCAAACTGAGACAATTCGTCGGTTGAGTGCTCAAATTGAAGCTCTTACGAAGACCGTTGAATCACTTGCAAAGGCGAGAATGACAGAAGGTCAGTGCAAAGTCACAGATTCCCAGCTGCAGCGAAGACCACGTAGACGAATGTGTCCCAAATGTAATAGCAAGGATGTCACCTCTTGCAGTCATTGCTTTGTGTGTGGTGAGGAAGGACATTGTGCGGTGGGCTGTCTAAGAAGGGAAAAAGTGTCGGGAAACGACCAGCGGCCACTGATGAGGGGCGAACAGTGACCGAGCAAAAACAGCCCCAGCCGAAGGAGAAAGAAACTCAGAAGGGTAGGATATCTGATTCGCCTAAGCAAAGACAAAGTCCCTGTGACAGAGTAGCACAGCTCATTGGAAAGAAAGCTATCCTTAAGTGCCACATTCATGGTTTCGCAGTAACCGCTCTACTGGACACGGGAGAACAAGTTAGTATAATCGACTGCAACTGGAAGAGTAAGTACTTGCCAGATCAAGTTCTGCGACCATTGTCAGAGATACTCAATGGGGGCGACTTTAACGTCTCAGCTGTTAATGGAGAACCACTCCCATTTGAGGGATGGGTAGAGTTGACTGTGAACCTGCCTGGAAATAATGATCGAAGTTTGACGATTCAAGTGCCTTTCCTCGTGGGGAAGATGCCATTAGAGCGGCCATTGCTGGGGTTTAATTTTGTCGAGGAGCTAATAAGGGGAAAGAAGGACACTGAGCGTGGTCTATGTGCATTCGTAGAACTCCTAAAGATGGCTCTGGACATCAAAGATGAACAAGCCAACGCTATAGTGAGCTTCATTCAGGAACTACCCCATGTGAACCCAGGGGCTATTGTTACAGTCGGCCCTAGCGATGTTATCGTACCACCAGGTCAGGTGACTCATATAAAGTGTAAAGTGCCAGTTAACTTGGAATGCTCCAGGGCAGTAGTACTGTTCGAGGAGAGTGCATCGTTGGCTCAACTAGACATTGGAGAAGGTCTGATGGAATTGGAGGGGACAGACCGGCCCTATGTTAGGATTCCCCTGGGCAATCCTACAACTTGTGAAGTCACTATCAGACGACATACACCTCTAGGAAGTATACAGCCAATAGCTGGTGTTATCAAAACGGAGCGAAAACATTTGGTAAACAGTGGTGACATACCTGTGAGCTGGGGGGAAGAACCAGGCTCCCAAGAACAAGAGAATAACCGCAGGGCAGACAGCTTGTGGCATCCACCTGTTGATTTAAGCCATCTGGAAGAAGAACATCAGAAATTAGTTAAAGATATGCTTTATGAAGAATCCAATGTGTTCGCTCGTGGAGATGATGATATCGGGTGCATCTCAAGCTTACAGATGACGATTAACCTGAAGGACGACATCCCTGTTCAGCGTGCTTATGCCTCCATCCCAAAACCCCTGTATAAGGAAGTGAAGGAATATGTTCAGGACTTACTAGCTCGGGGTTGGGTGGTCAAGTCGAAGTCTCCATATGCAGCCCCGGTGGTGTGCGTTCGGAAGAAGGATGGCACATTGAGACTGTGTATAGATTACAGGTTGCTAAACCAGAAGACAGTCCCAGACCGACATCCACTTCCCCGGATCCAGGACCTCATCGACACCCTTGGAGGCTACCGTTGGTTTTCAATCCTAGATCAGGGAAAGGCCTACCATCAGGGATTCATGGCAGAAGGATCTCGGCACCTTACTGCATTCACAACCCCTTGGGGACTATACGAGTGGGTGCGCATACCCTTTGGACTGGCAAACGCACCAGCGGCATTCCAGAGGAGTATGGAGGGGATGCTGGACTCGTTGAGAGATGAATTATGCATACCGTATCTCAACGACATACTTTGCTTTGGCAAAACGTTCAATGACCATGTCCAGGGGCTAAGGAGAGTCCTTAGAGTACTGCGGGATCATGGAGTAAAGTTGAGGCCAGCAAAATGCGAACTCTTCAAGAAAGAGGTCAGATATGTGGGAAGACTAGTTTCGGAGGATGGTGTCCGCATCGACCCAAAAGACCTAGCAGCAGTCCTCTCCCTGAAAGAGCAAAAGCCCACTACTGTCGGAGAGTTGCGGCGATTGTTGGGATTCCTCAGTTACTACCGCACCTTCATCCAGGACTTTTCACGGATCGCTAAGCCACTGTACGAGCTCCTCCAGTCTCGGGATGTGGTAGCCAGTGGGGAGCAGATTAAGTCTGGTAAAGCTGAGAAAAGAGGTAACCAGTTACCATCCCGTGTGAAAGTGGAGTGGACGAGTGTACACCAAGGCGTATTGGAGAGAATCATTGGGGCTCTTACTACCCCCCCAATACTAGCTTATCCAAACTTTGAACTTCCCTTTGTGCTCCATACAGACGTGTCCGAACAGGGGCTCGGGGCTGTGCTATACCAACAGCAAGAGGGCAGGCTCAGAGTCATTGGCTATGGCTCCAGGACGTTGACTCCTGCTGAGAGAAGTTATAGACTTCACTCCAGAAAGCTGGAGTTCCTGGCACTTAAATGGGCGGTCTGCGAGAAGTTCCGTGATTACTTGTTCTATGCGCCACACTTTACAATCTTCACCAACAACAACCCGTTGACGTATGTCCTCAGGACAGCCAAGCTCAATGCTGTTGGACATAGGTGGGTGGGAGAATTGGCGGACTTCAGATTTGATATTCGCTACAGACCAGGCAAAGCGAACACGGATGCGGACACGCTTTCTCGTTGTCCCCTTGATATTGATAAGTTTATGGCCGCATGTACTGAAGTTCTCACAGAGGAGGTGGTCCAGGCTACATGGGAAGGAAGTCGTGTTGACCAAGAGAATGATGTTGCCTGGGTCGCGGCTCTTAATGCACGTCAAGAGGATGTCAACCACCAGTTTGAAAACAATCTCATGGCACTTGACCGCTCTGAGTTGAAAGCCGCCCAGAGAGAAGATTTTGTCGTTGGTAAGGTGATAGAATTAAAGGAAAGTGCCTGTCACTTGAAAGAACTGTCACCTGAAATGACAAAAACTGCTAAAGGAGGCCTCAAGAGATTGTTGTATGAGTGGAGAAAACTAGATCTAGAAGAGGGACTGCTTTATCGTAAGACCAATCATAGATCTCAACTTGTTCTACCAGCTAAGTTTAAGCAGTTGGCTCTGAAACAGCTACACAATGACATGGGTCACGTAGGAACGGAGCGGGTTCTAGACTTGGCAAGGAACAGATTCTATTGGCCGTTTATGAAGAGGGAGATTGAGCACTATGTCACCCAGCAGTGCCGTTGTGTGAAGCAGAAGAAACCTGTGGTGCGGATCAGGGCTCCAATGGGAAGCCTTACCTCAAGTTGCCCATTGGACCTGGTGTCCATTGACTATCTGCACTTGGAACGGAGTCGGGGCGGATACGAATATATCCTAGTGCTAGTGGACCATTTCACTAGGTTTGCCCAGGCGTACCCGACAAGAGACAAGTCTGGAAGGACGGCAGCTGAGAGAATTTTTAACGACTATATCCCAAGGTTTGGTTACCCCTGCCGGCTCCATCACGACCAAGGACGTGAGTTTGAGAACCAGCTTTTCGCGATTCTGCAGCGGTTGACAGGTGTCAATAACTCGAGAACAACACCTTATCACCCCCAAGCAAACCCAGCAGAACGTTTCAACCGCACTCTGTTACAAATGTTGAGGACGCTGGAGGAGAAGGAAAAGGACAGATGGAAAGACCACCTCCCGAAGGTAGTGCATGCCTACAATTGCACCAAGCATGAGGCGACAGGGTTCTCTCCATTCTTTCTCCTGTACGGACGTCATCCTCGCTTGCCCGTCGACTTGTTGTTTGGTCTAAGATCAGAGGATGGCCAATACTCACCTCGAGATTATGCAGAGAAGTGGGCACAAAGGATGGCCGATGCATATAAAATAGCCTCGGACAACAGTAAACAAGCGAGCGTTCGGAACCTGAGTGAACGAGGTGGGCCTGGAAAATTAAGGTCGTATTGGGAGAGAACAGTGCACGTGGTCAAAGAAAGAATAGGAGATGGACCAGTCTATCAAGTGTACCCTGAGACCAGTGGAGGCCAAAATCCAGCAATGATACGTACCTTGCATCGGAACCTGCTTCACCTGGTTAATGACCTACCTGTAGACCCGCCACCTCCGGGAGCTGATGAGTCATGCAGACTTAAGGGGAGGAAACAGAGATTGTCAAAATCTGCAAGAGAGCCTGAGGAAGTTAATCCAAGTGATTCATGTTCAGACGACAGTGATACTCCGAGAGCGTACTACTGGTTGCGCTCCTCTGAACAACCAAGATCTGAGCAGAGGAGGACTATATCTGGCACTTCCGGAAGAGGGGATCAGAGATTAAGAGGTAGTGAAGCTAAAACTGTGAGGCATGAAGAGATTACTCTAGGAGTAGAGGAAGAAAACTTACCTGAGACAGTGGCTTATCACTCCTTGAATGACTCACCTGCAACACCGGAACCTGAGGTGATGGATGATGAGTTGAGAGAGATGGTACCTGTGGAGGAAGAAAGACAAATTGTTAGTCCAATGGGAAGAGCTTTAGGAGATCGAAATGTGAGACGCTCCAGCAGGGAAAGAAAACCTACACGGGTCTTCACTTATCCCTCATTGGGTCAGCCCAATTATGAACTGCCAACTGAGATAGCGGCTGCCCAATTTATGCCGATGCAAACGTTGCCGTATTACTCTAATGGGGTATCAGGACCAGTATATGTGACTTGTGCTCACGTCCCACCTACATTTCCTTACCAGATAGGGTCCTATCCTACCATATCACCTTATGCTGCCTTTGGTGGATACTAGAGAATTAGTACCTACAAGGAAATAGGGTTAGGACACACACAGACATGATTGTGAACAAGATTCAACATACTTATACATTGCACTTTGACACACAAATGTTAAAATTGATGGCAATGTGAGGAGAATGTTTGTGTTATTGAGAAAACTGTTTATAAGAGTGAAAAGAGTTAAATGGTCAGTGTTGTTTGGAGCCATTTCTTTTGTCGGGGAGAGTGTGACACCCTGTATGTAAAGTCACAGGAATAATTAATTATTTTTTTCCTTTTTCAATGTATTTGATTGTTTTATTGTGTTGATGATATTGTTTCAATTAGTGTCATTATGCTGCATATGTTATGCGTAATACCCTCATGTGGACAGTAGGGGGAGACAAGGTGCTGATCAGAGACTATGTGGGTAACTATGAGTCGCAGCGAAGAAGCCGCCATTACGAGAGCGACTCTGTTGTTGAAAGCAGCACGATCTTGTCTGACTCATTGTTTGTTCAAACAGAAACTTTACTGCAGCACCGCCAGTCAGACGGCGGGCGTGCTAAATGTGCACGTATCCGATCCTTAGGAGGGGAATTACTACTGGCAATGAGGACACTGGCTCTACACAGAGATTATAAAATCTCGCAAACCTGTTAGATGTCGTCCAGCACGCAGCTCTACAGATGTCTGCCAGCAAGTCACCATGCGCCAGTGCCCAGGATGAAGCAACATCCCTGGTAGAGTGAACTCTCACCCCAAAGGGGCATGGCTCGCCTTGGGTCTGGTACGCCAAGACGATGGCATCCAACCTCTGCTTAGAGACAGCCTTTCTCTTCTGCTGGCCTCCATAGCAGGTAAAAAGCTGGTCTGAGGTCCTGAAACTCTGCGTTCGGTCCACGTGCAAAGCGTGGATGGGACAGATCAAAGCAAGGGCTGGGTCTGCCTTCTCCAGGGGCAGCGCTTGCAGGTTCACCATCTGGTCCTTGAAGGGAGTAATAGGAACCTTGGACATGGATCTCAGGATTACGTGAGAGTTGGCCGGTCTGAATTCTAGGCACGATTTATCAACCAAAAATGCTTGTAGGTCCCCCTACCCTCTTAACAGAAGCGAATGCAGTCAGGAGCGCCAACTGAAGAGACAGAATTTTAAGCTCTACCGACCACAGTGCTTCAAAGGGCGCTATCTGTAAGGCTGCTAAGACCAAGGAGAGGTCCCAAGAGGGTACAAGGTGAGGGCGGGTTGGATTCAGCCTCCTCATGCCCCTCAGGAACATGATGATCAGATCACGCTTTCCTACAGACTTATATTACCTTATGGCTATTACCATGTACTGCATCATGATGTGCTGTGAGAGCTCCATTTGATGAACAGGTTCCACTTCAAGGCATAAGCGTGAAAGTGCTCTCGCCAAAGTGATGGTGTCTACCACAGCCGGGGGTAGATCACCTAAGTCCTCCAAGTCCCGTCCAACGACCACACGTGGAGGTTCCAGAGGTTCAGACACGTGTGCCATAAGGGTGCCCTGTCTCTGAGAAAGCAGGTCCTTCCTCAGAAGACTGCACAAGGGAGGGGCTGTCACGAGGAGCATGAGTTCTGGGGAACCAGGTCCTGTTTGGCCAGTAGGGCGCAACTAGCAAGACCTGTTCCTCATCCTCCCTGAAACAACTGGCAGTGGAATGGAAGGCATAGAGTCCCGGATTGGGGTCTGAGTGCCCGGTGCAACACTCATCTGGCTCCACGGTTCGGCAGGGAGAAGGCATCACATCCTCAGACAGCACCGAGCTGCCGGCTGGCAATAGAAGAGGAGGATGAGAGAGGCAAGGCATAGCGTCGCACACTGCCATCCGTGCCCTCGTGGGACCCAGAGATAGAGGAAACTGCTCTTTTTTTGGGAATTTGGGAACAGAAATAAAACTCAACAAAAGATTCTCCACTTGGCCCTCCGCCGGGGGAGGGAGTGGTGAGATCACCATCTCCCAAAGAGCTATTCCCTCCATCTCTGGGTTGCCCGTCTAATGTACGCCGCTTGGCCTGATGCTTGGAGTGTCAGGCAGGGGCTGGGCCGGACTGCTGCGCTTTCCTGTGACTGGCTCTGCGCTGCGGCCTAGGTGGAGGCTGCTGCTGAGGCCGTGCGGGAGCGGAGGAGGAAGCCACAGGTGGGCGCCCTCGGTCACGAACAGGTAGGGGGACACCAGGGCAGGATGTGCTTAATCGCCTCCGTCTGCTTTTGTGCAGCCAAGAAATGCTGGGCGAAGTTCTCGACCGCGTCCCGGACGAGAACTTACAGGCCTTTGATGAGAGAAGCAGATTACCTCTCCAGGTGGCAGCGCTTTGTGGACACAATTGCATCGCTACCGCACGCTCCACCAGAGGGATCTCCACGTACCCCTTGGACACCCCATCATGGCCGTCAGCTCAGGATCCGACCTTGGTCAACTCTATTCTCCCCAAAGTGGGCAGCACAGCTGAGTCTTCATCCCCGGAGGACTCTAGCCCACCCTCCAATGTAGCGATCGACATCTGATCCTCCGCCAGAGCCCAGAATTAAAAGCAATCTCTGCCGGAAGCTCCACAGCTTGTGATGCGCTAGAGGAGTGGGGGACCCCACTGTGATCCTCAGGTCACCCTGTCTATTCACCGAAGTAGCCCTCTGCTGGGCAGAGGAGATAGATTGGGGCATAGCAGAGGGGACTCCGCCTCTTTGGAGGTATTGGAGTCTCGACCGCAGCACTGAGATGGTCATCTTCCTGCAGTGGATACATGACTCATCCACAAAAGCCACCTAAAAGATGAGGAGAAGCCAAAGCCTGCTGCCATTTTCATATGAGGTTTAAAGAAGACTGCAAATTTTCGAGAAGAGAGCAAATCACTTTTCTTTTCATACTTTTCCAGAATTGACAAGGAAACAAACCGATTCCCCCTTAAAAGGTGGGTCTCCGTCTATTTGTTTGGTGCGCAACTGGGTATGTGTGGCAGCTTTCACACTTATTCAAATGAACTGCAATGACAGAATTTGTTTGAGGGTGTGTTGACACTTGTAGTTTGTTTTCTTGGTCCTTTTGGTCTGTACCTAAATAGAAAATTATACATTTAGTCCTGGTACTCTTACTGTAATATTCACACTGTCATTTTTAACACTGAACCTAAATACGTAAAACAAAAAAAAAGCTTTTATGATGTTCATTTTGCAAATGAACATCCAAAACAATGCTGTGTGTTGGGCTTAATTGAGTTGTGTGTACATAATATAATGTTTTTTTTAACAGCTGAGAACTTGCACAGAGCTTATAAAATGTGTAAAGGAGTCAAAACAGAGCCAGGAATTACTCTGTTACACATACAAATGAAGATCTGCTGCGAGATGGCGTTTTTGACGCCTGTACCGAACTGTAATGGGCAACATTGCTCTTATGACGAGAAAAAACAGGTATACTTGAGCATTTTTCGGTTGCATCTTGTGACATAATGTCCTGATTTTGATTAGTTTAGATGTCCTTGGTCAGTGTTGTGTTCATATCTCAGTCGATCCACACCTGAGTTTTAGATGCCAATCATGATTTTATGATCTTTCACACATAACAGGACAATTAGATCCTGCTGAAGTCAAAATGCCCAAAGATGGGTGTCAAAAACCCATACATAAAGTTTATAACTTTTCACATAATCTGTCAAATCCTATTATCCTCCACTGTAGCATGCAATAAATTGAGATACCCCGGGCAACGCTGTCAAGTCAGCTCTCCAGGCTTATTATGTAAGGCCAAATCTGTTTTGTGTATTTGTTCCACTAAAATGACAATGTAATTCTTCAAGCCAACTCTGAATGTCACAAGAAAGACATACTTCATCATAACTGTTGAACAAAGAGGAACTAAATAACACTTAAATGCCAGGCAGCACCAATGCTGATGTGAATGAGTTTTGTAAAGCATTAATTGCTGTCTGTAGCAATCTCTGATTTTTTTGTCATTACAGGGTATTTTGTGTTACATAAAGATGCAATTTATGAAGAATTATGCATTTTCCACATCCTAAATGATATATTATCCTCCCTCTGTGACTTTAAGATTTAGTCACGAACAGAATATGGCTTAATCAACCATCTGTCTTGATTCATGTGGTTCTGGAAATGCTGGTTTATGGTGTGTTAAGTTAATGAGACTCAGCAAAAGCAGAGAACTTATACAAGAAAGGAAGTGAGAGCGACAGCTACAGAGAGATAAGATCAGGATAACAAAGCCATCAGCATGTAGTTAGAGATCCTTCTTATACTAATATTTGAGAGTCGATCGGTCTAAAGATATCTGATCTCTTGACACACGGCTTCAGGATCAGAGGAGTGAGAATGACTGCAAGTCCAGGGAGAGGCTGATCTCAAATGGAAGAATAAGTTTAACAATGGGATGGGATGTTTACCGGAAACTTGATCAGTTCTCCGAGATAAAACAGGTCAAGTGATGCAACGGATACGGTCACAGTTGCAAATCAAGTTGAAACAGGATCTAAACACAGTAGTCTTCAGTTTATTTTAACAACACTCAGGGTACTAAGGATACAGAACAGAACCACGACTGAAACCCAACATTAACAGACAACTGAAAAGAATCAAACAGAGCTTAAACGGATAGTTCACCCAAAAATGAAACTTTTGTCATCATTTACTCACCGTCAAGTTGAACACAAAAGAAGATATTTTGAAGAATGTTGGTAATCAAACAGTTGATGTTAGCCATTGACTTCCATAGTATTTATTTGTCAACTGTCTGTTCACCAACTTTCTTCAAAATATCTTATTTTATGTTCAACAGAAGACAGAAACTCATACAGGTTTGGAACAACATGAGGGTGAGTAAATGATGACAGAATTTTTCAATTTTACACTACCATTAAAAATTCTGGCCTAAGTAAGAAAAATGTATATAACGAGCAAGTACATCATGAATCCATCTTCAAAACCGCGTTTTTGTCTTATCCTGAATCACTACAGTATGTCTAATAAGTGTTTAAAATCGGATTAAGTATCTATCTATAAGTATCTATCTATCTATATATCTATAAATATCTATAATTTTAGTGCTATAAAAATACAGAAAGCAGCCTGCCAGAGTGATTTGTATTTGCCGATTTGTTTCATTTTCTCAATGGCGGTCAATTCTAAGCACAAGAAAAGCTAAAATCGGGTTAAAGACAGAAAATGCTTTTTCCACAATAAGAAAACTTTATTTAATTTAATGTGAAAATTTAATTATATCTCAGTATGGGGGTCTTCACAATTCTTATCCAAGAATAAAAAGCCAAATACATGACAGGCCTGAGCTTTGACAATTCCTTATTTAAAAATGTTTTTTTATAAGTCTAACTATCGTGATTTTAAATAACTAGAGATGGAACATTTTGTACACCACGTACAAACCACTGAATCGGTTGATAAATGTAAATGTTATTTTTGTTTTTTTGCAGAAAAACCGCAGCTCACCCATTTATTTGCATTTGTTTACAGCACAGTCTTGCCCTCAGCAATATGGCGAACGCGTTGACGTATACTGTAGTTCCAAAGCGGCCAAAAGAGAGCCTAAGTCCCTCCCCTTCCGGTTGACCACCATGGGACCTTACTTCGGAAAAATATTGTGTGGTAGTCAATGGCGCGAAACAACAAATATTTTGACCTCGTTTGAATTGTGCCCTGAATTACACATGATGTTTGTCAAACAAGTCAAGAAAGTCGCAGTTTGATGTAAAACTGTTGAGGTATAAGACTGTGAAAATACGTAATTACAGAGACTACAAACCCAAAAGGCGCACATGTGACGTCATACCTTTTCTCTCAATGAATGAAGGTAACTTTACTGAAGCTAACGTCTGTCTGTTTCTATAGTCTTACGTTATAATCGTAACGTTACGCCGTCATGCCTGAGTGTTTTGTACCAGACTGCACACATACGAGCAACGGATCTTATGACGTACATAGTGCGAGACGACAGATGTAGTTCATTGAGCAATTTTCACATAAAACTAAATGTTACTCTTCTGTTTTATGACAAACAGCGACTTTCTTGACTTTCATAATTATCTTTTAAATTGACAAACATCATATGTGTAATTCAGGGCACAGTTCAGACGGAATAAAAAGATAAGTTGTCTCTCGCCATTGACTACCATACATATTTTTTCCGAAGTAGTCCCATGAGCCGGAAGCGGAGGGGAGGGACTTAGGCTCTCTATATCTAAACCTACCCGTTATTGTAACCTTAACCAATGAAATAAGCTGCAGAGCGGGATTTCCGCGTAGGCTAACTGGTCTGCGCCCAGTGGGATTTTTTTTCCGTCTGTCACCCGCAAAGAAACAATCACGTTTTAGAGATGGAAAAATCATGCCCTGACTAACATAACTACTTTCTACTCAAGGACTTTGACAGAAATGTAGTGGAGTAAAAAGTACAATATTTGTCTTTCAAATCTAGTGAAGATAAAGTAAAAAGTTTCCAGAAAAAATTATACTCAAGTAAAGTACAGATACTCAAAAAGTGTACTTAAGTACAGTCAGAGAATGTCTAAGTCTGTCTAATAGGAAGAGAATCAAAACCTTCCGGCTTCTGGACTGGCTGCAGTAACACGTCTCTGTCCATGCGGGGGCGCTCGCAGGCGAGTGCAGAATGATTGGATGTCTATGGAGCTATATCCATCAAAATCCACTTTTCTCAGGATATAATTTTTTTTCTAGTAATTTGAATGTTGTATTCGAAAGGAGATGCAAAGAAATTACACACTGCTGGGTGTTAGATTTTTTTGAGTCACTTATTTGCTTTAAAAAGTATTTTAAAATGTCAATGACGTCATACACATCGTACGACCAGAGATACTGCTTTACGGCAATCCTTCAGTCACTTTGGTGCTTTCGCGCTCTGCACTTTCTTTTCTCTCGAGGCATCGACAACACAGCTGACACAGGTAAATACACGTGCTAGAAGAGTTTTTGTTTTGTTTGTTTCTGGTCCCGCTTCGGATGCCACGATGCCATCAAGCAGTATCTCTGGTCGTAATCAGTCCTTCACTGACCAATCAGCGTTCATTAGCAGAATGCTAGCTTGTTATGGGCAACAACAACTCAACCTGTAAGAAATCGAAAGGACATAAGTACTCGTTCATTCAACTTTCGACCTATAACCCATGTTGAACTTGCAAAACCTACAATCAAATCTGAGATTTCTCAACGGGTCGGGTGAAAGAGACAAATTTAGCCGTCTAGCCCCATAGACTCCCATTCATTTTGCACTCATGGGCGATCGCCCCCAGTGGAACTCTGGTGGAACTACAACTAAAATTCGGTACAATAGGACTTAATAGGGAGTGCGCAGGCTCTCCGTAGGCGGGCTCTGGTACAGTAGCCTACTCAAGGAAATGTACTTTGTTACCTCTGCCCAGCCAGTAACTGCATGACTCGTCATATACGTAAACAGAGAGAAGTAGTGCGATATCACAGTCAGGTATAAATTCCTTTTAAATTAATTATTAAATTGTTTAATTATGGTTTATTCATGCAAGTTTCCATGACAGAGTTTCAGATAAATATTTTCATTACTGGAGCTGCCAGTTTGCTAAGTTTCAAATGATTATTACAGCAAGCACAAACTGTGCAAAAGTACTCATAGTCCGTATTTGCTTACTCACTTTCATTCACTCCTTCAAGTGGACTATAAAAGTGGACAAATGTAGGGAACATTGATTGGTACTATTTTGAACACACCCATTTACAGTCATCTATCCTATATTTTCATTCTCATAACTTCCTTCTCTCGTGAGTTTACGGGTGTTTGGACAAACAACATTCTTCTTTCACTTTTGGGGAAATCCAAAGAGGTGTCACTGTCGAGAAAGAAAAAAACAAGTTCTGTGTTTGTCAGAGACAAAGAGTGTGAAACTTTGCTGGATTGTAACTGACTCCGTCACATTCAAGGTGAGTTTAACACCGTCTTTCTCGTGCAATCTGTAAATGATTTGTAAATGTAGACTAGATTGTAAATGTAGGCAAGATAAAGAATAATAATTGTGTCATGGTGAAATCAGGTAATAATTGTGATTTTTATCTTGGCAATCTAATTTCAGCAAACTGGAATTTTCACACCTTGTTCTACCTAAAAGAAACTTTCAGTCTGTTTACATGCATAAACATGCATTGTGAAATAACATGAACATTTTTATTAACAAAGGTTTTCACTACGGACAGAGTAAAGTTAGGACAGGTAGGATACATGCAGCAAGGCAGAGGGTAGAGGCTCAATATGTTTTATTAAATGAATAAGGCAAAACAAAAGTTACAAGCAACAGTGACTGACCAAGTACAAGGGAAAACACATTATACGCAAGGGCTGATGAATAGCACCAAGAAACAGGAAATAAAACAACTCAGGAATAGACAGATAGTGTTGATATCTATTAGTTAAAACATTAGAGATTTCATTATTTTGTTATTATAGATTAAATAGCTTGTAATTTAAGAATTACAAAATTAAATGTAACCCTTGAATACAATTTATTTTAGTTATGAATGAATGCTATTCATTCATTAATTATACTGAAAGCTAAATTGTCATTTGGTGGTTTAGTCTGCTATCTATGGAAGCTTGTTTCCGCCACAGAATAAAAAAAAAAAAATTGCAATTTCTTTTTTTTTTTTAATCTCATTTACATCTTGCAATTCTGACTTTTCATCTCAGAATTATTTTATATAAAGTCGCAATTGCGAGTTATAAAGTCAGAATTGCGAGATATAAACTCGCAATTGTGAAAAATTAATTTGCAATTCTGACATTTTCAGAATTGCATGTTTATATCTTAATGACACTCAATTGGGAGATATAAAGTCAGAATTGCATGTTAAAATTCAGAATTGTGAAATATAAACACAATTCTGAGTAAAAAAGTCAGTCTTTTTTTCTAGAACTGGACTTTATAATTTGCAATTGCGAGTTTATATCACAATTCTGACTTTATAACACGTAATTGTGAGTTATAAAGTGTGAGCCTCACTTTATAACATGCAATTCGGACTATCACGCAATTCTGACTTTATATCTCGCAATTCTGAGAAATAAAGTCAGAATTGCAAGATGTGAACTCGCAATTGTGAGATAAAAAGTCGCAGTTATCTTTTAAAATGTTTTATTCTGTGGCGGAAACAAGCTTGCATAAGTAATGTTTCCGCCAATGTTAAACTTAAAACTGCACCCTTGCCTGTAATGATACATTTATTAAAATACTTACACTTATACTTTGGCTGTCCTCAAAATTAAAAGCAGTAAACACAAGAGGACTGGCCATTATCACCTGTTGGAAGGTTAAACTCTTGTTTCTGTCTACTCAGATTTGCAGGATGTCTCTGGCAATGTCTCAGGGTGAAGGGTTGACAGTGATCACCATCACCTCAAACCCCAACAGCAAATGGCCGATACTGTGCCAGATCCTGGGCACTCTGTGTTACAGTCCAGTGTGTGCCGTGTCACAGCATGTGAAATCAAAGAAGATGGGCATCTATACGGCGCTTGGGGTGAGATAGACGCTGAAACAGACATTACAACAAAAGGCTGAAATACACTACATGACTTTAGGCCAGATCTTTGCCCCGATTTTCAGCATTTGGAGTTGACAGGTTTTGCAGAAAATCGTGTATGATGGTGACCAGATTTTTTTCGCTTCAAGTCAGTGACCAAAGTCGTTTTAAGGCAAGTCATTTCACTCGGCGGCCATCTTTGAAATGTCTCTCAAGCAGCTATTTCAGTCATGCAAGTACAGCTCCTTTTAATATAGGAGGGAAACATCAATTCTCCAAAGCTGTTCACCAAGCTTACCATTAAATTTCATATTTCAAATCACCAATGAACCAGGTTTTTTTAGCTTTAAGTCAGACTATAGGTGCTTTACCTCCATCGGGCCGAATGTTTTTAAGAACAGTGAGGAACGGTTCCAGTAATGTTTCCACTTCAGCTTGGCTCAGCACAGCATGATTACAAACCGTTCTCAGCACAGTTTCCTTAACCGTGCTTGTAGAATGAGTGTAGTGAGGTTGCCACTCAGAATTGTTCACTTGTCTGTTGTATGGCTGCCAGTTTCTCTGTAGCTGGCCAAGCATGCTATTTGAGCGAAGTTAACACAAATTAATAATAAAATAAAAAGAAATATCTGATCATCCTCCATAACGTGGTCACTATTTACATCTCATATCGTCTGTAATTTTAGAGCACGCAATGTTTTCATTTGTCTATATTCTTATTTTTTCCAAATTTTCGCAGTGTTTTAAAATCTCTTCAGATTTTAAAAGTCGTGTAGTGTATTCCAGCCTTGACTATTTATTATATGATGATTAACTGATTGAAATATTTGAATAAAATAAAAGTAAATGCCGTTTTTAAACATGACAAACATCAACACTGAAATACAAGTAATTAAACTGTATAACATTTTTCACACACTTTATGGACTTTATATTATGTTAAAAAGATGTGTTTTCGTGCTGACTCATTTATAAATGGTTTTCACTCGTGGGTAAAACTCATACTTGTTGAGCTTCAATGATAATTTAAAGAAAAGTTATAAATGTTGGATTTGAGGCAAGATCTAGACTTTGAAACATTGCAATGAAAGTGATGTAATGTAATTATTGGACAATGCAATGCAAAACATGTAATGATGTACATTTTGAGATTCATCACAATGCAAACTGGTGTATAAATTGTTCTTTCATTCCATAGATTGTGCAGATTGTAGTAGGAATCCTCAATATTGCGACCGGGATTTTATTTTTAAGCTTTGGGATACACGATCACATTATGATGTCTAATGTTCCATTTTGGCTTGGTGGTGTGGTAAGAATTATTCCTCATTCTGCTTATTCTTGTGTTTCTAAATTGTGAAATAAGTTTCACAAAGTTAATCTGAATTAATAATCAGGGTGTTGTTAACATGAAGGTCACATTTTGATGATTTTCAGAATGATGGGAAGTTTGCTGATTTTCAATACTCTAATTAATCTTGTCTGAACTTTCGATGGACAAATTTGAAGAATTTCTTTGCTTTTATTTTAGTTCCTTGTAGTTGGAATCGTGTCTATTGTTGCAGCTCAGATTCCCAGTTATTTTCTGGTAGGTCTTTGACAGTCTCATAGTATTCTACATTCAGACATCTCTGATTTGGAGAGGGTATTTTTAAGATGTCATTGTGATTTTATGTATTACAGAGTCTCGTCGCTCTGGTGCTGAACAAAGTCAGTGCTGTTCTGGCTATGATAGGCCTAGCACTGTATTCATGGGACCTGATGAGCTTTCAGAGTACTGAAGTTCAGTACTATGAGCATATGAACTATGATGTTCAGGTAATTATCCTTTCTTTTATTTAAAAGGCTTTTATAATTGATTTGCTTTTTTCAGTTACAATTTCAAGTCACACAAAGACTCTCAAGTTATAACAGTTCAAACTAAAGTTGCTTCAAGGCAAGTCATTTCACTCGGCGGCCATCTTTGAAACATTTCTCAGGCAGCTATTTCAGTCATGCAAGTACAGCTCCTATCTGTTTGAGTGGGGAAACATCAATTCTCCAAAGCTGTTCACCAAGCTTATGAATACATTTTATATTTGAAATCACCAATGAAATCCCATAATGCTCAAATCATGACGAAAAACTGCATTTGTCAGGCTGAACCAGCCAATGCGCGTGTGCAGTCATAAGCGGGCGTCTCAGAACACTGACTGTTTCAACCCTATCTCACTGCAATTCGTACATATTTTACGAGTTGCCTAATTCGTATGAATTCATACGACTGACCTACCCCTGACTCCGCCCCTAAACATACCCATGGGGTTTAGACAAATTGTACGAATTCATACGAATTAGCCACCTCGTACTCACTCGTAAGAATTGGTCGTGAGATAGCGTCGGACTGTTTCTAAAGCAGCTGGAGCTTCTAACGGCACCTGCAGTGGTGCAGTGACCTTACCAATTACTGATTGGCTCTTTTACTTAGAAGGCGGGACTTATTCCGCCATATTGCGCGTTGCACTTTCTCCCATTCATAGTAATATGAGTGCACCGTCTTTGTATATCTAAAGTCTGTTTACATATAAATGTGGCCCACAAATCAATTTTCATTTTCTGGTTTGGCAAGAGTGTGCTAAGGGGTCTTATGAGAGATATGAGAGAGAATATGAGAAAGACAGAGAAAACAAAAAATATTTTACAAAATGTATTTTTAGGGCTGTCAAAGTGTAAGATTGAGATATTCAATAAAAGTACTTTTAATTCATGTTTATCATTGTAATAAATAATAAAGCAATACTTTTTAACACATTTTCCAAATTTTCTATTATTACTGATACATTTTAATTTTTTCATTTATTTGATAGCCCTATTTTTTAACAGTAGGGAAAAACATGCATCTTTCTATGGGAAAAAGCAGAAAAGTTATGAAAATAAAATGCTAAGTGATCATTTCACTTTCCTCGAAACAAACATAAGCATATTTTTTTCTCTCTCTCTTTTCAGGTTTATACATCTAACGTTAGTCTAGATAAAGAGAGATGCACTATCACTTAATACAACTTTTATATCTCCCAGATTTCCAATTTGCTTTGGCTTCAGTACAGTGACAAGTCACTTGGATTGAGACACTGTGTAGGAATTTGCTGTCAGATTGCTTTTATTCACTGACACACTGATCTTTCCCAACTCTAGATGATCCGTGAAGGAGTGGATGTCACTATGATGATCTTTTCAGGCCTTCAGCTCTGTGTGACCCTCAGTTTCACTGTCTTGACTTTGAAAGAATTGTTTGAAACGGATGTGAGTGCAAAGGTGCGGTATTATCACTACAATTAAAACAGACCAACCGCAGTGTGCATGGTGATTTCAGAAAGCTGTTCAGTGTATTAATCTTTCTTTCTTTTTTGCAGTCTGATCTTCACTTTTACAAGCCACTCAAAGAAGAGCTCACTGTCAGTCATGTATGTTAGAAAAGCAACATAAAAAAAATCAATAATGCATTGTAGCGCTGTTATATTCATGTACAATATTTCTCTCTTATGGAATAGCAAAAGTCTCTTTTTTGCAAAAAGACATTGGAGCTGCTTTTTTAAATCAATGACTAGAAAATCCCCCTGTAATTTTGATGCATTTGTAAAAACCTTTACATGTTCAGTTTAGTTAAAATCTCAGTCTTCATGCCTCATAACTGACCTTGGACAAAGCTTATTTCAAAAGTCTTCTCAGCACCAGACCTGGAACATTCTGGGTTGCATGGTTTCACAGAGAAACCATTTACCTCAAGTTTGAACAAACAACCCAGACAGCAACATAGTGTCGGCCCAGATCCGGGCCAGATGTGGGCCGGATCTGGGCCGACACTATATTGCTGTCTGGAAACAGTCATATCAGCTGGCATAAATGGCAATAAAACAAACCAACGATGTGGAACATGTTTACTAGTGTTATCCATGCATTTTCTGAAATCAGAGCTGAGCAAATAAACACCATAAGTGAGTATTTATTCTACACTGAGAGTTTCATTCATTCCCAAAGGATTTTGAATGTACCCGGGTACAAAGCATGTTTGAGAGAAATGTAATAGGTTATTAATATTTCCACTGTAATACAAAGTAATACATTTTCTGATTTTAATTAAGATATAAATACAAAATGTATTGTGACAATAGCACTTTAGTTTTAAAAATGATAAATTACTGTTAATATGAACACTTTTGGACAGTCAATTTATATTAAAAACCAACTTTAAAGAAAGTGATGTATTATTTATATTTGGCCCCTGCATATTATTGTCCCTGTCACAAACTTTCACAAACTGTCACAAAAAAAGTTCAATATTTTTTTTAGTTCAATATAAATAAATGTTACGTTTCCATGAATGTTAAAATGTTATATTTAGACATTTCTCCGGTTAAGGACACCATATTGTTATATACATTATATCATATTATACATGTCCATTAACTCGTGTATGTTTTTAAACACTGATCATTAGTTATCAAATCCATACACTGCAAGTTTAATGATAATCGCAGGCTCTGAGGTGCAACTTTCATTATATGCCTCCTCTCACCAGACTTGATTTATGTATTTCGCCCCCTCACATTCATGCCATGCTTTGAAACACAGTGAGTTCAAGGCCAGTACTGAGCTACTAAACTCATTGTGAATGGTAAACACTGCCTGCCAATGTCATGCTCCAATTTAAATCGAATGTCTAAATGAAACTAAACTATATCGAGTGAATAGTTTTATCTCCATGCTAGAGTATGGATGCTTTCCTAAAGTGGGGCAAAAGAGATGCTGGCTCCCTCGAAACCTTTAACAACTCATGTTGTGGTTTATATCTTTATAGAACCTTAAAGCGTTCTGTCAGGCACTTCATATATATAACTTTTTAGGTTTCACATCAAGGGATCATTTTATGGATTTAGTTTTAATTCATTCATATTTTTATATATATATATATATATATATATATATATATATATATATATATATGTGACCCTGGACCACAAAACCAGTCACATGGGTCAATTCTTGGAAAATGAGCTTTATGCATCTTCTTAAAGCTGAATAAATAAGCTTTCCATTGACGTATGGTTTGTTAGGATATAACAATGTTTGGCCGAGATACAACTATTTGAATATCTGGAATCTGAGGGTGCAAAAAAATTAAAACATTGAGAAAATCGCCTTTAAAATTGTCCATTTATGTTCGCGATTGTTCTGCATTCACTCACAAAAATAAATGTTTTATATATTTACGGTAGGAAATTTACAAAATATCTCCATGGAACATGATCTTTACTTTATATCCTAACGATTCTTTGCATAAAAGAAAAATCGATAATTTTGACCCATAAAATGTATTGTTGGCTTTTGCCACAAATATACCTGTGCGACTTGTGACTGGTTTTGTGATCCAGGATCACATATTTGAGGGTATTTCACTATTAGAATTATTGTGGAATGCCTAAAAACACACAGTCTTGCACTTCTGGACTATTGCGGCGGAGCCATTATTTATTTTCATAAAAGCGCCTGTTATCATCTTCCCTCACATGCTGCAGGATCAAAACAGCACAAAGTCTTTTTGAAAGAAATTCAATTAGAAGTTTTCAGTCTCTATGTTTCCACCATATAGCTAGAATGTAAATGAATGGATGCCTCACAAAATTATGACACAAAACTAGAACTCGACAGGGATGTCCCCTGTCTCCTACTGTTTACTGATTATGTTTGATTATTATTATTATTATGAGTCTCTTGCTCAGGCAAACAGACAAGATGAGAAAATACTAACAATATACAAGCATAAACCTTCTTTATGCTGCTGATACTAGTGTATCTGTTCAATCGTTTACCTAATTTGACCTTCAATGGTGTTTTGATGGTTTTTAGTGCATTTTATGAGATTATCTGACAGGTTGTATGAAGATATACAATGAAGATATATATATTTATGTAAAAGACCTACAGTGGACAGATCTTTAAAAGCCATTTAACCATTCAGGCTGTGACGTTATGCAGAGCACCATGGTTGTTACCTATGGCATTTGTTTTATTCCAGGAGGTCCAGAAAAAACAACAACATTTTAATAGAATAATATGTTATGAACCAGTTACATCAGGTTTTATATATGTTAATATTATACCTACATAAAGGACTATTTAAAATAAAGCTATGATGCAACATTCACAATGATATTTTAATATTCTTTGTTTACCTACAAACTGTCATTGGCTTACATTACACCTCATTCCAAGTGTGAGTAACTTTTTCAAAATATATACTTGAATGATATATTCTTGTTTTAGCAAGAGCAAAATAAGAAACAATAAAAAGAAATTAAAGAGAAACAAGATATTTTTCACTGTTCGCTGTGATTTTATAATTCATCCATCAGAGAGTTAAAATGGGGAAAAGAACTGGATGTCACTCCTGAGCAATGGGACATAGTGTGCACTTCTCAGCACACTTCCACAAGCTCGAGAGTGTGGTGTGAGTTCTGTTGGAAACAGTGAGTTCTGTTCTGTTGTCCTTTTTTTTTTTTTTATTAGCCCAAAAATTACAGCTTTACTCCTTTAGCTCCGCTCCTGTGCTGGAGAAATTGTAGTGAGAAATGCTCATCATTCTTATATTTTTTCACAATGCCAAACACTAAATGGGAGGGTGTAGGGTCAACTATTAATACAAGTTTGGACTTCTTTCTGTCCTTCAGTAGATAGTCCAACAGAAACAGAAAAATAAGTAACAAACAGTGTTGGGGAAAATTACTGTTAAAAGTAATGCATTACTATATTGCATTACTCTCTAAAAAAGGAACTAATTGCGTTATTTGGTTACTTTTTAATGGAAAGTAATGTTACATTACTTTTGAGTAATGCTGAATCTGTTTTTGTGCAAGTGAGATGAGTAAATACACGCTCACATTTAGTGTAGATCTACAATAAGCATTGTGTTCACACACACACACAACGCCTCTGCACTTACTCCTGATCTCTCTCAACATGGACAGGAGAGCTCTCAGTTAATTAAAGGGAAAACTTGCGTTACTTATTTGAAAATGTAAATTTTTTGTTGTAAATTTAAGAGTAATCCACTACTTTACCAGTTACTGGAAAAAAGTCATCGGATTATTAAACTTGTGTTACTTGTAAAGCGTTTACGCCCAAGACTGGTAAAAAGCCTGTTATGTAAATGTGACCGGACTTACGACTATGTTTGTTTGTAAAACAGTATTTCAATAACAGTATTTTACACTTTAACCACATTTCAAATACAATAGAAGTAATTATGATATAAATATTAAATGAAGTATTATTAAAATGTTCATTAAAAATTTAAATTATAAACAAAAAAAAAGTTGGTCAAAAAAGTAATTGCAATAAATTGTCCAAAAACATTACATTGCTTTTGCTGTTAAGTATATTCTTTTAAAGTATATTATTTCTATAATAAGTACATAAAGAATGCTGAAGTGCACTTCTTTTTCACAATGCAAAGACATGACAATTACACCAGAACATGAGTTTAACGATTTTTTCTTCACACAGCTCTTTACAAGGACAGTTAGATAACCATCTGAAATTACCCATAACTACAAAATGAATCAATATATTCCAAGTCTTTTGAAGCATATGCTATCTTTTTATACACAAAATCTTCCCCATTTCCGAAGCATTCAAAACTGTTTTGCGTACACATTGAAAAAGAGACGTCATTGAAGCCCAGTGCCATCTTCTTGCATGTGTTACAATCAAGCACAGCACACCAGTTCAAATATTCGAGAGCCGGAGGAACAACGAAATTTCAGTACGTTCCTCAAACAAAGCTTTCGATTGGTTCAGAAGGCTTCATATGGTGCACAAAACATATGGACCACTATTTTGGTACTTCATTGGTATGTTTGACCTTTTTGAAGCTTTGTATGGAGATGAGCTGCATAATATTCTCTAAATAACTGCAAACAAGATGAGAGTGAATACATTTAATTTTGGGGGTAAAAGGAGTGTCTTTTCTCAAATTTCTCATAGTATGCAATTTTATTTCTGTGCAGATATGCTAATGACAATATGCTGCACATTAATTGCATATTACCCTCCTGTATCATCTTGAAAAGCGTTCCACAATGCTAAGTTGTGCGATTTGCTCCTAGAGAGCTGGAACGGAGCCAAATCCTCATGGAGGAACATAACAAGTGGAAACATGCTGTGCACCGTGAATCTCAAAGACTGAATGAAACAGTGCACTTCCACATATCACTCGAGTCTGGGTAAAACATGCTGATTTATCACATATATTCAGTGGTTCACAGCTTAATGCTGTGAAAGTTTTGCAACAAAACCAGCATCATCCTCAAAGCTGACTATGAGAAAACTACAAGCCCTTGGAATAGGGAGGTATTCAGATAAGTAGCTATTTATGTTCTGAGAATTATGACTGTTGCTTTGAGATAAAGTCAGTCTGTTGAGGACAGAGCTAATGTTCAGCGAGTGGCCATGAATAAATGGCCCATTTAACTGTTCTTGTAATAAATTCATATAATTAATGGTAACACTTTACAATACGGGTGCACTAATATGCATTCATTTGTGCTCTAGTATTAACTAATAGTGTAAATTAATGTGTTTTACCGGGCTTCTACTGAGCCAGATGAACTGGTGCATGTTACCTAATGCCTTGTTGGTCATGGCACAGGAATATTTCTGTGGTTACACTTTATTTTGATGGTCTGATTTTGACGTTCTAAGTAACTTTGGGTAACACTTTAGTTTAGGGTCCAATTCTCACTATTAGCTACTTGCTTATTAACATGCATATTACTAGGATATTGGCTGTTTATTAGCATTATAAAGCACATATTAATGCCTTATTCTGCATGACCATATTCTACATCCGTTCTACCCAATGCCTATACAATACTTGAACTTAACTACCTTACCAACTATTAATAAGTAGTAATTAGGAGTTTATTGAGGCAAAAGTCATAAACGCTTGAACCTCTGATACTAAGGACAAATGGATTTGCAACAGTCTCATTGTTGCATCCAGTGTAGACCATGGCAAGCCAAAAGGGTCGGAATTACACTAAAGATAAATCATGTTTACATCCAAAAATTACATATTTGACAGCGCTAAAACGGTTTTAAACACCAACTTTTTGGATGTAAGCACAATTCTTTTATAGCAATTATCATAATTATGACCCTTTTGGCTTGCCATAGATCATAGAAGATTCTGGTGTGAGTGTGGAGGTGTGGCCTGCCATAACAATTATGACATATTACCTAATAATGAGTTAGGCCTATAGTCATGTGCCTCAACAATTAAAGTCATAACATAATGTTATCTTTGAAAATCATTAGCTAATGACTGAATGAATTAAAACAGGCGGTTGGAAGTTGAAATACTGGTTTTGACCCATGGTAGAATTTAACACATTCATTTACACTATTAGTAATATGTCAGCAAGTGTGTCTAGATAAGCGCACGACGAGGAGGATAATCCAAATGGGCTTTTAATGGAATAATGAACAAAATAACCAGGAGAATACTAAGGAGAAACACAACCACGTAGCACATTGACATTAACAAAGAACAGACAGAAACAGAGGGCTTATATACAAGGGCAAACTAAGGCGCTGACGAGTTAATGAAACACACCTGAACTGAACTAACACAATCAATTAGAAACCATAGTGACAAACTGACAGGGGACAAAGGATGGCAGAACTAATTAACAACCTAAGCATACTAGAAATACAACAAAGAAAAACAGAACACACATGTGACATATTACTAGATGTTTAGGGATCCATGTTTATAGATGTTTGTTAAATCCATGATAAAACATTTTAATTAATATCAATTAATATACTTTAATCTATTATTAATATACACTCTTTATCATTTAAGAATTGGTTTAGTTCTTCATAAGTCATACACTCAAGATTATCTGGGCATTAGCCTATTTGAGCATGAATGTATTCATATTAGTCCAAAGGTATTGTAAAGTGATATTGTGTGGTTCTGTTCATGGTCCTGTTATTCCTGAGTGTTTTGTGAAGGTTTGAGTTTGTTCTTGAAAATTAAAGTTAAAAGCTACTGCACTTAGATCCTGATTCATCTCTGCTGCAACCAACGCTGACAACACCACACTGCAGTGCTGATGGTCATTTGCAATGGCCTTGAGTGTATATGGATTTAAATGGATGCAGGAAATGTGGGGGATGTATAAGGACAGCTGAAGAATGATTTATTATTTCAGCCATATTTATTCACTTCTTTTTCAGTAAATGTCACAGCTTTCATGTTTCCCAGTGTGTCATGTGAAATATGCGGTAGCTGTTTCTTTGTGGTTTTCTGAGAATACTCAGCGTTTTTCATACACAGCTGCTTGTGGGCCGTGTGGTCTTGTGATTTTAAATTATAACAGGAGCATTGAACAAGAGTTAAAGGAAATGCAGCTTTTTCTAGTTTCAGTTCAATATTGGCCGTCTATTATTGCCACGTTCCAAATGCAGTTTTATTGAAAGGGTAATTAACAATCGTAGTCAAAAACAGGCAAGAGGTCAGAGCACAGTAAATCAGTCCAATCAAACAAACAAACAAATCTAGAGAGTTAGACAGGAACAGGAAAACCAGGAACATGGAAACCAGTAAAAACACTCAAATGCAGTGTTACACATACAACTAACAACCACTTCACAGAGACTAACAGAATGAAACAGGATTTTATAGTGTGAGCTTAACAGGATAATGAGACACAGGTGAATGTGATAATGGATGATGGTCAGGGCAAAGGATTGTGGGAAATGGAGTATGTTGATGGTTAACCCTCTGATGGTTATCCCGGCCACTCTCACTGGTGATCGTTACAATTATAGTGTCTATTACACATATACAGTGCTTTTTTTTTTTTTTTTTCATTAAAAATACATTTAGATGAGACATAAAGGACTGCTTTTGAGCTAACAGATATTATTTTTCCTTGTGAAAATTAATCTTAAGCTTACTCTTCTGAGTTTGTGGTAGCCTGTGTTATTACATTTTTCTTTTAGCTTGGTATGCTTGATAAAATATTTGGAAAATTAATTTAATTCCGAGGAATGCATAATAATGTAAGATAATTAAAGGGGGGGGGGTCTATATAAACATTTCTTCTTTGAAAAATATTATTTTAACTTTATATTCAACATTTGATTTTGCATGTATTGTATACACTAATGTTCAAATATTTGTGGTCTAAACATTTTTTGAGATTTATTAATACTTTATTATTCAGCAACAGCAAAGATGTATTGAATTGATCAAAGTGTCAGTAAAGAAAAAGATT
The DNA here is from genome assembly GCF_963993115.1 of Abramis brama. Lineage (NCBI taxonomy): Eukaryota > Metazoa > Chordata > Actinopteri > Cypriniformes > Leuciscidae > Abramis > Abramis brama. The sequence continues at coordinate 56,919,923 of NC_139965.1, read as the reverse complement.
TGTTTAAAATTAATGCTGTTCTTTTGAACTTTCTATTCATCAAAAATCATATGAAAAAAAAATGTTTTCCTCCACAAAAAAAAATAAAAAATATCACAGCTCAACTGTTTTTTAACATTGATAATAATAAGCAGTTAATTATTTCTTGAGCAGCAAATCAACATATTAGAATGATTTCTGAAGGATCATGTGACACTGAAGACTGGAGTAATGATGCTGAAAATACAGCTTTGCATCACAGGAATACATTTTATTTTTAAAATATATGAATATAAGAAAAGATCATTTTAAATTGTGATAATATTTTACATTATTACTGTTTTTACAGTATCAAATAAATGCAGCCTTGGTGAGCATAAAATACTTATTTTAAAAACTTCTAGGCCTGTTATTCATGTATTTTGGAAAGACATAAAAGGGGAGGAAACGGTCCTGGAGAGGGCAGGACATTCTGAGAATGAGGCAGAAGAAGTATGTAAGGAGGAACAGAAAGCGAATATTACAGTACATACCTGCACATGAGACCTGCACATCATTTTCTATCATCTACACAATTTAGTAGTGGCCCTTTATTCCACTTTTCAGAATCAATTGTAGATTTTGAATGTTTTGTTTGCACTTACTGTTTACTTTGGCAGTTGCTCAATAAAAGCCATTAAAGATTGACGGATGTTTTTTTGCCTGGCAATCCTGATGGGCTTCAGCACAATAGTGATTAAAGACGTCTCAGCCTGTTGTTGCTCTTCATTCTCTGGTTGTATTAGAGTGTTTATAAACTCAAAACTACTTACAGTCATTGTGAAGTATAATGCAAAAAAAAAAAAAAAAGTAAAAATCCACCATCCAAATCCATATGTATATTTATACAACAACGATGTTTACTAAAAATGGAAATGTTTTTTCTTTGCGTTTGTTGCGTACAGACGACAACGTTGTCAATATGATCCTCCTTCATACTGATCCATGAAAACGATTAAAAACACTGTATTCTGCTACCCTGGTAATCCAGAGTTCTCGCGAGAGAAGTTGAATTTGCTCAACGAGTTACTCTGGTGTCGAGTAATGATGCTCATTAAATATGCTCCTCTATCTGAGCTGCACCAATCACATCGGGTTATCTGATATAGGCGGGCTAGAGGCGAGATGACGACAGCGCTGTGATGTCGAAGTCATTAGTAAACATTGCAAGATGGCTATGGATGAACACCAGTTGTTTGAAACGGCTTTGGCCGCTACAATGAAAGATTTAGACTTGGCTTTTTATCTAAAAGAGGAACAGAAGACGCTGCTCGAATCGTTCCTTTGCAAGAAGGACGTTTTTGCTGTTTTGCCGACCGGATACGGTAAGAGTATAATCTACCAGTTAGCTCCGCTGGTAGCTAAGCGATAACTTGTTGTGATTGGTGGTAGTGTTATCCAATTGCGTGCAGTGAGATTTTCAAATGCATACTTGGTGTCGCCACTCGAGCTGGCCGATTTTCATTAGTCGATGCCAGACCATTAATCTTTTAGATTTAGGTCTGGATTTCCAGGCTAGTATTCTGCTGCCAGGCCAGTAGTTGGCGATGTAATTTTGTAAAGAAACACTACGCGCTTATAGACTGAAAAAGTAATATGCATGCGCAAGACGTCACCGCTTTCACAAATTCGCATTTTTGTAGTTTACATGGAGACGACAATGATATCATTTTCAAAAACCTGTTTTCAAACGTTTGCCTTTTCAGGCCCACAAAATGCTGTTTTCGTGTAAATGAACGGCCAAAACTATGGAAGTAAAATAATGACAAATGTATTTGAAACAAAAAAAGATGGTTGAATTAAACTAATTGGAAAAAAAATATGCATTAACCGTGCATTTTTAAATTGTAATGCATTGTGGATTATTGAATTTTTTATAATAAAAATGTGTGTGGAATGTTTTGAATTGAAATATTCACATCTTAAATATACGACCATGTTGAATTTCAACCCATAAAAATATAAGCCCTAAAAATACAATGCATTAAAATGCCAAGCACTGTTAATGCAATTCTTTTTTTTTTCTTTTTTTCAATTAATGCAATTCAACTAGCTTTTTTTGTTTCAAATATCTTTGTCATTATTTTACTTCCATACAAAACACATTTAGATGAAAACAGTGTTGTACAAATGGCCCCTTATTCAAGAGATCAAGAAGGATTTCTGATGTGGGCCAAAGAAACTTTTTAAAAGGGATTCAGAGATCATTTTTATTTGTTTCCACTCCATCATACTGTTGTAAAAGTGAACCTGACTTGCTTTGCACTTGAAATGGATGCTATAATAAAGCCTCAATACAGCACTTGAAAACACCCCAAGAATAAAAAAGGCACTTATTCTCCACTTGTCTCCACATGTTTAAAGGAAACTGAAAGTATGACATGGTAGAAAATTCTCAAATGCAACCAAGAGATGAGGCAAAGTCCATATGTGATCTCTCAAGTAATAATCCGAGCTTCAAATTTTCAATATGACAACCATTGTCTTTTTTTTTCTCTGCATGGGTTTATCCATGTCATAAATATTTATGTTGTCCAATCCTTCAACAAAAAAAAAAAGAAAAAAAGAAGCCTAATCTCTCTTCATACAATATTTGAAAAGCTGGCTTCAGCTAAGGAATATTAATGCATTAAATTAATACAAAACAAGTAACTTGTCTGCCTATGGATATTAATGTATTGTTGAGGAGAGCTATTCATTTTCTATGTGACCATTCCTGCCAGACAAAAAAAAAGAGATTGCAAAGATAATGTGAACTAAGCCATATCTAGGAACCAGAACCTGCAATGCCCTAGCAACCATCAAAAACACCCTAGCAACTTCATAGCAATTCCCTCGCAACCAGACACATGAATTTTGCATTTAGCTTTGAAATCACATTTAGCTTGAAAATCACATCTCTTGTGTACAATCTTGTGAACATCCCTCAGATGTATCAGATGTTATTCTATTTTTAAAAAGTCACGAAATGTTCACTCATGCCCTGTGTCAATGAAATGAGCAACTTGTTGTGGCCTTTTAACATTATATAAAGAGCCTTTGATCAACAAGAAAAAAAGTTGGTAGAGTGAGGGCTGCACAGATGCCTCACTGCTTTTATTATAGTGCTTATTCAAGTGTGTTTCTCTCCAACATCCTCTTAACTTCAGCGTTCAGATTGGATGACACACATGGATGCCACAAATAATTAAGACTGAAGTGTTTTGGATGCTTTTAGAGTGCCATGCACATGCTATATATATAAGTTGGGGCATTCAGACTCTTCCATTTCATGGCTATGTGCTACTGTGTCTTGATAAATGAAAGTAATGTTTTTTAAAACAAGGTTGTGGCCTCTGATATATTGTCATTCGTGACACTGAATTCAATCTTGCTTTGTGAGGTTTGACATTATAAAGGTGGTTCAGAATCCAGCCAGGAGACAAATGTTCATGTGGCCAGTAAAAACTGATGTTTTAACACCAAGTTGTTTTAATAACTCCGGATAATACAGGTAATGACAAGCGGTATTAAGAATCAAGTGTATTAAGTTTTTTTTAATGCCAAACTTTTGAATGTTATACCTATTTTGTATTTTGTACTATATGTGGACTATATATATATATGGTCACACTTTAGTTTATGGTCCAATTCTCACTATTAACTAACTATTGACTATGGCTTTTGACTCAATAAACTCCTAATTACAGCTTATTAATAGTTAGTAAGGTAGTTGTTAAGTTCCAGTAGCGTATATAGGCTATAGGATTAAGGGATGTAGAATAAGGTCATGCAGAATAAGGCATTAATATGTGCTTTATAAGTTCTAATAAACAGCCAATATCCTAGTAATATGCATAATAAGCAACCAGTTAATGGTGAGAATTGGACCCTAAACTAAAGTGTTACCATACGGCTTTGGTTGAATTAATGATTCAATGATTCAGTTATAACAGTCATATGTTTTGCATCTATTTCACTCACCAGTGGATCATGGATTTAAAGCAGGAATGAAGGATCATGGCACAGTCTACAGTCTTGGATTGGATTTTAAAATCAATGGTCGATAAGGATTGACCTTAAGGTGAACGTGATTTCACCAAGTACATGTTTCTGGATCAACATATTTGCTGATCCTGGAACAACATTGCAATCAACCAATCAGATTTGAGGATTTGAGGCTTAACCCAGAGTTAGAAGCTTCTACATCAGTGTTATTCATCTATCATTTCCCTCTGATTTTAGGGGAAAGTTGTAGGGTTCGGTTTAAGGGTAGGGGATAGGGTCAGGACTAAACTTTTGGACAGAAATGTTGTTCCAGAATCAACAAAATATGTTGATCCAGGAAAATGTTGAACTCGGCAAAATCACAGTGACCCTTTTTAGAGCACCTTTTTAGAGTGGGTGTTTGGTCAATCTAAGAGAAGCTAGTGAAGACACAGCTTGACTTTCGTCCATGCTTAATTTTGTTTTGTCCAACTACTTGACCTTGAACGAAAGAAGACTTTGCACATCAGCTCAGCTTTCATATATGAGCCACAGCACAAGCCAGTAATCCACTGTAGAGACAAGCCAGAGAAGAAACAAGCTCCATCGCTCACCTCTACCCATTTCCTTGGCACAGAAACCTCTGCACTGATTGCATTTGTATGTAAGGATGTTGATTCTGCACTCATTTATGGCTTTGCAGTAGCTGGAAATTGAAGCTGCACATGAGGCCCTTGGGGCACCTCAGACACAGTGTGATCTCTTTACAGAATGAATCAATTGAAGCCTAGTTGCCTGCTTGCTTTAACAAATAGCTCTGAACAATAAAGGGATATTTGCCTTTGCATCCACTGAATATATTAATTTGAGATTCTTTTTTCCGCTGCTCCTGCATGCCGAACAATGAAACGGTACATAAATTGCTTATCATTCAAATTTGATGAATTTTTCAAGGACAGATTGTAATTGTATGTTTATAGGCTGTAGTGAAGGGCATGCCTGGAATAGAAATGCTTTCCAAGCAGTACCGTTTATTCGAGACATGTTTTCATTTGAATACTGAGTAGTTGTTTAGCGTTAGAACAAACGTTTAGCAGTTGAATTAAAGGTGAGGTAAAAATGTCATTTTTACACATTTTTAAACATACATATTTAAAATACATATTTTAAAGCAGGTTTCCTTAGCACTACCCCTGTCTGCCATTGGTAAAAAAAATCAGAAATCCCGCCTTAAACTCTATTGGTTGAGCTGATGTTGCTATGCTGGGCAAACAGATCACCATTTTGATACAAAGGGCCCTATCTTGTACCCAGCGCAATTGACTTTGTACACTGACGCATGTTTCATTCCTATTTTGCACCCATCGCACAGCGGACTTTTCCCTCCACAGACGCACGTTGGTAAATTAGATAATGAACTTGCGTTCCCGGGGGCGGTTCAGCGAAAAGAGGCAGCGTGTTCCGGCGCAAACGTTCCCTGGTGCTATTTTGCAGTTCCAGAAAACAATTCCGCCACAGACCAGGAAAAACCTAGTCTAAAGTCAGTGGCGCGTTTTCAGTGGTGTAATGTATGTAGCGTGTGCACAACGCACATACACTTTGCTTCTCTACTCTACACAGACGCAGCAGTTGACATTTTTGCAAACCATATATAATTACAAGGAAAAATATTCCACACGAGGGAAATCACTGTGGTGTCCATGAAGATAAATATAAAATCTTTCCATAAATCTAGCTTACACATTTACATCTCCCATCCCCATACAATGTCACTTCTCTGTGTTTTACGGCCCTGATGAGAACGTCGGTCTCCTCGGCTGTGAACCGCTCCTGGCGTGCGCCTGGCAAATCCGCCGTTATAATAGCCATCCGCCATGGAACAAGTGCGCCTGCTCTTAAAGGGAATGTGAGATGACGCTCTGATTGGTTTATTTCACGTTACGCCCAAACCACACCTATGAATAATGAAGCTACTTCAGACCAACCCATTTTAGATTTGCCGAGATCCGCCCACAAAGTTACTTGCGTTTTGCGTTTGATACTTGCATTTCAGATCGTTAAAATAGGGCCCAAAGACTTCCACAATGTTTACACTTGAATGTGCACTTAAAATCTTAAAAGTAGGCTATATTTAAATAAATAAAAAATGTATTGTAGATAATATAATATTAATGAAATAAAAGGCCACTTAAGTATCCTTAAGAAGAGTACACTTTCATGACTGTTTAACAATAACAATCTTAAAAACGCACTTTATAATAATATAAAATCAAAGGTTTTACATTAAAGTACATTTTTAAATCATTGTTTTAATCTTTGTAATCCTTTGCCTTGTTCACTAACATACTAAAGCACATGTAAAGTACTTGTTTAGAATTTTATCTAAAGTGTTTTTTTATATTACATTTAAAGTTAATATTCTTTATATGTACTAAAACGCCATCATTATTCTTTACAAATGAATTTAAATACATGAACTGCTCTGAGACACAAAGGCTGAGGACCCAAACGCGGTTGTTTATTAAGGGGTAATCCAAAATCGTAAGCCTAATACAAATAACAGGCAGAAGGTCAAAACTAGTGATGGGACGGTTGATACTGGGGGTCCGATGCTTCGACGCAATTTTCAAAGCACTATTGTATCACACACTGTACCGGTGCTTGTATCGAAATGACAATACCATGTGATTGATTGATAACGTTTGAAGCTTCGGACAACAAGTGTGACCACCAGATGTTACTAACGTGCATTGTATTAAAAGCTTTGAGTAATTGACCCTTTGCTAAGCCCCGCCCTCCTTAGTTACTGACCATTCAAATGGGAAACAGCTATGTTCATGCACACCAGGATAAGTGACTTTTGAAAATAATCTAATAATTATAAATCAAACAGCTTATCCATAAATCTTGTGGAATAAACACAAGACATTAGCCTGACCACTTTGCAATGATAACATTCTCCCGCTTATATTTTTAGCGCGCCAGGCTAACTTTACTGCTCACACGTCGTGGAGCAAACGTAGGTGTTTTTGTTAATCCTGTCGACATTTAGTTGTGAATGGGGCCTCCCACACTGCTTGATCCACGCCCGGCATTTCTCCCCTTGGGTTTTAGGTTTCGGGAAGGGAAAAAATTCCATCCCTCTGTCCAAACTTTTAGGATACCGGGTATCAGATTTGCACAATCTATACGCGCAATGCTTCGGCATGTTTCCCTCGCTCGAAAGCTTGCCAGACCTCCCGCGCCTAGTTACGGTTGCTAAGCCACGATGGCGGTTTTCGGGCGTGGCTTAGCGAAGGGTAAATTAACCTTTTTTTCAGCACAATTTGATGAAAGTCTCAAATGCTTCAGAAAGCCTTGGTTTCCAATCACTAGTCAAAACCACAGGCAAACAATCCAGATTGCAACAGAGTTCAAGACACATGCAAATAGGATAAGGAAATAGAATAAAGAAATAGCAGAATTGTAGTATGACACTAAACAAGACTTCATAATGAGTGAATGAATAAACAGGGCTTATATCAGCAGAGTTAACAAGGGTAATGAGAAACAGGTGGCAGTGATCAGAACATAATGAGTCCAGGCAAAGTTTTATGGGAAATGTAGTTCATGATGGAATGGCAAAGGACTAGGGAGGAGTGCCCTCTGGTGGAAATCAAGGGCACTCCAGTTGGTGGATCTGACAACATGACTTCAATAGAAAAGACATTCAAGTATATTTTACCACATATGCTTGTCATTAAATTCAACAGTACACTTTAACCATATTTCAAAGAAAATATAGTGAAAATACAAGTGATCATGAAATTACTTATAAATATGGACTTAAGTCCTACTTAAGTGGGTCAAAAAAGCACACTCTAATGTTCAATTAATTGCATTTAATATACATTTAAACTATAATACATAATTTGATTGTAAATAAAATGCAATTAAATTCCCTAACACATTACAGTTTGCACTCAAGTATTCTTTTAAAGTATATTATTTAAGTACTTTTTAATAAGAGTATAATAAGTACTATAAGTAATTATAAGTACTCTTTTTAAACACTTTTTAAAGTACTTTTTTTTTTTTTTTAAATATGCTAAAGTGCACTTTTTTATTAAAAATAATAATAAAAGTAATTATTCATTTATTTTTAATGCGTATATAATGTAGTTAAGTGTACGAAAACATTACATTCAGTTCACACTTAAGTACACTATATTATTTCTGTAATAAGTACACTTTTTTTTAAAGTATGCTAAAGGAAAGGAAAGGCACTTAGTGGAAAATGTATGTAGGTAAAATTCTAAAAATGAATTAAACTCAAATCAGTATTTCATCTCCACATATTTATTCATTTGGTAAGTTTATTTTGCAGTAACGACTGGTTGACTGTACATTATCCCTTACATATTAACCTGAGATAGGTATATTTTAACATTAAATAAAATAAATATATTTTATTGCACACCTCAGATTTTATTAACTTAACGCTCCCTAAAAATCACCCATAAAATTTGAAATGTCTCCTATACAAACAGAGACATCTGAATCAGCATCATGAGCGGGAGGAAATGAAACATCTCCTGAGATTACAGCATCTCAAGAGTGTTTCCTTTCAAGAAACATTGAACCTCCTGCCATTTTATCACGCTCCTGTCTCACAGCAGCCCGACCCGACCTGACATTGTAAGCGTCTAGGAAAATGAATTGTCGTGCATTTTTATGCTTTATTATGCAGTGAGATACAGCGTGCCCTTCACATTACACCTTCATCTTCAGCAGTCTAGAGATGTCAGCCACCACAGCTTTAAGAGAGGGTGTTGAATTGATACACATAGCTGCATTCTTCAGTGATGTTTGCACACGCTTTGTCCTTTCAACAAGTTTCAGCAAACTGACAGTCGTCATTCTGTATTTTTTTTTCATTTAAGTTGGGCAAACATGGCAAAAAATAAGTCATATTTAATGGATTGTCTTATTTTAGAATTGATTATATGGCTCATAACACAAATAAATATCCATAATAAAATAAATATATATAAAAAAAAAAAATAATACAAATAAAAATCTCCAGTTAAATTTTACTTACACAAAGATGTAATTTGAGTATGATAATTAAGGCCAACTTTTTGTCCGAGAAGTTTCATCCTTTTGCAGATCAATGCCAGTTCTTGTAAAATAAAATATTTCTGCACTAGACGTGAAAAAACTCAAACTATCGATTTAACAATGGCCCTACAGGGAACGTGTTATGAATATTTTGTGTGTATGTGTGTTTGACTAATGAATTTTGCATTGGACTTGTAATTAATAACTAAAGGACATCTGGGTTGACAATTGGATTACAAAGTGTGGCCAAACACTGTTGTCTATGATATGCTGACATATTTTCAATTACATATAAGTCTTTTGTCTGTTTAAATCATGCCTGGCTGGCATACAAAATGATAACAAACAGAATGGATGAATAAACACATTTTGTTATGTTCTCTGTCTTTATCTGCCAATTGACTTTTAGGGCTTAACACACTCCTGCCTCAGCAAGAAACATAATTATTTTTCCATTAAATTTGTGCAAGATAAGAGTGGGAGTGACTTATGTTTGACAGCACAGCAGGGAATAACTAAAGAATGGGGCATGAAAAAAAATATTTTCACTACAAGTACAGAAAAGTATGGAAACATATATACCTGCAAAAATTGGAATAAAAATAATATAGCACAAACAAGAACATGCACAATGCTTGACAATCGTGCTTCACAATAATCTTGGCATCAGTTGGTTAAAAATAGCTGCAAACATGGCTTGGAAAACTTCAGTTATTTTAAAGAAAATGTCTAGTAGCATTTGTTTGCAGATTCCACTTGGTTTGGTATTGGATTGGTAGAGTGTCCGTGATAGCTAAAGTCTTAGAAATCTACCTTTTGAATTCATGTTGGTTTTATTTTGCAAAAGCTTTTATATCAATTCCAAGAAACATTTTTTAATTTAGTTTGACTCTAAAAATGTCATGTGATGTAACTATCAAGTAAAAAGTACAACCTGAATGCATGTGAGTATCCAATCTTTTAGTCCCCTGTGGTGAAAATCAAGCTTTTAATGTTGTTTATATGTCTATGTGGTGTTTTTAATATGCTTTAAGACAAACCATGTGCAAATTCATAAGTCGACACCATTGCTGAGTATTTTCTCCTTAAAACTGCAGTGAACCAAAGACAGTCTCTAAAACACGGTTTGAAATCGCTGGTTCATAGCATATTCATAGAACCGTGTATACCAAATGAGGCAAGGGTGTAGAGTTTTTTTTTTTTTTTTTCAAGGAAAAAATGTTTAAATATGTAATTTTGGTGATCAAAGATGAGTTTTAAGGGATACAATTATTGACTACAGGGGGAGTTAAATTATTTTTAAATGTGTTTAAATACATTGAGGTAAAACATGTTTTTACACATATCATGAATTATTCATTTGTAAGTATCAAGCTTTTTGGGAATCCCACCACTTGACATTATACAACCTGAACCAGTGGTGGAATGTAACGAAGTAAAAATACTTCGTTACTTTACTTAAGTACATTTTTCACGTATCTGTACTTTACTTAAGTAGAATCAATAGTGCATACTTTTGACTTTTACTTCGTTACTTTTTGCAGCAATTATTATACTTTCTACTCCACTACATTTCTACAACGTTTCGTTACATTTTCGTTACATTTTCTGATCAGTTTTTCTTTTTCCCCTTGCCAAAACAGGGATTGAAAAAAATCTCCATGTTTTCGGTGCTGACGCGTTCATGTAGGCTATAACATGTAGGCCGAACTGTGGCGCCGCCAATAAAGCACCTAAAAGCTGTCACAAAGAACCGGCAAAAGTAATGATTATGAATATGTAAAATATAGCCTAACAAGGAGACATTTTAATTGATGCTGACGCGCGATCTTTGCAGTGAACGCGCCAGAGAGAAATGCACATTTCATACGGATTACATGCAGAGAACAGTCTGTTTTCTTTCGTTTTGAATTGTTCTGTTTAAAAGTACACATTTCAAGCTTTCTATATATATATACGTCTCAGGTCTGTGAGGCAAGTACAGACCTGAGTTTCGGTTCATGAGTCACTTTCACTAGTTCACACGCCCGCGCCTCCGTGTCCTGATCTATTTTCTGCTATATTTACTTATTTATTAAATCCAGGCTATGAAAAACATTGATTAAAATTAAGATACAATTAATACGAAACGAAATTCACTTTAAAGAAGGGCTTTTGAGGTCTCTGTGAACGTTTTAAAGCAGTATTTTAGTGCCGCTTTCAGAGCGCTCACGTGCGAAACGGAGAACTGACACGTCCATAACATTGTTTTTTCCTCAAAAATGTGAACACAAAAAATAAAATGAATATTATTCTGTGGAGAGCCAACCCTTCTTCATCCGGTGGGTATATTACTTTTGGTTTGCACAGTGAAATTCACAGAATTACTAAAAAATATTTTGCCACCTAAAAGTTAAAGATTTTTTTTGTCACGTCCGTTACGGATTTATATTTCCCTCATATTAAATATAAAACGCATGTGTCTGTAGACTAGTATTTTTCTGATGTCTGTAGGCTACTTCTTTATTAAGGGAGTATGGGAGTATGGTTAGCCTATATAAACAGTTTCAATTGGTATTTGAGAATTTACATTTCAAGTTTTACATTTCAAGTTTTTACTGCAGTTGTCACGTCCATAACGCTGGGATTGCCCAATTTTAAAGAATTTATCCAGGTCTACGTATTCTATAATGTTAATTTCAAATAAGGGGTGTGTCGCGATTCTCCCTTCTCACACTCACACCGCGACACAGGTTCGTGGATCCGAGTGTCACGATTTCGGTTTCATAGGCTATTGCATATTGTTACAGCCCTAATTATTAGGATATAGACATTAAGAGAATAAATTGTTATGAAAGTACTTTTACTTTTAATACTTTTAAGTACATTTAAAATCAGGTACTTTTTACTTTTTACTTAAGTAGGGTTTTCATTGTGGTACTTTTACTTTTACTAAAGTAAATATGTCTCTGGTTATTTGTACTTTTACTTAAGTACTGAGATTCAGTACTTCCTCCACCACTGACCTGAACTGACCTTGACACACGCCCCTTACTTCTGATTGGCTACAAGTGTGTTCTGGTGTTCGGTCTGATCCACTTAAGAGCGTTTTTCAAAAATCGCTTACTGCACCTTTAAATATTTTATTGGCCTCTCTGTCTCCTTATTTAATACTTTACCAAAATATATTTGTTGCGATACATATAAAAACACAGACTGCATAGAAAATCTGTTATTTATATGAGGGGAAAAGGGTGGTCAGTGCCTGCTGGCACAGCACATGTTGATTAGATGGCACACATGCACTCCTGGCTGATCCGGATTCATATCCGCTGGATTCTTTTTTGCTTTGTGACAGCGCTGAATGGAATCAAAGTGTCTTTTACTTCAAAAGATGTAATGACAGCTCAGTGAACCAATCATCCAAATGCCTGAATCTCCTTTGCATATTTGAATATTGAAATAGCATCAGCACCACATGTAATAACAGCTCAAAATGGAGGCGAGCCGAGCGTTATTGAGGCAGATGGTGTCGTTTTTTTCTTTCCAGTAATATTCCAGCTCTCTGGATTTGTCATTCTGCTGTCTTTCACAGAGGGTGTGGGGAATGTCATCCATCACACGTATCATTTCATGCCTCAGACCTTTATCAGAGTAGATTCACATTTAAGGTGGAGTTTTTATGCACTGACATTAAGCTCACATGATGGATGATATGCCAAACAAAGCCTGAACTTCAGTCCTCAATCATACAGCTGCAGGTAATGATTCCAAATGTCTACACATTCACATTGAATGATACAAATGTTGATGTTTACCACCCAGCCACAAACAATATCCTTAGATTATTTATCACTGTGTTATACATTACAGATGGGCAGGAAGCTTCCCAAAGATTCTTGATTAAATATTCCTTCTGTGAACTATATCTCAAGGCAACTGTATCATGCACTCAATACTCAGATAATGGAAGACTGAAGACATTTTTCCATATGTTTTTCACAGCTGCGTGACAAAGGACTTTAATTTTCAGAGCAAATCGACAAGAACATTTAAAGAATAGTTTAAAATCATTTTAACACAGTCAAAAATGGAATTCTGCCATTCTCACGTTCATTTCGATTCAAGCCCATATAATATAATATGACTCTTTCTTCCATGGAACACAAAAGTAGATGTTTATTTAAATGTTCCGGCTGCTCTTTTCCTTACAATGAAGGTAAACAAAGAGCTTTCTTGCCCCAGAAAATGCCAAAAAAATTAAAAATGCACAATTATTACTATTTCTGCTTTCTGACCGCACATTTGAAGTTGTTAAGCGATATATCTATATTTACATTTACATTTAGTCATTTAGCAGACGCTTTTGTCCAAAGCGACTTACAAATTAGGACTACATTAAGCGAGTCATCGTGAAGAGGCAAAAACAACGCAAGAAGTGCTCAAAATACGAAGTTCAGGTATTATTCAGAGTAGCATAAGCCCGATAAGCAAAGATTCAAAGGAAAAGGAAAGGGTTTTTTTCTTTTATGAGGTCAAGTGCTCACGGAAGAGATGGGTTTTCAGCTGTCTTTTGAATGTTGTCAGGGATTCTGCATTCCGGATGAGGGTGGGGAGATCATTCCACCAGCATGGAACTGTGAATGAGAATGTTCTGGAAAGTGATTTTGTGGCTCTCTGTGATGGAACCACGAGACGTCGCTCGTTGACCGATCGTAGGTTTCTGGTAGGGATGTAGACTTGTAGGAGCGAGGTAGGAGGGAGCTGAGCCTGTGATAGATCTGTAAGCAAGCGTCAATGCCTTGAACTTGATGCGAGCAGCGAGAGGTAGCCAGTGCAGAGAGATGTACAGAGGAGTGACGTGGGCCCTTTTGGGCTCGTTGAAGACAAGACGAGCTGCAGCATTCTGAATCATTTGTAGAGGTTTAGTTGCACATGATGGAAGTCCAGCCAGAAGAGCATTGCAGTAGTCAAGCCTATATGACCAGGGCCTGGACGAGAAGTTGTGTTGCATGCTCAGTTAGGAAAGGCCTGATCTTCCTGATGTTGTGCAGTGCAAACCTAGCCTGGTTAAAACCAGACCATTCTCAGTAGTAACTGAGTTAGGGTCTGGCAAAGCTCCTTTAATAACTCATTTCCAAAGGGGCGTCACCAACGGACGTCGCTCAAATGCCTCTGGGCGCAATTGGATAGACCTAAAACTCCTAAAACCAATCAGAGCGATCGTCATGTGTAAAGCCAGATGCTGCGTCCCAATTCGCCTATGTTACACTATGCCATAAAAGTATTTACTCTTTTTGTGAAGAAAATGTATTTATTTTTGAATGTGTAGCAAAAAAGTAGGCAACTTTGGGACATACTACTTCGTCATCTTTATCGGACTTTATCTGTCGCGTGCATCCCGTCATGTAAACTGCCCTGTCAATCATCTTGTCACAGTTAAAATCCTCTATTAAATCTAATTTAATTTCCTACCGTTTCGGAGAGAAATGTAGTAGCACGTTCATCTGCCAGTGGGTCTTTCATGGAGACTGTCCTCACGTGTTTGCAATTTGAATATAATAATGCATTTATAAGTTGGTGCGCTTCATATATATATTAATTGCACCTAACATTAAAGTTTTTAATATATTTTTATATTGTAATAATTTCAATTAATCTCCAAATTAATGTAGAAACAACAATAAGGACAGTATATTTTAAATATTTGATTTAACAGGTAGGAAATATACAGAAATTGAATAAAGTTATCAAACACTCAAACACAATCTTCATTGCATAAATTATCATTTAAATATAGATTAATCTTTATTAAAGCCACGAGAGCAGTGAATGATTTTCTCTTTTGTATTTTGATTTACATTAATGACAGACAGCAGCAGCAGGTTTATTACGCTGCTGTCACTTTAAGATCTGAAGCACATGACACGGATCTGACACATATCACATGGCCTCACAACTCTTTATGGTCATTTAAGACTTTATTTAACTCATTTAAGACTGTGCTTACGAGGATACTCGACAAAGCTGGCATTTTGGCATATACTTTTGTGTGTTTTTGTCCGTTCAAGCTCGAAAGAGAGCTCAATGTGGCCGGCGCGCTGTCTGACGCAGCTTTCTGTGCGCATGAGTCCTGTGTGTGTCTGTCACACAGACAGGAGATTCACAGACAGTGTGCCAGTACAGATTTACCTTCTTTTTTTTGCGTCTTATCGCACTTGAATGCTTTAATAGAAGTTGAATGAATGATAGCGTGATCATGACATATACTGTAGCGCAGCCAAAGGATGGTGGAAAAATGTATATATATACATATATATCTGCATAATAGTAGTTTGTTTCTGGAGACAGAACGTGCTTAAAGATTTTTTAACAATGTTTCGGGTCCCAGACCCAACCTCGACCTCCTGGTTCTACATTTATCATCCTTCAGTCTGAGAGCCATTGCTTTGACGTAAAAGAATGTGATGGGACTCTTGGTATCTTCTGACTCTATCTAAATCAGATGCACACAGAAGCATCAGGCAGAGCTCTATGATGGTCTTTGTTTGGTTTTCACTCTGAGAACCACTTATCTCAGAGGTAATTATGATGGGTTTTAGGGGATACAGAAAGTTACAATACATGAAAGAATGAAAATCAGTGTGTCACAGTAAATTGCTCTCTTTTGGAAAATGCAGCAGCCCACATTGAATTCAGTCTGGCACTTCTCTCACTGAAACTTGATGAGTCCAATTTAGAGTCCAAATGGACGCTATGCTAGGCCAGCCACAATAAATAATCTGAAAATAAAATCAATAGGCAGCGCAGAGACCTTCCTGACAAGAGTCACTAAAAGGATTTTCTATTTAAAAGTCACTATCCGTGCCTTACTCAAAAATCCCATGGTTTTCATATTATAATATATATTTTCATATATATAATGATGGAATGAATATAATACATTAAACTAGAATATTGTTAAGAAGTAACCATAGAAACTAAATTCATACAGACATTTGGTTAATTAAATTAGAAATACAGATTCAATTTGTTATCTCTGTTTAAAAACAACTAATTAATGCCTCAGAAGTTCATAAGTGCCTGATTAGTTCATATTTGAGCCTATTCGCACATACAGTACTGATTTTATCTGCTCATATTTATTTATTGTAAAATCTTTTTTTTTTCTTTTTTTTTTTGGTGTCATTTATATTTTGATTAATTTAAGCTATTAAAAGGTGCTATAAATGACTGGAACACTGCACAACGCCTTGTATGTTTGTTGGCTGACACATTTTGGAGGACGGGGTTGTGGTTTGTACTTGAAAGGATGGGTGGTCTAATTCAGTGGCTAAGTCTAGTGAAGGTTTGCCTTATATCTCGCAATTCAGACTTTTGCTGCGTTCATGTCATGTCATAATTACTGTAATTTCAAGGAGACAAAATGTGACGTTCTACTCGGAGCTGGAATAGTTTTTTTATGGCAGCACTATCAACGCCTAAATGAATCTTCCCAGTGAAAATTCCCAGTTTCCAAGTTGCAATTACAAGCTCTACAAGGACAAGTTGGAAATCTCCTAATTACAGTAATTACAACATTTTACGCACATATTATAACTTGCAATTGTGAGTTTATATCTCACAATTCTTACTTTTTTCTCAGGAAACATCTTTGTGAGATATATACTTGCAATTGCGAGTTATAAAGTCAGAATTTCGAGATATAAACTCAGAATTGTGAGATAACCCAATTAATAGAAAAAAAGCCTGAAATGTGAGATAAAAAGTCACAATTAACTTTTTATTTTTTTTATTTTTTTATGGCGGAAACAACCTTCAATAACAATTGCACAAAGTAAAGAAAATATGTATCATAGTTTTTCTCTCACAAACTTCCCGAAACATTTCTTTCCTGAGTTTCAACAGAGAGCATGCCTCAGTAATCTCTGCTTTCTAACGGTTAGTACAAAGTGCTCTTGACAGTAAAAATATGGTGACTGCCAGCACTGGTGAGCAATTCACACAGCTGTTTGACTAACCACCTCAAGTGTTTGAGTGAACACAGACCACATACCTGGAATTTGTGTGAGAGGCAGGTAATGAAATCAAGGTCCTTAAAATGGAAAACAACAGCTTTGGTGAAATCTGTTGCTATGTCTCCTGAAGAGCTGGATTGGAGACAAGCACCCATTAACAGCTCTAGTAGCAGCATTTACAGCTCTGCATTGGTGGAGGTGCTCTACGAGACATAAGAGCTGCACAGGCCTTGTTTATATATAGATGCAGTGGATCTGGGGCATCATGGGAACCCAGGGTAAGTGGTTCAATGCAGTTTTTCCTCCATATCAAACCCTTGAACAAACAGCATTGGTCTGGTTCATATTACAGCTTTTTGCGTGTAAGAAGCATCTCCAAGTAGCATTGGAGCATTTGACTGCATTTTATTTATACCATGGCCTATATATATATATATATATATATATATATATTATTATTATTTTTTTTTTTTTTTTTTCTGCACACTCTTAATGTTCTAAATAGAACAAGGGTTCTTGACTCCATTTTAAAGAACACTTTATGCCAAAAAGGTTCTATATAAGGTCAAATGTCTTAAATGATTGCATAACATTTTCATGTTTAATGGGATATTTGGTCTTTTTTATAGTGATGATGTATGTTTAATTTATAGAATTTAATTCAAATGTATTAAAACTAAATTAATTAAAACTAAATCCATAAAATGATCTCATCATGGGAAGATTGAGAACCAAAGGTTCTAAATATGAAGCATCTAACAGAACAGTTTAAGGTTCTATATTAAACAGAGTGAGTTTTAAAAATGCAATTATGAAATAAACTGTATTTCTCGTACAGAATAGCATTCAACACTACGCTGAACCAGTCAAAGATATTTGGAATAGCATCTCAAGGACTCTGTAAGCTTAGACAAACACATGCACACATGCACACACACACATAATCCTACACCAGGGTCACTGAGAACAATGCAGCCAATCAAACATCTCAAATTGTACATGCAGGGTTACATGAGTGCAAATACACACTTCATAAATGACTTCTATGGATTCAATACATAGATCCTGCATTCTATGGACACAACGAACAATGAGAACTAACTGAATGAAAATAAACAGAGATAATGCAGTAATAAACTGATTTTCTGCCTGAATGAATTCATGTCATGGTCGCAATAATATATTTATGTAGATTTTTTTAAAGCAACATTATTGAGATTTACTCATTTTGTATCATCTATAATATAGAAAAAAAGTGTATGATGAATCACAATCTGTGAAAATCAGCTGGAAAATGCTACAAACCACTCTTTCAATTCATTTTGTGTTTAAATCGTTGTCAGCATTTGTTAATGAAACTGTTCAATTAAATAGTATATTAACAGATACAACTGTATTAGTTAAAATTCACATAAACTAAGATTAAGAAGTGCTTTGGAAGTATTTTTTTCATTGTTAGTTCATGTTAGTTATGTTAGTTATTGTTAGTCAGCTAATGTTAACAAGTGGAAACTTATTGTTAAGTGTTACAATTGTCATGAACTGCACCGGGAAACCGACAGGTGATCCAAATGCAGGCTTTTATTTGAAGGATAATCCAAAGAGCACAAACGGGGAAACAGGCAGTAATCAGAGTCCAGATAAGCAATCCAAATCAGCAGCAGTACAAACAGGGAACAGGCAGTCGGATAATCAAGACAGGCAGGCAAGAGGTCAGAAACACGGAGACTAAAATACTGGATAACTTAGAAACTAGAAACAAGGCTAGATAATGCAGTGTGACACGTACAATCCTGAGCCCTGAACAAAGGAAACATACAGGTTTAAATAAGGATACTAACAAGCATAATCATCACACAGGTGCATGACATAAAGCATAATGAGTCCAGGGTAACAATACAAAATAAAAGCATAAACTAGGAAAGGACGCCCTCCAGTGGCTCACACGGGCACTCTAGGCGCTGAATGCCACAACAATGTACTTAAGTACCTTAAGTTTGACTTTTATTTGACATTACTACAAAGTGTACTTTTTAAAAGTGTACTTAAGTGTGCTAAGAATCATAGGCCTGGTTTCACAGACAGGGTTTAGATTAAGCCAGGATTAGGCATTAGTTCAATGATGGCATTTAAGTAGCTTTATAAACATGCCTTAGAAATAAGAACATTACTGGTGTGCAACAAACAATGGACAACATCGTTTACAATATTTTAAGATCTGTCAGTGCAAGTTGCTTTCAGTTGAAAACAGCTCAAACATGCATTTTAGTTTGGGACTAGCTTAAGCCTTTTCTGTGAAACCGGGGGTACGTCACTAAAATGCACTTTCTTTAAGTACAAGTGCACTTTCAATAAAATTAAGCACGCTTCTTTTTCACAAGGGTATTTTTTATCACATGACTTGATTAACCCACTGTGCAGATACAACCCAAAATATTTTAGCAAAAATACAATAAATGACACCACAGTATTCATTCCACATCTGCACCCCTCAGTCAATCGCAGCAGTTATGGCTATAATAGCTATAATATGTAGTCTGTACAGAGTATTGATCCAGCACTGCACCACAACCCATGCAGTATTGCTCTTGTCTCAGAGGTAACATTAGTGCTCTTTACTGAATGATGAAAGGAATGCTAATGTTTGCACAGGTATTTTTGCATTTTGAGCAACTTGGCACAACTTTCCAACAATTATGTATCACCCTGGCTCTGTGCAACTCCAAACTCATAAGCAATTTTTTTTAGTTGTTGTCCTCATAAAACTTTGCTTTGAGGTTAAAAAAAAGTAAAACAAATTGCACGCATTTTGTGGAAGAACATTGTTTTGGTTGTGCTTCGGTCAAGTGACGTATGTATGCAATTTCCCATGAAATCATTAATTTAACCATTATTCATTTTGTTAATTTTGAACAAAAAAAAACAGGTTACATAGTGTAGCTTTCATTTGTTTTCGCTTACTAAATGCAACATGTCTCATTCAACCAATAAACTCTTGTCAAGTCAACCACAGATTTCTTATTCAGCAAATTAGCATTTAGAAATGCAAGACATTTAAATTGATCACCATTTCATTTGCATCAAGGATGTATAAGAGAAATGGGCAATCTTACAAACAAAGACATTACATTCAATAATTGTATAAAAATGCACATGTGGCTCATCACTTAATACACAAACCCCAATAATCAAAAATATGAGCTCTTAACAACACCAAAAATCACATAGCAAATAAACAACAGTTATGGCATCAACAACAGCATAATAATAAATGCAGAAAAGAATATAACACCAACTGCTTAAATTAGTCATGCAGCAATGCATGCTGGGAGCTCGCAAATCAGCAGCATTATTCAATACGAACTTGCTTATTCAGACAACTAGGAGCTGTGAAATATTGTTGCTCCAACATGTGATTCAAAGTAATTAATTCCTTAGTATCTGTGATTCAATAAGCCCCGTATGCTCGATAAACCACACAGATTACTGGAGACGAGCTTATTTAGAGTAGAAGTGCATATGCAGATGAGTGTCCGGTGTGTTATAGCACAACAACCTACTTGAGTCAATACGCTGTGAACCCTTGGCATAACAGAGTCAATATGTAGCAAGCAGTTGATGTTAATATAAATGATTAATACAAAAATAAAACATAAAATAGATTTGAATGCACTCATAGTTCAGCATTTTTGAATATCTGTATACCCTTGTGAAAAAGAAGTAGGGCCTGCCCTACACTTTAGCATACTTGTAAAAAAAATAGATAGGCTAAACGACAGAAATAATAATTATACGCAAATTGAATGTGATGTTTTTGGACACTTAATTTAATGTTATTTACAATTAAATGACAATGTATTATAGCTTAAATTTGTAGGAAATGCAAATAGTTTCTTAAGAGTGCTTTTTGACCCACTTAGGACTTAAGTACAATTTCATAAATACGTGTTCTGCCGAATGTACTGCCAAGCATTTATGGTAAATTAATGAGGGATCAAAGGGTTTTCAATAACAATCTGTGTTTTACTTTAAGAAAGCAAAAACATGGTCATGAAAGTGGACTCTCTTAAGTACACTTAAGTGGTCTTTTATTTCATTATATTATTACTGAAAAAACGAGAGTTAATAGAATAATACATTATCTGCGAGTACAATTAATATATATACTGTATGTATATATATATATATATATATCACTTCTTTTCCACAAGGGTAGTCATCATGACTTTACAACATTTGTTATAGCAAATCACTATCTCAGGCCTGTGGCTCTGCTGCCATTGAGCTCTGTCTAGTTTGCAAAGAAACAAATCATGTGACAAAGCATAGGATTTAATCTCTCACCCATACAGCTGAAAATAAATTATTCATAATGGCAAGCATTTGAAGTGAGTATAATTCATGTAAGCAGCTATGAGTACAATCTATTATATTTGCATAGGAGAGTAGCAGATTTAATGTATAATTGTGTCCATAGTTTCTCCACTTGCAATGGATCTGAGCTCTTTTGTCCTCTGCTGTGACACAAAACCAATAAGCCCTTGTCTCTATTTGTATTTATGGGCTTGTAATAGCTTTTTTTATTACTTGATTTAAAGAAAGGTTCACTTTGTAAGCATGTTGACAGCATTACAGAGAAAAATAAATGGCACATCTCAGTGAATAGCTGCTATCTATCAATCATCTCAGAGAAACTCTGAAAGAGCACAACAGAAACACAAAATTACTGAAACTGTTACAGTGGGCCATTCATAAACATTAACAAATTTAGATAAACAATGTATTTAGATTGTCTTCAGCATAAATGTGGATGATACAGAATTTTATTCAAAAAGAATGACTTGACAATGGTTTTTAAATCTTAAAATAACAGATTTTTTTTTATTTTTTTTTTATCTGAATTGGTTCAAATAAGAAAGAGCAGATAAATCAGGAAGGAAAATTATTAAAAAGTCACTGTCCCCATCTGCTGGTTAATGTTGTTCAGCTCAGTCCACATCCAACATATATCACAGGCGTTCAGGGTTGCCAGTTCTGCGCACAAGGGAATATTAGTTTAGTTTGAACATTGGGGGGGGTTGAAGTGTAAAACCATGGGGGTCCCAGGGTATGCTCCCTCAGGAGGTTTATTTGTTTGTTTGTTTTTGCAAAATGGTCTTTTGTGGTCTCATCTACACATGCATTGAACAACTACAATAAAGTAATAGCCTAGTTAACAATTACTTGTTTACATAAAACTAGCCCAATGGCTAGATCTTCAACCCACGCGGGGAAAAAATCAGCCCACGGCAACAACCTAAAAGTATCTATGGATTTTTTGGTTGCATGTAAATGTAGCTAGAAAATGTTTGATATTTGCTGTATGGATACTGACTGAGTCCCCCGAACATAAGGTGAAATCAGGTAAATAGGGCGACATTTTGACTGTAGTCTCAGATGGCAAAAATGGTCTCATTTACCTGAAGTCAGCCTAAGTAATTTAGACACTGCATCTAATGGTAAAGGTACTATACACTATATGGACAATATTGGGACAAACGTCTTAATTATTGAATTCAATCAGACATTTACAAACATTTGTGGAAAAAATGGGTCGTTCTGAAGAGCTCAGTGAATTCAAGCATGGTACTGTGATAGGATGACCCCTTCACAATATATGCTAGATATTCCATGGTCAACCATTAGTGGTATTATTGGAAAGTGGAAGCATTTAGGAACAGCAAAAAATCAGCCACATGGTGTGTGAACGTCACTAGTGTTCTGCTGATTCCATAGATTTCCAAACTTCCACTAATATCAGCACAAAAACTGTCCAGCAGGAGCTTCATGGAACGGGTTTCCATGACTGAGCAGCTGCAAGCAAGCCTCACATCACCAAGTACAATAGCAAGCCTCGGATGGAGTGTGTAAAGCATGTCGCCACTGAGTGGAAATGTGCTCTGTGGAGTGACGAATCTGGGTCTGAGTTTGGCGGATGCCAGGAGGACATACATTACCTGTCTGACTGCATTGTGCCAACAGTAAGGTTTTGTGGAGGATAATGGTGTTTCAGGGGTTGCACTTGGCCCATTACTTCCAGGGATGGGAAATCTTAATGCTTTCGCATATACCAAGACATTTTGGACAATACTATGCTTACAACTTTGTAGGAACAGTTGGGGAAACCCTGTTTCTGTTCCAGCACGACTGTGGATCAGTGCACAAGTGCCCATAAAGACATGCTTGGATGAGTTTGGTGTGGAAGAACTTGACTGGCCGGCACAGAGCCCTAACCTCAGCCCCATCGAACACCTTTGGGATTGAACTGGAACGGATTTTGTGAGCCAGGCATTCTCGTCCAACATCAGTGCCTGACCTCACAAATGCTCTACTGGATGAATGGGCAAATATTTCCAATGGAACACTCCAAAATCTAGTGGAAAGCCTTCACAGAAGAATGGAAACTATTATAGCTGCAAAGGGGGGACCAACTCCAGATTAATGTCATATGTATTTAGAATGCTGTCATTACAGTCCCTGTTGGTGTAATGGTCAGGTGTCCCAATACATTTGTCCATAAAATGTATAGGTGAACTGCTAAATAATATAGCCTAATAATAATAAATCTGTCCTTGTGTTAGACAGTCAGTAAACTTGGAATTAGTTCTCAATGGTGTGAGTATTGGGGGTCCAAATGGCACCATGATCTTCCTTGAATCCACACTTTCATGATGCAATGCTGCTTTGACTGTCAGGTAGAAGTCTGCAGAAGTGCCATTGTACAGGCCAAAGTATGGGTCTATCCCAATACGCACTTGCGGTTTTGGCCACTTGAGAACACATGCACGTTGGGCAGTAAGTGTGCAAGACTGTCCCAGGTCTGGAAAATGCCAAAGTTCAGTGCTCTTAATGTACTCTAAATCCACACTATCTCTATTACCGCTTCGGAGTCAGTCCTGTCATTCATCATAAGCACATGTGCCCTGAAAATGCAAGATTTCAAGTGAAACTTTCCAGTGTAAGTTGAATGTATTATAAATCAAAAATAACTTGGTAGTAAAGCATAAAGTGTTGCACATTTTATTGATGAGAATGTGCATTTGGTAAAACATTAGCAGCTGCTTTTTATCACTTAATAACACCACAATAAGTAAAATGTGATGTCAGTCTGATACTGTTACATAGAAACTAACAGATATAAAGTGCAAGACCGCAAGTATGGGTATTGAAACAGACCCTAAAACAGGTGTAAACTTCCTTGTTTACGTGTACACTAGAGTATATGTACAGTGTGTATACTGTAAATTTCATTATCTGCATATTATGTTCATTGTACACACAAGCAGACAGATTTTTCTAAGCCCAAATAGTTTATTAGTTTAAGTACTAGTACGTTTTTATGCGTACACTAAAGCATCTCAGCTCCACCCCCCCTTAGGATGTGAGGGGAGGCTGCAAGGAAAGAAAATGAGTATATTGTATACATATGTATATTGAAATATTCTTGAACACTCGAGCGTCACTTCACAGCGTCATCAGCTATGCTCAAGGGATCTGCCCTAATGTTGTTAAGGTTTGGTTATTTAAGAAATTCATAATAAATAGTAATAACACAAGATACCCTGTTAAAATTTGTGAGATGTATGGTTTATTTAAACTGCAAAGGAAAAGCATAAATTAAAATACAGTAGTCAACATTTGAAGTGGATCAAAAAAAGTTCATCAAAGTCCCAAGACAAGAAAGGGGTATTGTTCAAAATGTATCTATAACTTTGATGAAAGGTTTTGTTCCACTTCAAATGTTGACTACTGTAATTGTGACAAATGTGAAGGTGGAGGAGAATTTACACATGCTTCAGGTTTCAACAAGAAAGACTTCCGCGTAGGATACAGCTGTGCATCCTCACTCATAGCTCCTCGGGAAGCTTCCTCACTCCTCATTCCACATTGAGATGTCCTTCAAGATGGCTAACTTTGATCGGTTTCCAGGAGGTCACGGGCTGGAGGATGGAGGAGCGAGGAAACGAGGAAGCATCAGAGTATGGCTATTGAGAAGCACCCAGTACGTTTTGAATGCTTACATATCTTCTAAATGCAAATGTTGTCAATGTTTTGGAACACACTAGCTTATAGATAACCGTAAGACTGACATATTCACATCTAAAAGCCAAAAATTCAATGTTGATGTCATGGTGACTTTAAAGATTATGAAGGCACATGAATTCAGATAAAATAAATAAAAAATATTGATGCGGACCAATAAATAATTTATATTAAACACTGCAAAATTCCATAAAAAAATAAGATTTGTCAATTTTGATTTCATGGTGACTTTAACGAAGTAAATGATTCAATGACTCGCTCATAACACTCGTCGCCACCTACTGGCGAAACGATAACATGCAGAAAAAAGACCACTGAACGAATCTCAGCGGACGAGCTCTAAAGACATTGATGAATCAAAATCCCCACCACCACCACAACTCAGCATCCTAATTTTGTTTTGTCAAGTGTGTAGGTGCAGCGAAACTTGATGATGACGTGCCATCCAGCATGTTTGACGCGTTCCATGAATAAAGTTGCGGCTGTCCGTGACGTCAGGTCACACAGTTCTCCTCCTCACACCGGTGCGGCCAGTTATCTCAAGGCGCACTGTTCCCTAACCATATTATTATTAACGTTTAAGTACAAATCGTCTTCTTTTCTCATCTTTTTTCTTTTCCTTTTTGGTAACCCACCATCATCAAAGCTGAAGTTCTTTTAGAAAAGGTAAGATTTGTCTGACTTGCATTAGCCAGTGGGTTGCTGCTGTAAAATGGCTCCGATTGCTCTCCTGTTCTTGCTTTCTACCTTTACTAGACCATAACCGCTTCCAGTCAGTTATCCAGGCGAACTGACCGACGTTACCGGGTTAAACCTAGAGGTTTAGTGCTGTATGTGAGATACTGTGTGTTTATATGTTAATTGTTCGGCTGTACCGACTCGCTTTATTGTCGCTTATGAGAAAATGGCGTCTGGTTATTAAATCAGCTGTTTTCTCGCACCACCCTGCCGGTAAACCGCACATTTGACCATAAACCGGCTTATATTTTAACACCAAGTGATCCGTTATCAAACTTGATGCCTGGTTTAAGTTTCCACTTGTTTATATAGCTGACTTTAAACGTTGGATACCCCGATCGTGGCTGTTTTGTTGTGTGTGTGATAATTAGCCTCAATGCTAATGGCACGAGAAGAGCTCTATGACAACAACTCAGTGTGATTTGTCTATCATTATCATCATCAACGTCGTCATAAAATGTTAATTATTTTACCGCTCAGATGCCGCCTCTCTTAATTGATCATAAACCTTTAAGTGAACACAATTGTAATGTCGCTCAAATGTGTTGTTTAATAAATCAAGAGTCTTTTGTGAAATCTGATCTCATGGCAGAGGCCTTGTGCTTTGTTCAGATTTGATGGCAGTTCAGTTCTTTACATCTATCCTCGTCGTTTTTCTCAGGAACTGAAGAACCCTTTAATCCCTGATATGTTTTAGTTGATGTTCAGTGCGTGTCATTTTCCTTTATCGTGTAAATCTAATAAATAAAGTGTTTTTTTCCTCTCTTAGGCCGTGTTTCTACACCCCCACCCTTTCACTCATTCTTTTTGAGGATCTTTCATTGTCAAGCCGCCAAAGTGGAGAGTGTGATTGCAGAGGGGGGTGCTTCTCGTTTCAGGTACAAATTTCACTTATTATTCACTGTTTTTCATGTACCTTACGCCATTTGAGAAGACTGTTAAGCTAGCTAAGGTTAAATTAATGAAGAGGTTAATATTTGAAGCTTATTAATTAAGCTGAGAACATATTCAATTCACATTTATTTGTATAGCGCTTTTCACAATACACATTGTTTCAAAGCAGCTTTACAGAAAATGCATGCGTCTATATTACAATTTCAAGTGATCTGTTATCAGAGGTGACTGTTCAAGTTATAAATTTCAGAAATGTACATGCAAATCACGCAGTTAGCTAACGATATATTAATTTAAACAATGTATTAAGGCAGAAACAATGAGCTCATTGAAGTAAAGAGTATGTTGTTAACAATGATTAGGATAAATTTGAGCATAACATGTACATACCACTTCCTGAGGATGTGTGATATAAGGAGTTGCAAGCATTTCAATTCAAATCTCTCAACCCCAATTTTCACTTTTATAGTGCTTCTTCGGCCGGAGGAGGAGGTAGGGGTGCACCTCAGCACTATCCCAAGTCTGTCGGCAACAGGTTAGTTTCAACCAGAGATGGGAAGTAACGAAGTACTTCGTTACTGTACTCAAGTAGATTTTTCAGATATTTTTACTTTACTATTTATTTTTGAGCCGACTTTTTACTTTTACTCCTTACATTTTAACATGAATATCGGTACTTTCTACTCCTTACATTTTAAAAAATTGGCTCGTTACTTTAGTTTCAAATAATTTCAGTGGAGTCGTTATTATTTTTGCGTCATCAACCCTTCAAAAGGAGTTTGATTGACATGCGATCTTACCAATCATAATCTGCTATTTTGTCCAACAAAGCAGTCAGGAGAGTTAGTAGATTAACATTGGAGGATTTAAACTTGAAAAATGGAGTGTACCGACGTATTTTCGCGTAAAAACATCATTCCCTCTTATGTTCATTCATGTTTATTTGATGCTATAAATTAACTAGAAGGAAGAGATGATCAGTTCACGAGCAGCTTTAACTGAGGCTCTACAGCGATCTGTCAGACACATTAAAGAGCCACAAAACGGTATTTGTTTAAATTTCTTTAAAAAATGACCCAAATTTGGTGAGACTTTGTTTCATATCTAAAGTAACCTGGTCTGTCCTGTCTGTCAGCGCGTTGTCAGTGTCCTCTCTGCTCCGCAATGTATTTTTCACTGCGTGAGAACATGGTGTGGCGTGAGAGCGGCGTCGGACATAGCAACAGTAACTAAAGGGAATGGTTCATTCATTCGCGGAAAAATTATTACATAGCCCACATGTAGATTCCTTTAAATGTTAAGGGGAAGATTAAAAAAGAGAAACTGGGTCTGTGAATTCTCACAGAATCACAATTGAATTCACAATTGAATTCATATCTTGCTAACGTTACTCAGTCAGAATCTCATTAACCTGGAGTCCCAGTCTCTGTCACAATAATCATATAGGCTATGTGATGTTTTAGGCCTATTGGCAGACATCCATTTAAAATGTAGGTAATGGCCTATAAAGAACCTTTTTTCCATATCCACTTAGGTTTCTCAGCTTGCACTCTAGTAACATTTGTGTGGTCCATAGCTTTGCATTAAAAAAAATGGTTATCATTCGCAAGGCTACTTTTACTTTTATACTTTAAGTAAATTTCCAAGCCTGTACTTTGTTACTTTTACTTGAGTAAAGAACTTAAATCAGTACTTCTACTTTTACCAGAGTATTTTTTTAACACGAGTATCTGTACTTCTACTTGAGTACGAGAAGTGAGTACTTTTGCCATCTCTGGTTTCAACCATGTAAACTTGGTTTATTTGGAAGTGATTGTGCTGTAGACATTGGCTATGCTTCCATCCACGTGTTTTTATGCGCATTTTGGGATATCACATTAAATAAAAAACCTGCTTGATGAAGACACCAAGATGTGTATAAATTCAAAATGTGCATGAAAAAACATGCACTCTTTTGAGTCAGATAAATGTATCCGATAAGAAAACATGCGCATAAACTACGATGGAAACGCATTTACCGAATAAGTCCCTAAAAAAAAATTTGACTGTGCGATGGGACTGCATAACTGGACTAACCAGTGGACCGATCTCATTGCACAGCATTTGAAATGCTGTATTGGTCATTCTGAAATGCCCAAGTGTGTCATCAAAGTGGTTTGGTATTTATAATTACCGTGACAAAAGGAGATGGAACCCATTATAATCAGTGATGCGATACACTGGATTCGACACGACACAACAAATTTCCGACAGTAAACTCGTGCAACTGACACAAAGAACAAATGGATTTGCAATGGTCGCTTTGTCACGTCCAGCGTAGACAGCCTCGAGCTGTTGCAGCACATTGTGACTTGACAGCTGTCACTTCCAGTGTAGAGATGGTGTCAGATAGAGGCAGAAACCTTTCTGTGTTCTTATCTACATCTAAAGGGGTTATTATAATGGTGCCAGATTTACGTTCGCAATCGGTCCATGACTGGTTTGAACTAATTTCCTAGTAAACAAATTATTTGTTTGGACAAATCATCACTTTGGTTATGTACATCACTTTTATGTCGGAAAACAATTAAACTTTAAAAAGCTCCACCTCTACATCAGTGACCATCAATTACACCTGTGGTATTTACTGGAGATTCTTTGACTCTTCTGAATAACTGCCAGCAATGATTAACTGCACAAAACAAAAGTTTTACTGAGGTATTTCTTCTTTTCCCCTTCCAATGACACTTCTGATGTTTTTACTTTCACACAAATTCAGGAAGCTGTTTTACTCATGTCACAACAGGAAAGAAAAGATTATCAAACTTGTTTCATGCCAACTTGAAAGTGCCCCATTATGCTTTTTCAGTTATTACCTTTCATGTAATCTGTAATAAAACTGATTGTGAATGTAAAATGTCTGCAAATTTTCAATGAACAATAAATGGAGTTATTGTCTCCCAAAAAAAAATAGATTCTGAAGTGAGTCTTCAGTAATGCCCACCTGTGGTCTTCACTGGTTGCCCTTGAACAAAGTCTACTTTGACCCACCCTCAAACACAAAAGAATGAGGACTCGGGCTTGAATTGATATGATAAAATCAATGCCATTGTTCCTGTTCATATCACTAAGTATGTAAGGAAGAGCTGAAATTCAGATATGGGAATGAGCGTTTCATTTCCAAAACATGCTGTAAGCGATAGACCAGTCACAACAAACTGGGCCTCTGACCAATCAGAGTGGAGGATGGTCACGAAAAGGCTGGTTTTAGAGAGACTATGAGAAAAGAGGTGATGCAATGTATATTATGAGAGAATGAAAGTGTTTTTTGACCTTGGATGCATGTAAACTATTGTAGGAGACCTCCAAAACAAAATTAGGAACCTTTAAAATGGCATAACGGGCACTTTCATGTCTTGTTTACTAAGTCACAAACATTATTACTAGCTTGTGAGGTAAAATGGTCTCGACCCCATGTGATAAAAAATAAGAGAAGGCATTTAATTGTCTTAAAGTAGAAAGTAGAATCCTTTCTGATTGGCTCAAAGATATTTTTGTACTGATGTTGTATGTCTGACATTAGTAAGTCAATGAAGCCTTTTCAAAACATTAAACGTGGTTTTGTTTTCTAGCGAGTTCCTGGGGAAAACCCCAGGGCTTAGCGTTCAGAGATGGGTTCCTTCACGAAGCACTAGACGAGATGTCAACTCCTCCAACGAAAAAGAACGACACGATGCAATCTTCAGAAAAGTGAGAGGGTAAGGCACTGAAATTAAGTAGAGTTTGCCCTGATTTACCTTTCAAGAATGATATATTACACTACGGAAAGCTCCCTAGTCCTACTCTAGACGTGTATAAAGACAAGCTTCTGGCATAGCAGAACTTTTCCTCTTAGATTTGAATATCCTTGGTTGCAAACATACTTGAATTGGCTTTTTTTAATACTATTTGCAACACAAGTCTCTGAATAACTGACTGTTTTGCTTCTTTGTCTTTCTAGCATACTTAATAAACTGACCCCTGAAAAGTTTGACAAGCTATGCCTTGAGCTCCTGAATGTGGGCGTAGATTCAAAGCTCGTCCTCAAAGGAATCATCTTGCTGGTGAGGATTTGGTTCATTTATACATGTAGACTAGAGTTGTAATTAATTAGTGATTTAATTAATCACTCTTTTTAATTAGTGATTTTTCTTTTTCAAAATGAAAACAATGTCTAGCATTGATTTTTAAAAGCTCTAAATTAAGTAAACTGTTTTTCCAAGCAATTCAAGTAAACCATTTGTAATAAAGAGACTAAGACCAGTCATTATATTAGTAATATGATTAAATTTAACATGGTTTGTCTGTTTGGCTGCATTTTATTTAAAGTTGCTTACCTAAAAGACAAATGCTTTCAAATGATGTTGACTTTTCTACTTGTTCGCTTCAACTAGATTGTAGACAAAGCCCTCGAAGAGCCGAAGTATAGTTCGCTATATGCTCAGCTATGTCTGCGTTTGGCAGAGGATGCTCCAAACTTTGACGGCCCATCAACAGAGATCCAAACATCACAAAAACAGAGCACTGTAAGAATTTCCTATTTATTCATTAGCAAGAAGCTTCACAACACAGAGTGCTGTATGGGTACATTTATTTAACTTTTTCATCATGCCCCTACAGACATTCAGGA
Source organism: Abramis brama (assembly GCF_963993115.1). NCBI lineage: Eukaryota > Metazoa > Chordata > Actinopteri > Cypriniformes > Leuciscidae > Abramis > Abramis brama. Next base: position 56,888,480 of record NC_139965.1, on the reverse strand, counting down.
GACTTCTGATTTCCAAACTTCAAGATGAATTTGAAAACCGCACCAGAAATGTTGACAGTAAGTAGTGGAAGGGCTAACATTATTACTGCTGCTGTGCTAAATTGCCAGATATTTACTTATGTATTTTCTTTTTAAGTCTATGATAAAAATGATAGCCCTCTCACCTCTGAGGAGGAGGAGCAGCGTGCCATTGCCAAGATCAAAATGCTTGGCAACATCAAATTCATTGGAGAACTTGGCAAACTCGATCTCATTCATGAGTCTATCCTTCATAAATGCATCAAAACAGTGAGTTATTCATAAATCCTCCATTTAAATGGTTGTCGGCCGCTCAATTTCCATCCTAATGTTGCTACATGTGAAAACTCTTAATTAAAGCTTCTGGAAAAGAAGAAAAGAGTCCAACTTAAGGATATGGGGGAGGATTTGGAGTGCCTCTGTCAGATAATGAGAACTGTGGGGCCAAGACTAGATCATGACAAGGCCAAGGTAAGCTGCTTTTAGACTACCAGGGCTTTGAATAGGTTAAGACGCATGTATTTCCTTAACACCCCTTTCTCTCGTAGTCTTTAATGGATCAGTACTTCGGCCGTATGCGATCCTTAATGAACAACAAGGACTTGCCTGCTAGGATTCGTTTCCTGCTTCAGGATACTGTGGAGTTGCGAGAGAACAACTGGGTGCCTCGGAAAGCTTTCATTGATAATGGACCTAAGACTATCAACCAGATCCGTCAGGATGCAGTAAAGGTGAGTTTAGGATGTTGCCATTGACACTGGTGTTGTTTCAAAGCAACCTTGCTGTTATCAGAATTTTGTGAAACCATTTCGACCTCTGATTCCAAGAAATTAAGGAGAAAAATTCCCAATGCTGACATTAGCCGCTTTCCGACCGGAGGAACCTTTTCACAGTTCCTAGAACTATTGGCTAAAGTACCCGGATGTCGGCGTGTTCGCACCGCAGGAACTAGGAACGATTTTAGTTCTAGGAACTCCATTTGGAGGAACTAATTTAGGTCCTACTTCAGAGTAGGGTCTAAACCAGCACTATAGGAACTACCCGTGACGTTAGTGTACGCTGATTGACCGAATGCACGCGGAGCACCCGCCATTTTTAAAACAGCTAGAATGTAAACACACAGATTATAGCCTATATATTTACTCCAGAAACTAACTATACAAACATGGAAAACAGTGATAGATGGGTCTCTAAACCTTTATGCTGAAGAGAAAATCCAACGCAACTTTGAGGGGACCAAGCCAAACATGATTATGTTTATCTGCCCAGCTAGCAACACTGGACATCAACCACACGGCATAGGCTAATAACCTTTTTTTCATATACTGTCTACTTTCTATAACAGTTCTATCTAATAAGATATTAAACAGTACTGTTAGACAGATCGCTAACTAATAAACACAGAGAATGCGAGCATTGTTTGCTCTGGTGTTCTCAGCGCCGCCAAAATAAAGGTCCGTCGCTCCGTCAAAATAAGTCACCGTGCTTGCGTCACTCCCTTACCCCTCCTACCAGTTCTTATGGCCACTTGGCCAGTGTGAACGCAAACAGCAAAACCGAGTTTGGGGGAGAGTAGTTCTTAGAACTGTTTAGAAGTGGACAGTTCCTAGAACTAAGTTCCTGTAACTACTTGGTCGGAAAGCGGCTAATGACCTGCTGGCTTAATAGTTCTTTTTCTTTCAGGATTTGGGTGTTTTTATTCCACCGATGACTCAAGGAATAAGAACTGACTTCTTTCAAGAAAGTCCTTTCTTGCAGACGAGAATAAAGCCTGATCGAGAAACTCTTGGGGGATTAGCGGATATGTTTGGGCAGATGCCAGGTATGTCCTGTAGTGCGTTGACATTTCTAGGACAGGTGGTGCATGACTGGATTTGCACTGGTTCATTGCGAGCTTAATAACTCTGTTGTCTGGTTGTAGGCGGTGGGATTGGAACTGGCCCCGGGGTCATTCAGGACAGGTATTCCCCCACCATGGGCCGTCGCACAAATCCTCTTTTCAACGGCCATGGTGGTCACATGGCCCCTGCAGCCCAGCCTTTCATGAAATCCAACCAGGTAAATGCCAATCTACTAAAGAACTGATGTTTCAAGGCATCAAAATATTATTCTGACCTAAGTCTTTTTTTTTTTTCCTCCTTTTTTTTTATTAATAAAAGGGGCAGAATCCGCTTTTTCAGAACCAGACTCATTCATCTCAACAGCAAGCTCAGTCCAAGGATTTGCCACCACGTTTCATTAAGAAAGGACAGCTTAATGCTGATGAGGTATGAATGAATTTCATTTCAGATGATGTACTTGTATAGCTGCCATTTGTAATAAATGGTAACGGTTTTTATTAGTTTACACCAATTTCAGTGTTGGGTACAAAAAAAAAATCCAGACTTTGTAGTAGGGCTGTAATCAACCAAAGAAAATCTTGGTCGACTGAAGTCCTGAAATTTTCGACTAAAAATGGCGTTAAATTAATTAGCTGCACACTGTGCGCAGTACTTGGTAGCCTTGTTGTCTGCCTAAATGAATTATAAATAAACATAAAAAACTAGTAGGCTATTTGCAGTATTTTAAATCGTTTTTGACCTTATTATTTTGCACTGAAATGAGTCTGACACACGAGTCTGTCGGCTCTGACAGCGTTGCATCACGTGCACCTGCGCAATATCCTATGATTTACGAAAATAGTGATATCACAAGCACTTTTGAGGAATATGCAACATAATTTAGACAATTGTTTTTGTCATATGTATTATAATAACTGACAGACACTAACGTTATCATTTCAGCCGCTCTGTGGAGCTCAGCTTCGCGGCTGAGACACGAATAGACTATTAACTTTTAAAAAAATGCTGCCACACTGCCGATGTCTTTGTTGACATGGTAGAAGAGGACTGACTATGAATTAAATGCTCTCACAATTAAATAATATTCAGCAAACCTTCTAGTAGCCTACTTTCTTCAATCTGTCTCTCTTCTCCGGTGGGTTGGGCTAATCCAAAAGAAGTGAAAACAAGGGGGGTGTTCTGAAGACAGGCTGTTACCTGTGAAACAGGGGTGCTCTGAAAACACCCCCATTAGCAATTAGTGCTTTCCACCTGATGAAATGAACGCGGCAAAAAATCGACCAATCAGAATTTTGGTCGAGCCAGAATGTATCAACTAATAATCGACCAAATAATCGACTAATCGACTAGGAGATTACAGCCCTACTTTGTAGCATATCAAAAGTAACAAGTCACAAAGTTTATTCAACTTGCTGAATAGTAGCTGCCCTACAAATGATGTTCAGTGAAGTTTTGTTCACGCATCAGCTGAAAGCAGCATACTCTAAAAGAACTAGGTTCAGCAAAATGAAGATTGATTAAAAAGGAACCGATATTGTCAACCCAGCGCTTGCGTCCATGCAGCTGACGTGTACCTGTTGTAGCGTGCGTTCTGTGTAGTGTGGGCTTAATTTGAAAAAAAATGTTTCGTGATCTCTGATTGACTCCTATTAATTTATTGTTTCAGATTAGCTTGAGGCCTGCTCAGTCATTCATCTTGAACAAAAACCAAATGCCAAAGTTGCAGCCGCAGATACCTACCATGATTCCTCCTAGTGCTCAACCTCCACGCACATCCACACCACCTCTGGGACAGGTAATGAGTGCTACATTTCACATAGAAATGGAATTTCTTTTAATTTTAAAGGTGTGTTTAACTCTTTTGGTTGTTTGCAGCCACCGCAACTTGGCCTGAAAACCAACCCGCCTCCAATTCAGGAGAAGCCACAGAAGACGACTAAGAAGCCACCTCCTGCTGAGGAGCTGCTTAAGATGACTGTACGTACCACTCAACAATTCATTAATGAAAATTGTTCTCTGAAACTTTTGAGCGAGCTGTTCTTTAAATTTGTCAGGAAGCTGTTGTGACCACTTACCTGAGCAGCAAAAACATGAACGATGCAGTGAATGGTGTGCGAGAGATGAGAGCTCCCAAACACTTCCTGCCTGAGATGTTGAGTAAGATGATTATGTGCTCACTGGAGAACCCAGATGAGGACCGAGAGCATGTCAGCACACTGATCAACACGCTCCGCATGGAGGGACTGGTCACAGGGGAGAACTTTATGCAGGTTTGTGTATACACAATGAAATTTGCCCTCACTGCGTCTTGACTCAAATTGGGACTCATCCTTTCCCTAAATGGCATGTTTTTACAGGCTTTCCTCAATGTTCTGGACCAGTGTCCCAAGATCGAGTTGGATGTTCCCTTGGTGAAATCTTACCTGGCTCAGTTTGCTGCCCGGGCAATCATTGCTGAACTCGTGAGCATGGCAGAGTTGGCCCACCCACTGGAGAACGGCACCCACTTCCCACTTTTCCTCCTCTGCTTGCAGCAAATGGCCAAGCTGAAAGATCGAGAGTGGTTGACCGACCTGTTTCAACTGAGCAAGGTCAACATGCAGAAGATGCTGCCAGGTTGGTGCTTTTGTGTCCTCCCTGAATGGAAACGGGGGTCCCTTCAGTTAATGCACTGATCAATAAATACTCTAACAAATGTTTTGATCATTGTTAGTGTTAATGAAAATACAACTGTTCATTGTTAGTTCATGCCAGATCAGGTCCATTTAAATATTAACAAATAAAACCTTTGATTTTAGTAATGTATTAGTAAATGTTGAAATTAACCAACAATAAAAAATACTTCTAAAACTTTTATTAATCTTAGGGGCGGTTTACAGTTTTCAACTAAAAACGGAATGGCTGGTCATTAACACAATAACGTTTTGGGGGCCTGAAAACGCGAACTTTTGAAAACGGGTTTCAACGCGCAAGTTTTTGAAAACGATAGCATTTGTTGTCTCTGTGTAAACTACAAAAAAAGTGAATTTGTGAAAATGGTGGCGTCATGCGCATGAGTATTACATGTTCAGTCTATAGGCGCTTAGTGTTTCTTTACCATGTAACATCGCTAACTACTGGCCTGGCAGCAGAATAGTGTTTATAGTAGTTTTCGTGGATCCGTGTGAAAGGAGATCGTTTTGACAACATTGTTGTCTGTACAAAGAAAAATGCAAAGGAAACACTTTTTAGTACATTGAGTGCATTGAGCAATGCAAGTAACTCACATTCTTATGCCATTCCAATGCAGTGTTATGAATGCCCGTGCCTATTTTAGTTTCGCTTTCAAATTAGCGCCAAATCTGGGGCGGATTGCCTGAATGGTGAGTTCATTAGCCTATTATTCTTAATGAAAAATACAACAACAAAACAGTACAAAGGCAAGTTCGCTTAAATAGGCGCTTTTACATTCCGCCATCTTGTCAGTCAGCTCCTCACTCTTGCGTTTTTCACGCACTTTCATATGAATGCCTTATTTTCATGACTAAATTCTACATCCCTTAATCCTGCTCTATACCTAAACTTAACTACCGTACTAACTATTAATAAGCAGTAAGCCTATTTAGGAGTTTGATGCAAAAGTTGACTCTAAAGTGTGACCAAAATCTGTTTTCATGTGTGTATCTTTTATCTCCATATGTTATCGAAACATGTTTGTCAAAATGACAAATATTACACTTTTTTTTTTTTTCTTAGTTATAAAACGGTAATTAAATGTCACCACCTTTTTCAGTCTATGATTTCGGCCCTCAAACTCTTTCAGACTACACTACATCAGCCTGATTTTGGACTAATTTAATAATTGAAACCTAATTGAAACAATCTGTATTGTATAAAGCGCTATATAAATAAAGGTGACTTGACTTGATGTAGGGTGTGGTGGTGATTTGTAAATGACAATGGCCATCCGGACACAAATCTATTGTTTTGTCATAGTGGATGACAACTGATGCCACGTCTCGACTGAAAGATTAGCATGTTTCATTTTATTTTCGGCTCTCCATGAATGGTTCTGTCACATCTGTGAAGTTGACCAATAGGAGCACAGAAGCTCTTCCATACACTGGTTTCAAACATGGGGAAAGGAAGACAATGGCATTGGTGCTGCTAGGTGGAATTATGCAATAGAGGAAAGATTTGTGGAGCGGGACAATACTCCTGCCTTTATGATGTTTCCTCTATGAGTGCTGACATCATGCATGTTGTTAAACATGGCAAGTGATGATTGGTTGGGAAGCAACGTGTAGTCTGATATGTTTCTTGTCCATGAAAAGACAAGAATTTAGGAGTCAAAATTGCGTAATCTGACACGGTGACTATTGTAACAAAAAAATATCATGTAGTCTGAACCCGGCATAACATCAACAAAGCAAATCACTTTGTAATAGAAAAGGATTGAGTTTATTTGGTGTGGACTCATGTTCATTTCCCACATTCCTGTCTCTGCCCACAGAAATAGATCAAAACAAAGATCGCATGTTGGAGATTCTGGAGGGGAAGAGCCTGAGCTTCTTATTCCCTCTCATGAAGCTGGAGAAGGAGTTGCTGAAGCAGATCAAAGCAGATCCGGCCCCGCAAACCATCTACAAGTGGATCAAGGACAACATTTCTCTGAAACTGCACACTGATAAGGGTTTCGTTAACATTCTGATGACCAGGTATGATGATGATGATGATGATGGACCTGCTGGCCGAAAGCATTAAAAGGTTTATTCTGTGTACCCTTGATTAACCGCCCAAATTCTTCTAGCTTTTTGCAGTACATCTTCCATGAGATGTATTCCACTGAAGAAGAAGAGCAATTATCTTCACCTACGAAAGAGCAGCTGGACCAGGAAAAGCAGCTGCTACTCGCCTTCAAACCGGTGATGCAAAAATTCTTGCATGATCACGTGGACCTGCAAGTCAGTGCACTGTATGCCCTGCAGGTCCACTGCAACGCCCATGCTTTTCCCAAAGGTGCGTCGAAAAATGGAGGAATAGCCAATATATCCATCTATCAGAGAAAAGTTTTTTTTTTTTTTTTTTTTGTGTATTTTATTATTATTATTATTATTATTATTATTTATTTTTATATATATATATATATATATAAAATAGAAAACTATTTTATTTTAAATTTCATTAGCTTTTTTTATTTGAATTAATGATTTAGTTATGTTTTAAATGCATTTATTTATGCATTTATTTATGCATTTATTTATTTGTATTATTTATGCATTTATTTGTATATTTAATTTATTATAAACAAACTAAATACACTTTATTTTATAAAATAAAACAAAGTAATAAATATATTAAATAAATGATAGGAAAAAAAATATATATTTATTTCATAAAAATAAAGATTTAAAAAAAAAAAAAAATTTTTAGTTTGTTTAAAAACACACCTTATGTGTTCATTTATTTTATTTATATATATATATATATATAAAATGCATGTATAAAGCAGAATGATTGAAAGTCATGGCAATTCATTGGTCTAAAGGTGTGGGAATCATGGAGTTTGTTTACTGAGAGATTTTTGAGAGTAATAAGAGGAAATGCTTGTTTTCCTGTGTTTAATCGTCTCTCATCTCCTTAGGAATGTTACTGCGCTACTTTGTCAACTTTTATGATATGGAGATAATTGAAGAAGAGGCCTTCCTAGCATGGAAAGAAGATATTACCCAGGAGTTTCCAGGGAAAGGAAAAGCATTGTTTCAGGTAACGCGCACCACCATTATCCTATTGCAGTGAACAATGGCACTCTTTCATCGGAAGACACGCCACTTACTTTTTTTATTTATTTTTTCCTGTTGTTTAGGTGAACCAGTGGCTCACCTGGCTGGAGACGGCAGAAGAGGAAGAGTCTGAAGAGGAAGCTGACTGAAGAACCAGCCAAAGCCTTGATGTGTCATCTCTCCCGTTTAGTTTCACGATCTCCTGCATTAACCGCCGCACTGCTGTTTTCTGCAGTGTCAAGCCAACGTATTACGTCACGCTTCTCTTTGACCTCATCGTTTAAAGCATGTAATGACTAAGAACCACAGATAAATGGTATTAACAGCTTGAAACTGCATCGTTTTCTTTTTATAAATTTTGCTTTTAAGAACATGCATTTGCAAGAGCCTTTTCTGCTGCTGTTCATTTCAGCGCAAAACCATAGAAATGCACTTTTGCTCAGTGTCATATTTTGAGTTACTGCAATATTCACTTTTGTTTGTTACAAAGAATCCTCAGCAATCATTGGTTACCATCAATGCTTTGTTCATACCTCACAGTAGTGGGCATAGTATGCAGCGTGTGTGTGTGTGTGTTTGAGTCAAATGAAAACTCTCCAGGTCTGCAAGGTGCTTGAGTCTGAAAAATGGTTTACTTTCCAGTTGTTATATGATTGTAAAATGTCATGATGATTTTTTTTTTTTTTTTTTTTTTTTTCCTCCTATGTCTTATAATAATGAACAAAGCCATGTGGGAGTGATGAAATTATGCGGCCTTTTTTTAAAAAACTTTTTTTTTTCTTTTTTTTTTGCCTCAACCCGTGTTCGTCCCCTCCACTACTTGTCAAGCTGATACTTGAATTTTTTTTTCTTTACAGCATGTTCAGGGATTACCAAAACACAGCCTGTTTAGATGCGACAATTTGATCCGAACAGAAATGTGTCTTTTTTTTTTTTTTTTTTTAAATGCATTTTAATTGGTCAAATAAAGATGAAACGAAATTTGTTACGGATGTTCAATTTACAGTCACTGTTTTACAACCTAATGTTTTCCCATGATGTCTATGGATATTATACATATTTATTTAATCATGAGGAGGAAGTCGAAGCTTTATCATTAGGTAGGACGACAAACGGTGACCTACTCGTGGCCTCTGTACAATGATTTGCTGTTTCAAGTGTTACTGTACGGTGCAAGAGCTCAGAATGTTCAGTGTACCACTGTTGCTTTCAATAAAGTTACACACCAGCGTTTATCTGGCCTTATTTTAATGTGTGCTTGGGTGTGAATTTGTGGAACAATGAACTTTTGTCATCAACTGAAGGTCAATCTTCCGGTTTAAGAATAATTGGTGACTTGGAAATAGAAAATGCATTTTTTTTTTTTTTCTGGATGAAAGTTATGAGGACAAATTTGAACCTCTATTACATTTATAACTGATAACAGTTCTTATTTTTGTGCTCAATTCCAGTTTCTGAACACCGAGCTCATGGTTTACCTGAATAACAACTGAATTCATACTGTCACAACTTGTGTAATTTGATAATGTATACTTGCAGAGTGATTCATAAATGTTTATTCAGGAGTGAACTAAAAACAATGCTTAAAATCCCTAACTGGAAATGCAATGTAAGATGATGTTATGGTTGAATATACTGTATTGGTATATGAGACGCCCCATAAATAAATAATGCTTTATGTAAATTTTTGAAAGATGTTAATTTTTATCTTGTTTTTCTGTAGTTCTTATGTATCTTTCTCATTCGTATTGTGCAATGCTTTTAATAGTTAGGCTGTTATTGTGTTATTGATGCCATGTTGGAAACATTTTCTAATAAAGTATGAGGGAAAAAGGCACACTGGCAGACTAATTGCATCTACTACTGTTCAAATATATATATTTTTAAAGAAATAATGCTTTTATTCAACAAGAATGCATTAAATTGTTTAAAAAAAATGACAGTAAAGACATTATTAATGTTCATTTGAACTTTCTATTTATCAAAGAAAAAAAATCTATCATGGTTTCCGCAAAATATTAGTTGCACAAAGTATTCAACATTGATAAGCAAAATCAGCATATTAGAATGATTTCTGAAGGATCATGTGACACTGAAGAATTGATTTTGAAGAGAATTGATGCTAAAAATTCAGCAATGCCGTCAAACATGATAAAACAATACAGTTACTTAAAAAATATTTTTTATATATATTAAACGTTTTTTGAACAAATAAATGTATACAATGTACATATATAGAGAGAGAGGTAGAGAGAGAGAGAGAGAGAGGAATTGGAGAAATAATATATTTTTTAATTATTATTATTTATCAATGAATAACAATTTAAATATTGTCGCTGTCAGGAACCTTTCGGCATTTTTATTTATTTATTTCTCATAATTCCACTATTGGTCACCCATTACTTCTGTCTGTGGGTTTAACAAATATTTAACCAATAAAAAGTACTAAAAAGAGCTTGTGACTCCATTGGCTCCTCATACGAGGGACATTTGGCCCTCACTAGCACTGGTTACGTTTTCTTCAACTTGCAGGTTATGAAGTTTATTGTAGCTATATGTGTGTCATTTGGTCAAAATCTCACACAGGCTATTTAAGACCGTGTTGGCTATGACTCGACCACAAATGCTACACTTTTTTATTGTAGTTTATTGTAGCTATTCACTTATTGTGAAATATTATGACACCCAAATAGTGAGGACATTTCACTGGTCCTCACTAGTTAAAGTCGGCCAAAACATGTTTTTATCAAAACCGAAATATTTTATTTAGGTCATGGAAAATATAATTAACCTAATATAAAATCGTCTATGCAATGTCCTCACAAATATGTCAAAGAAATGTGTGTGTGTGAATGTTTTTGTTGCAAATAGGCTTACGTACAAATTCAGAATATGTAAAAAAACTAAAAATTTATAATAATAATAAAAAAACAAACTGCAATACTTCCAAAGAAGACAAAATAGAAAACATTTTCAAAATACTTTTTATTCAAAGGGATTTGATATTGTACACCAACTCTGAATCACAGTGTGTGATTGTCCCTTAAGATTAGATAGCACAATATATGCCGCAATGCTCATCAAAAACGCCTGTTAAAGAGGTTTCAACATTTCTAACTCAAAAGACTAAACAGAAAACACGTTCTCATTAAAAAAAAAAAAAAAAAAAAACATACAAAAAAAAAAACATTATCCTGGATGACATAACTCCGTACGCTGTGATCCGAACATTACAAGAACAAAGGCTTGGTTTTCCCCAACCGACCGAACGCTCAGTCATCTCAGTCACTGTCGTCATCAGATCCTCTGTTGGAGGCTTCATTGTTGGACCCCTCGGGCTCAGATTCGTTCTCGGACCTCTGCGGAGAGCCCTCGTTCTCTGACGCCGGGGCCGGAGATCCAGCCGGAGAGCCAGCCGGAGACCCGGCCGGGGATTCGTCATCAGAGCCTTCGGAGCGGCTCTTTTTGCTCTCGTTGTCCGACTGCTCGGACTCGGATTGCTGCCGCGCTCTCCTCCTCTTCACCGGACGGTCACTGCCGGACTCATCCTCGTCTGAGTTCGCGGAGCGCTGGGGGCTGCCGGCCTCGCTGCCGGATCGGTTCCGCTCCTCGTTGGAATCGCTGTCAGAAGCGATGCGTTTCCTGTGGCTTTCGTCATCGTCTGAACCCGAGCCGCTGTGCCTGGCGTTCCTGGACATACAATCCACAACATTAGGAAATGAATAAACTTCAAGTAGCGCTGAAACTGAAGAAATGACATAGACACCGATTTGGACTATCGTGTATATCGCGGTTACGCTCCCGTGACGTTTGCATGTGTTTTTAAGTATTGTGGACAACTCATTTTGCAATATGCACGTGCAACGCAATGAAACGTGCCAAATTGTGCTGACTTCATTTTGACCAGGCTGTCATTCAAAGAAATGATGAAAACATGCAAAAACAAGAGAGAACCAATGAAATGTTAATAACTGATTATGTTGTAGTCAATGTATGCATTTTTTTAGCTGTAGTTTGCTAGCCTGGCTCCGCCCTCCTACATACTTATGCTCAATTTTCATTTTCCTTCAGTACGTCGTCTGGGTTTGCGGTATATTCGCAGGGTTTCTTCGGCCAATTCTTACCGGTCCAATCAGCGAACAGAGGGAGTGGCTGAGAACGATGACGCTGAGGTCGTGCGCTAGTTTGAGTTGTAGGGTTACGTCACGACCAAACGTTAGCGATTGGTTATGGCAGATCCAGAGTGGCTCTGGGCAGATCCAATAGTTTTAAACTTCAACAGAGGTTCAACTTGAACAGTCTTCAAGGAAGTTAACGCTTGCCAATGGGGAGTGGCCAGACTCTTTGTACAAATGAAATGTACGAGAGTCTGGTAGGACCAGGCTAGTAGTTTGCATTTTTTGCCACATAATTTTGTCAGATAAATAACCAAGTTTAGGGTTTTGTTTTTCCTTCATATTTATAATATGTATTGAAAAATGCTAAAAGCTGCACGATTCTGGATAAAATGAGAATCACAATTTTTTTGTTTCAAAGAGATCACGATTCTCCCCAGATGATGAACAGACAACTAAATAAAATAACGCAATTTACTAAAGGTTCTGACAAAATGTTAATTGCTGCAGTTTATATAAAATGTTGAATTATTGTTGAATTATTTTATTTTTTTTAAATAGTTTTGAATGAATGATTCAATGACTCCACTTATTTTATTACTGAATAATTGAGCATTTTTTTCACTGAATCAATGAAATACATTTTTTAACAGTTACTTATTGTCACCGTAATGTGCCGTAATGATGTAATGGATAAATTTCAAAGTTATTTTCAAAGGATGATTTACTCTATTTTGATCGCTACTGTAGACATCAGTGTTTATATCCGACCTATAAACTTCTGTGATAATATGAATATTTGTAACAGAAATACTGATACTGATAAGATGTGTGATTGTGAAGCTGTTTAATGCCTATACATGACAACTGCTCTCTCTGGGTCAGCGGGATTTTAACGATTAATCGTGAAGCTCTAATTAATGCAAGCATTTAAGTTCAGATCTATGCATGACAGTTAACAGGCTCATTTAAAAATGAAACGCATGCATGGAGGAAATATACAGGGTGGATTTCTCAAGTGATCGTCTCTTACCTGTCTTCTGCTATTTTCAGGCCATCCTCATCGGAGGAGGAATCGGAGGATGAAATGATGGCCTTGGACTTGATCTTCCCTTTAAGAGATGGCGGCATGCGCTCTGGCTTGGACTTAAAAAAAGAAAAATGCAATTAGATGTAAATCTCTACACCCAGGAACACTTGCACAGTAACCGGAGCATCTGTACCTTCTCGGCCCTCTTGCCTGGCCTGGGTTTGCGCTGCTTTTTAGGCCTTGAGCCTCCTTCCTCATCATCTGAACCAGCTGGTCTGTGGAGGCAACAAGACAAACACACTGAAACTCAACCTGGCCCAGCTTGAGTCGGGTTTAACTACAAATCACTAGGGATCAGAAAATATATCATTATTAATATTATTAACATCATTAAAAAATATTTGATTTATAATTAAATTGATAGAATTTATAACTATTCAATTAGATGACAAAAAAACTAACAAATACAAGTTCAACACGATCATATTTTGCACTTTTTGAAGCAAAAGAATAGCATTGCTAAAAAAAAAAAAAAAAGATTTTATAATTTAAATGTATAATCATTCAGTTACATAAATCAAACTAAGGTCAAAACCTAGAGTTAAGGATTTAAGAAAGTTTCTGAGCTTGGTCATATTTTATTGCACTTTTTCACCCATATGTAAAACTCTTGATCATATAGATTCCTATTGAAATTACTGGATTTTGCCCATGAAATTTTGATTAGCATGGGTAAATGTGTCCACCGTTGTTAAAAAAAATATTTTGTAATTGCATTTTGATTCTCTGAACTGATGTTGTGAGCAAACCGAAAACTCGCCCTTCATGTTCCACCTGGGTTATTATCATTAACTAAAAAAAATGTATAATATTATTAAAAAAATAAGAATACAAATCAGGACAATTACAATAGGGTTTCAGCACTACGTGCTTGAACCCCTAATAATAAGTTGTTAGATCAAATAAAATTAGATTGTCAATTAGTTGCCAAGGCAGCATTTCTAATTTTGTTTAGTTTAAGTTCAAGCACTAAAACTACTAACTAGAAATGAAATAAATCAAAACTAATGCTGAACTAAAACTATAACTGAAATAAAAAAATAAATTAAACCTACAGTGATATAACTATACTGAGAGTATAAAAATAAAAGCCAATTCACAATATTAATACAAACTATAAAGGTATATGAACAATGCTAAAATAACACCGCATTCCACCACAATCTGCTCTCGTTAACGTTTACCTCCTCCTCTTCTTCCGGGGTTTCTTCTCTCCATCCTCTCCTGCATCCTCAACTTCACTGCCGCTCCCAACTTTCTTCTTCTTCTTTTTCTTCATTGGCAGGTCTTCATCAGAGTCATCATTGACAAAGTCATCAAAATCGCCTCCTTTTTTGCGCTAATAAAAAGTAAAAATGAACATGTAATTAAATAACGGCCTTGCGTTTTTAATTACTAGATCCCAGCTCTCCAGAAAAGCTCACCCGTCCACTGCCTCCTTTCCTCTTCTCCTTTGCCGAATCCTTCATTCCCTCTGAGAAGGTGAGCAGGTTCTTGGTCTTCTCCACATACTGGGCTCTCTGCTCGAGCAGCTTCTTCTGCTCCTCAGCCACTCTGCTCTTCCTCTCCTCCTGTTCTTTCATCACTTGCTGCCGCAGTGTGTCTCTCTCCAGCTCCTGTTTGGCCCGATGCTCCTTCTCCTCCTCATCTTGTTTACGAGCTCGGGCCACATGGTACTGAGCCTGGCTTAGCAAGTCAGAGCACTGCCTGAGAGACAAAACATACATCTATACTAATAAGATCGCTGGAGATTCTGTCATCATTTATTCCCTCTCAAGTCATTCAAAAATCTACAAAAATCAACCTTTCTGTTTGTGAAGGAACAAACAAATGGATGGATGGAAGGAATGAACGAACAAAGGATGGATAGAAAGGAGGAAGGAAGGATGGATGGACAGATGGAATGAACAAAGGGTGGAAGGAATAAACAAACGATGGATGGATAGATGGATGGATGAAAAGAACAAAGAAATGAATGATGATGAATGAAGGAAAGAACAAACAAAGGATGGATGGATGGGATGAACGGATAAACAAAGGATGGAAGGAAGGAAGGATGGAAAGAATGAACAAATGAATGATGAAGAAAGGAACAATGGAAGGATGGAAGGAACAGATAAGCAAATGATGAAAGGAACAAAGAAACGAGCAATTGAAGGAAAGAATGAATAATGGAACGAATGAACGATCGAAGGAAGAAATGAACGAACAAACAATGGCTGAAACACACAATGGATGGATGTATATATACATATATCTATATAAAAACATTAAGCATGACATATTTTCTTGTCCCGCAGTTCTGGGGAGTAATCGTGCAGTAAGACGAAACTTCCAGAACAAAAGTCTGTGACTCTGTGAAAAGCAACTTTACCTGGCTTCGCTCGCGGCCAGCGCTAGGTCAAACCTCATTTTGTCTCCAGCCTTACTGAGGTAGCTGAAGTACCTGTGAGAACAACAACAGAGAGTTATGAGTAGTGCGTCACAGGTCATGGAGTTCACACACACACACACACACACACACACACACACCTGTGAGCCAACTCCAGCTCCTTCACTGCACTCAACACAGCCTTCAGATTACTCTTCTCATCCTTCAGCACCAGCGTGGCCAACCTCTGCAGAACCAGCGCCACGTTAAACAGCAGCACAGTGTCATTGGGAGCCACATGACGAGCCTGGAGGAAAACAAGTCAGAAACATTTACAATTAATGCAAGGAGAGCTCCTCGAGATCCTCCCGTCCCATTTTAGGGGAAAATCGGGTCCATCGGAGACGTCCAATAGATTTCTTAGGAAGAACACCAAGTAATCACCATGGGAAAAAAAGACGAGAAGTTTATCTATGTATCATCGTTTTACTATTTTAATTCATTTTATAACTGTATCTTTTAATTTCTTTAATAACCGTTTTAATTTTCCTTGCTTTTATTTTGTGATTATTTCAATTCCTTTCTGTAAAGCACTTTGATTTGCCATAGCGTATGAAATGTACTATATAAATAAACTTGCCTTGCCAATTAGGACTGCTAATAGATTCAAATATTTTAAATAATACAATCTAAATAATTATTCATACTTAATACAATATTAATAAAAAATAGTCATAAAACATTTTGGGGGCATTAATCTCATATCAATGTGATGAAAAACACCTTTAAAATGTTTTTCTTTTCAAAATGTACATTGTTTTAATGAATTGGGTTCCTTTTAAAGATAACTTAAAGGGATAGTTCACCCAAAAATGAAAATTACCCCATATTTACTCCCCCTCAAGTCATCCTAGGTGTATATGACATTCATTTTTTTCGATAAGTTTGTGTAAGAAAAATATTCATATTTAACACGTTACAAAGATGCACTTTTATCATGGATAGATACACTTAGATTGACTTCAAAACAGAAACGGCCATTCACTGCCATAATAAAGCTTGGATTAGCCAGGACATTTTTTTATATAAGTCCGATTGTATTCGTCTGAATAAAGAAAGTCATATACACCTAGGATGACTTGAGGGTGAGTAAATCATGGGCTAATTTTCATGTTTGGGTGAACTATCCATTTAACATGCAACACGTCAAATTAATTGTTCAATACTATGTACTGAATTATTCAACATATTAAATAACAATATAATCTTATTCAGCTTAATAATATATATGAGGCAGCCTGATTTATAATACAAGACAAATACAACCTAGAGTCACTGTAATAAAGCAGAGATTCCCCCAAAAAATAAATTCTTAGCCAAACCGCTCAAACCCAAAATACTTACTTTTAAACTATTTCAATAATTCACCAAAATTTGCATGTTCACAGTTCTCTGAAGTTGGTTAATGGTCACCTGACATGCAGGTAAACAATTTTATTTAGCTTTTTTATTTTGATTGTTTTCATTTTAAAATGAGTTTTTTTTGTAATTTTACATTTTTATAATTGAATTATTTGCTTTTCATAAACTTGTGAAATCCAGTTTGGGAAACCCTGCAGTAGAGAAAAGAAAATGCCAAGTTGCATGAAGATTTCCCCACCCTGAGAAGAGTCTGTTTGCACTCCTGCAGCTTGCCACATTTGAAGAGCGCTCGGGCCAGGTACAGCAACACCTCTGTGTTCTGATATTTGTAGAATTTCTTCAAGCAGTTTTCATACTGAAGAGAAAAACAGGCGGTGAGTACAGATCCGCAGCGAAACCCTTCCCGTTCAGAGGAGTTTTCCTTCAGTTTGTTCTCTCACCATCTGCACAGCACTGATGTACTGCTTCTGCTCCACATAGATGTGTGCGAGATTCAGCCAGACATCACTGATCTCTGCTGTGGCCTCTCTGACCTGGGCAAAGACATCCCGTGCCTCTCGGAAATAACCCTTATGTGCCAACACAGCCCCTGCGTCACACAGCAGAAACATGCTCACGATGAGCTGAAGCAAAGCGATGGGTAAACAAGTCCACTTTAACCACGTCTACACCACGAAAGCAATCCGGTCAAATGTATTTCCAAATGCTCAAATTGTTTTAGACCCATATTTAGCGTCGTACACTTGTGACCCGATGGACCAAAACGCATCTTAAAGGATTAATTCACTTTCAAAAAATGTATTGCTGATAATTTACTCACCCCGATGTCATCCAAGATATCCATGTCTTTCTTTCTTCAGTCGAAAAGAAATTAAGGTTTTTGAGGAAAACATTCCAGGATTTCTCTACACAGAATGGACTTCAATGGCAACCAACTATACCAAGGTTCAAATGTCCGTCTCAATGCAGCTTCAAAGTCTCGACACGACCCCAGTCGAGAAATAAGGGTCTTATCTAGCGAAACAATCTGTCATTTTCTAAATAAAAAAAAATATATATATATATATATATATATATATTTTATTTATTTTTTTACCACAAATGCCCGTCTTGTACCATCTCTGAGATGTGCCACGTATTACGTCATCACTTAGGAAAGGTCACGAAAAAAATAAAAATTATAATAAATTAAAACAAAGATGTCGGACGATTTTGAAGTTGGAGGAGAAAATGAGATGACACACAGAAAATGACCGATCGCTTCGCTAGATAAGACCCTTATTTCTCGACTGGGGTCGTGTCGAGACTTTGAAGCTGCATTGAGACGGACATTTGAACCTTCTTTGAACATTGGTATAGTTGGTTGCCATTGAAGTCCATTGTGTAGAAAAATTGTTTTCCTCAAAAACCTTGATTTCTTTTCGACTGAAGAAAGAAAGCCATGGATATCTTGGATGACATCGGGGGGAGTAAATTATCAGCAAAAATATTTTTGAAAGTGAACTAATCCTTTAATACCAGGTGTAAACGGCCTAAGTTTATACTGCTAGTTACGGGTCTAGCCTGGGAAGGCTAATTAAAAAGCAGATAAAGCACCTATTCCATTGGCAGCATATAGATTTTTGGCATCATTCCTCAGAACTTGTTTGTAAATCGCCAAAGCTCGATCCTGGTGCCGTTTTTCCTGTAAAAAAAAAAAAAAAAAAAAAAGAGTAAATAAAACAAATTCAGGATACACATGATGGTTTGTCAACTAAATAATGCAAGGCACCTTTTCTCTGTCTCTAGTGGGCTGATGCAGCGTCTGAAGCCACACGTTTCCCAGCGCCAGCATAGAGTAGGTGTCGTTCTGAGTTGAGGGCTGTTTAAGGATGCGTTCAAACTTCTTCTGGCCGGGTCCCCACTCCTGTTTGGCCAAGTGCAGGTTACCAATCAGCGACCAGGCATCAGGGTGGTCCTACAAAACACATTTTATTAATACAGATCTGAAGAAATCACCAAAAAACTCAGCACACCTAAAAAAGGACAAAAAGTCTAGGTGCGTAAAGACAACAAAAAAGCAAATGCTTATAAATGTCTATATATATGATATATAGATGTATAAATGATAAATATAATGATTAGTTATAATAATATAATATTCAACTGAGATTACAAATGTTATACTAGACAATTCATCTCAAAATCAAACCATACAGAATTCCAAGGAAAGATGACTGTTAATTATTGGTTTTTCCATGTGCCGTTTGCAACCATGTGATTTTTGTCTTGCACCTAGCGTTGTAATTAGGCACTGAAGAAGGTCATGTTGTGACTGAAACGTTTGCTGGTCCTAAGTACAGCTGTGGTTTTTCTCGCATTTGCTTTTTTGTTGTTGCTTGCAGGCCTTTTTTGCTACTTTTCGCCTTTTTAGATTAACACAGATCCAGAAGAATGACAATATATGCATATGTATGGCGGCAAGAACTATCTACCTGATTGATCTGAAGGGCTTCTTTAAACCAGTCAGAAGCTTCGTAGAAATTTCCCTTGTCACGTGCCATCGCTCCAAGACGCAAGTAACCTGTTACAAAATCAAATAAGACAAATGAGCGGACTGTTTCCTGAAAAAAGCCACACAAAATCAACACTCTGTGATGATGCATACAGTCCACATAGTTGGGATGCTCTCTCAAGATGTTCTTGTAGAGTTTCTCAGCCTCGTGAAACTCGCACATGGCTTCATAGAGTCTGGCCAGGTTATAGGAGGTTGTGACAGAGATGGCGTTGTAGTAGTGCTCATCATGCTCGCCCTCAGCTTTTGCCCTCTCCAAAGAAGCCAGGAAGTATTTCTACAAAGAAATTGAGATGTGACTGACTTATTTAAGGCATTCCTGATGCTTTTTTTCCACAAACAAATTGTCCAAGACATTCCATTCCAATAATTTCCAAGTCAAATGTAATTGCGGAGGTAATCAACAGCAGAACCAGAACATTCATTTAAAGGTGAAGTACGTAAGATGTTAAATACATTCCCTCAATTCAGTTTATTGTTCATTGACTACTGTTAGTATGCTATTCATAGGTTTATCTCCCTAAAATGTATACACATTGAGCCTCCCAGGCACCATCAAAACATTGAGATTGACAGATCTGAACGGACAATCTCTTTCCAGCTCAACCTATAGCAAGAGTTTGGAGGCGTGGCTAGTGTAGTAGGCGGAGCCAGAAGGCATTTAGCTAATGAGGGACCATGACTGATGAGTTACATGGGAAAATAAATTTAGCTTCGGTTTAAGAAATGCAAGACAAAATTCAACCTTCAAAGATTAGACGGGTCAAAGTGAACGGGGCATTGAGATGCAACGCGCTACAATGGACACTTCAATACCATACAACATCATCATGCACCCATTGAGAAAGACAATTGTACAGTTCGTAATGTTTACTTTGATGTGCCCAGTGTAGACAGAAACAGATTTCTGCTCATTCTAAATCAGATACAGGAAGTAGCACCGTAAAGATTACATTTATATGAATGCATTATTGAGAGAGCGATTGCGTGTGAATTCGTTCTTCCTGGCAGCGTCTCTCTACTAATAGTGAAGCTGTGGGTTTTAGTTACTAAGAAATATATGCTCGAACCTTTCAGTTTCTAAGCTATTTTACTGATAAATCACAGAACAGTGTTGACAATGATTGTTGACGCTAATGATTCTGTGTGCGGATGTGTGAGCTATAGTTAGTTAGCATTAGTTCAGAACGGCGATTAACTTACATGTACAATAAGATGTTTAAAATGTGCATTCACCCAATTTTGAGCATCCTGATGGTGTAATTAAACATGTCATGTGGAGCGCTCTCGGAGTATGCATTTATTTGTCACTTTAACTGTTCGGAAACGGAGCGTAAAAGATTTCTTATACACGTACAACACAGCTAAAAGTATTCCTAGGGCCCTATTTTAATGATCTAAGCACATGGTCTAAAGCGCAGGGCGCAAGTTCACTTAGGGCGTGTCCGAATCCACTTTTGCTAGTTTAACGATGGGGAAAATGGTCGGCGCACGCGGCGCATGGTCTAAAAGGGTTGACCCTATTCTCTTAATGAGTAATGGGTGTGTTTTGGGATTTACTTGCGTTAAACCAATCAGAGTCTCATCTCCCATTCCCTTTAAATGCCAGTTGCGCTCGCACCATGGCAGATTTACTATTTACATGACAGAATTTGATAGTGGAAAGACAGAACGCGTCTCCAGAGCGCAAACAGACAAGCCGGATTCCACCATATCTTTATGTACACAATAATAATCTTTTACATTGTAATCCTTTTATTTTAAATATTTGGCATGTTTGTGTGCTGCTGTGCGTCCCTGTGTGTTTAATAAGCAGAGTGTATGCGCGTTGTGGACCCGCCTATAGGCGCACATTACTAACGCGCTCTTTAAATAAAAAAATAATAAATAAAAAAATAGCGAAATTGACTTTAGAGCAGGTTTCAGTTGGCCAATGGCGCAGTCTATTTCTGTTGCCTCAAAATAGCAACGCGCCAACAATGCGCCAGAACACATTGTTTTCAGATCAGCGCATGGGCCCTGCATGGGCGCACAAATGGGCCCAAATGCATTTGTTATTCACGCAGGACGTGAAAATGATAACTGCGTCAGACTGAAACTAGCAAAAAACACTAAAAGGCTATTTGTGATGTTTTGAGTATGGAGAGGCGTGACACATGAAAGGGGTGTTTGCAAGGTTGCTGGAAAATATGTTTTATTTTTGTAACTCCGCTAAGTGCCACTAGTGTCGCAGAAACAACACACTTCACCTTTAATTTGAGCCAAAAATTTATTTTTACCTTGGCCTCGCCGAGGTTTCCCAATCTGAAGTGTAAAGCCCCCAAATTATTGAGGATCTCAGGGGGAACATCAGCCTGGACCTTCTCTTGAAGGATGCGAGTGGCAGTGCCATATGCGGATAGAGCACCCTGCAGGAAAGATGGGCGATTCACAGTGAGAGAGGTGTATGTTACATGAGTCAAAACACAGGCGCATATAGAAATAGCTCTGTTACCTGAATGTCTGTTTGTTCCAAAATTTGGGCGAGCTCAATCCAGGCTTCCACATCATCGGAATATTGTACTGTGACTTTTTTCAGATGTTCCTGCAAGTAAAAAAAAAACAGACTTATAATCTCTGAGAAAAGCATTTTTTTTGTAATTCAGTTTTTGATATGTAATGTCATACTTTAGCAATGTCTCTCTTCTCCTGGTCATCCGATGTGGCATAAAGTGACCCAAGGATTTTCATGGTTTCATAATTGTTGGGATATGCCTTCAGGACCTTTTCAAAGCACTGTGCAGCATTCTCCTTGTCTCTACGATACACATACATCTGGCCCAGGCCAAAGAAGGGCAGTACAAAAGTAGATGAAGCAAACTGAGTGGCCTGATAGTAGTACTGGAAGGCTTGGTCGTAGTCCTCCTAAAAGCAAAGATGTGTGCAAGTTTATTACCAATGGTCTCTACGATTAACTTAGGCTTAAGATGCTTTTGGGAAACGCAGCCCAGGTCAATTCATGTTTGGCTTCGGTCCACATTATCAGTCTTCAAATATTTGAAAGTAAATTTCAAATGAATATTACACTTGATACTTAAGTTTGTCTAAAACTCTATCTATCTATCTATCTATCTATCTATCTATCTATCTATCTATCTTGTCATGCCTATTTATTTATTTACTATATAGCCATGTTAAAGGTGAGATAATATACAGTTAGTTAATAGTGCAAAATAATGACCGTTCAATAGAAGTGATCCCAGACCTCAACACTCCTGATCATCCTTTTGGCATCAGCGTTGTTATTGTTAACTAAAACAAACTACTAAAAATCTGTTTTGGAAACTGAAATTGAGCTGAAATAAAATAAGATTAAATATAAATATTAGATGAAAAATGTAAGCATTAAAATTAGAAATGTTGCTTTGACAACTACCTGAAATAAATTAATTTCAAGTATTACTATTACTACAATTGAGATAAACATTAATTAAAAGCTATAAAACCCTTATAAATTCAATAAAAGCAATTAACAAAATTACTAAAACTATAATATAAAAAATATATAAAATAAAAGTCAAATTCAAAATATGCGTTATATTTAGTGGACGACTGATATATCGCCAAGGCCAGTATATCGGGCGATATTTGGCATTTTTAAAATATAGGCATCGGCCAATACGTTTTTCTGATTGGCCGATGTGTTGGAAGCGGGACTTTTATTTTGACGGCGCTGAATGTAAAATTAGCGTTACCTTGTCTTTATTTGAAAAAATATGATTACCAGTCTGCACAAAATTACCAGATTACTGAGTGCCCTGTTACAGTGTTTACTTCCTTTTTATTCACATATTCATATATTTTTTAACAATTACTTTATTTGTGAAAAATACTGTAATAGGATTGCAGATTCAAGAAGTTGCCATCTTAAGTATAAGCATGTTTATTTTAAAGATTTGTTTTCTAATTTATTTCTAATTTATGAAATATTGATTAAAATAAATATAAAGTATATATATATATATATATATACAGTATATATATATACACACACACACACACACACACACATGAATTAAGTCCCTTTCTTACCTGGACATGGAAGGAGCGAGCTAACTGATAGCAGCTCTCAGCTTGCATAGCCTCCACCTCTGTGTTGTGAAACGCATGAAGAGCCAGATGCTGCACTTTGCTGTAGTCCTGAAAACCACAAAGAACATATAAAGTACAAGATCTCCACTTCTACACTGTAGATCTCAAGAGGGACCTAGCTTTACCTTTTTGAAGAAGAAATGATTGGCGAGGTGATTGAGCACCATAGGGTTGCTGGGGTCAATGGTGTAGGCTCTGGAAAGCAGCTGCACACCGTTCTTGATGGAGTCGGCCTCTTTATTGTTGAGCTCCAGCACAGCCAAACCCACCAATGCTCCCACACATTTGGAGTTGAGCTCCAGAGCTCGCCCAAAAGCCAAGCGAGCTTTCTCTAGTTTGCTGAGCTTGACAAAGCAGTGGCCCATGCCTAGTCTCACCTCAGCTGCAATAAGACAATCACACAGAAATGAGCTCTGTCAGTCTTGACCAGATAAAAGGTTAACCTGCTGACCGGCACTTTTAAACAAACATACGATAGTACGGTCGCTAATAGAGCTGTCAAAAACAAAATATTCATTTATTTTAATAGTTATAGGGTTAGTTCACCCAAAAATGAAAATTCTGTCAGTAATTACTCTCCCTCATGTTATTCCAACCCCGTAAGACTTTCGTTCATCTTCGGATGCTTTTCACAAATGAAGATATTTTTGATTAAATCTGAAAGCTGTCTCACTCCTCCATAGGCTTCTATGCAATTGAAACTTGCCGGCCCAGAAAGTTAGTAAAGACAATGTTTAAAATAGTCCAAGTGACTACAGTGGCTCAACCATAGGACGTAGGCTCACTATTGGCCGACGCTGGTCATGTGTGTGATGCTGGCCAATAGTGAGCCTACGTTCTGACGTACAACCCAGAAGCGCTGCGCTGTTACACAACGTGAACTCACTCAGAGGCCCACACAGAAGAAAATGAAGAGTTGAATAAAGTCATTATTTTTGTTTATTTTTCACACAAAAAGTATTCTCGTCGCTTGATAAACTTAAGGTTGAGCCACTGTAGTCGCTTGGACTATTTTAAACATTGTCTTTACTAACTTTCTGGGCCGGCAAGTTTCAATTATAGAGAAGCCTATGGAGGAGTGATCCAGCTCTCAGATTTAATCAAAAATATCTTAATTTGTGTTTCGAAGATGAACGAAAGTCTTACGGGGTTGGAACAACATGAGGGTGAGTAATTACTGACAGAATTTTCATTTTTGGGTGAAATAACCCTTTAAGCTTATTATGTCTCCTCACATTGACTAGCATCACAGAATATGATCATGCTATTGATTCCGCTCACCGGCTCTGCAAACCGAGAGAGAGCGGCCAACAGAGGACGGACAGCATCTAAACCTATCCTATGATCAGGTCAACAAGTAAAGGATAACAGTATTTTCAACATCTGGCAAACTCACCTGGACAGCCAGGGTTAGTGCGAAGAGCTTTCTTGTAGTAGGCCAGAGCTCCCCTGTAATCCTTTTTGTTGAAGGAGATACACGCCTTACCTGTTGAAGGACATAAACATAAATTATCATTCATAACAAGACAATATCTATCAATAACCATGAAACAGCATTCACATCCAATTTAACTTCCCTATTACGCTTACATAATAATGTGACTAATGTGGACTGATAACTGCACATAAAGACCAGGAACATGTATTACAGGATATCATACTTTTTAAGACCTTCACAAATAAAATTAATACAGTATTTGTGTACAAAACAAACCTAAAAATATCTCAAAATAAATCATGTACACTATCAGTCAAAAGTTTGGGTCTCTCATTCTCACCAAAACTGCATATATTTAATCAAAAGTACAGTAAAAACAGTAATATTGTGAAATATTATTACAATTTAACAGAACTATTTTCCATTTTAATAATTTGGAAATGTAATTTATTCCTGTGATGCAATGCTGTATTTTCAGCATCATTACTCCAGTCTTCAGAGTCACATGATCCTTCAGAAATCATTCAAATATGCTGATTTGATTTCTTATTATTATCAGTGTTTAAAACAGTTTTTGCTGCGTAATATTTTTGTGGAAACCCCAATTTAAAACTTTGGGGTAAGTAAAAAAAAAGAAAAAAAAAAAAAAAGATTATATTTAAAATAAATGGCTTTCTTTTGAACTTTCTATTCATCAAAGTATCCAGAAAAAATTACACATTAAGCAGCCCAACTGTTTTCAATAATAATAATAAGAAATGTTTCTTAAGGTCTCTGTTTTAAGTTGTAATGATATTTCACAATATTACAATATTTTTACTGTATTTTTGATTTTAAAAAATGCAGCCTTGGTGAGCTGAAGAGACTTCTTTCAAATACATTACAAAAAATCTTAATTATCACAATTACTTAATTATTATTACAAGAGCACTGTGTTTTGAATTTTTGACATTTATTTAATTCAATGAGCTCATATACTATAAAGTTTAATAATCACATTAGGCGATATCATATTTTATTGTCCCCACATTTAACATATAATCTAAGACCTCTTAAAATTATAATTTATAACGTTAAATCAAATCAAACTGGATTTAAGAAATATTAAAGGTAAGCAAGGTGGATTTTGATTTCATGTTGGCTTTAAATCAGACTTTTAAGTATATAATGATCATGTGACTTTTACCCAGGAGTGCAGGGATGTTGTTTGTCGACTGGTTAAGAACAAACTGGAACTGAGCGTCTGCTTGATCCATCTTATCTCCTTCCAGGAGACAAAAGCAAGCTCTTCCCAGCAGATGGCTCTGTGGAAATGAGAAATATCGTAATATAGTAATAAAAAAATAACAGCGATTTCTACAATATGACTATGAACACTGGAACCCTGATTTACCTGATCGTACATGATGATCTTGTCTGCCATGGTGTACAGAAGAGTGGACTGGTTGATGAGGTCCTTCTTTGCATCCTTGTTCTTCTCCTTTCGAGCCTGTTGGACATAATAAGCAGCGAGTGTGTCCAAACACGTCATCTGGTCCTTCTCGTGGTCTCTGTAATCGAGGTTTCCATCAATGCGTGCCGCCTCCAGAAGCTTGACAAAATCCTCCGTCTTGCCTTGTTTGTAGTACTCCAACTGAAAAAAGCAATAGTCGTGAGATTTCTGCGCACCAGAAAACCCTAATGAAGTCCTCATACACAAGCTTGTCACTTACAGCGAGGGCAATCCATATGTGGAGCTGTGTGTGCTCCTGTTTGAGAATACTGATGACTTCATCTCCTTCTGGAAGCTGGTCGAAGTCAAGCTCGATGACCTGAGAAAGAAAAAACATATATGAACTCATATATCGGCCACCATATCGGTATCGGCCGATACATGTTCATTTTTAATGTTATTGGCCTGATGAGAAAATTTGGCCGATATATTAGAGCCGATAAATATTGGATTATTTCCTTCAGATGTGCACTGTTCGTCGTAATGGTTTTGAATTGCTCGAAATATGACTGAAATCATTTCAAAAAAGAAAAATATGGTTAAGTGCAACATGTGCAGCACGAGTCCAATAAATAATACAATAATAAAAAAATATATAATATAATAAAATCATGTTTTTTGGTAAAAAAAAAAAATTCCCTGAGCATGTTACACAGCATGACAAATTAATAATAATAATGATGACAAATATACAATGATATGACAATAATATAATTATTATCTTAAATGATCATATAAAAAAATATATAATCATATAATAATATATAAATTATATATATAAATAATAATATATAATATATAAATAATAATATATAAAATATATAATCATATAATAAATATTTTTTTTTTTTTTTGTTGTAAAAACGCCTATTAGTCACTTACTTATTGAACAATTTTTTAGAGAGAATTAAAACATTTATTTACAAAAAGAAGTGAAGATTGTAATGTAGATTGTAAATCTAGTATTTATATTTAATTTAATTATTATAATTGTGCGTTATTGAGGTAAAATGTAATGGAAAAAATGTCAACGTTTGAACGATTTAAAATTTTACATTAAAACGCATTTGGAAACAGTATATAAACATAACAACTTACGAACTATGTTGTTCAGTTGTACAATTACAAATGTTGTTGTTGTTGTTGTAAATACCCCTGGCATATTTGTTTACATTATATGTACTATACATATATATATATATTGCTTAGTTCTAAATAAATACAAATTAAATAGCACAAAATATATCATATAGACATAAACTTCAATAGGAAAGGCTTAAAATATGATTGGATAATGTTTGTTGGCAGAACCATAAACTAAAGTATTTAGTATTTTACATCATTGCATAAGTATTGTATAATTATGACCGAGTAGCCCAAGTCTCGCGGAAGTACTTCTGTCATTCGCCTTTGTTAGTTTATGTACACTTATCAAAAGCGCGTAAATGATAGCATGTTAGCAGATGATAGCTATTCATAGATCTGTAATAAAAATACACTCAGCACCACACAGTAACAAAACGAGTCCAAACCTCATCTGTGTCCCGCAGAGGGATTTCAATAGATCCCCGAGACATAGTTGCGACTCGAGCCTAAAACCCAATATTGCAGGTTTCGGTTTGTACTTGTTCGTATCCAACAGTGATCGGAGATGCAACAGCAGCCTCTCTCTCACACACACACACACACACACACACACCAACTGAACCTGAACAACAAACTACACTACACTTCCGGGTTAGCGGTCAGACGCTTCAAAATAAAAGTCCTCAGAAACTCCTCATACATGCGCTCGACTCGTCCATCTTTAAATCGACAACATTTTAGTGACCTTTCTGTCTTTACTAGTTCTTTTTCTTTTTTTAGTCATCCTGCGCTGTGACAAATGATTAAAAAATACAAACATAAGCCAAAGTTAAGGAAGTAAATGCTGTTAAAAATAGTTTTTAAAATAGTTGAGTTTAGTATAGCATGTTAGTTACACAGATAATAATAATAATAATGATGATAATAATACTAATAACAAATATACAACGATGTGATAATAATATAATTACATCTAAAATTATAATATTATATATAATATGACTAGTAGACATACTGCTAATAATAATATTCAATGAAATGATCATGTATAATTATATATAAATTGTAATATAATTTTATATAGAAAAATTATAATAACCGCAACAAAATATATAATAGTATAATTATTATTCTAAAATTATAATATTATATATAATATTACTAGTAGTATTACTGCTGCTGCTGCTGCTACTATACCAATAATAAATATACAATTAAATTCTAATGCATAATTATATCTAAAATTATTATATAATATGAAATAGATAAATAATACTAAGAAATATACAATGAAAAGATAATGTATATATATAAATATTAATATATTATATAGATAAATAATAATAACCACAACAAAATATACAATATTATAATCGTATAATTACATCTAAAATTGTAATATTACTAGTAGTACTACTGCTATAGTATATATAATATATATATATATACATAAATATGATAATAGTGATATCTAAAAATATAATATAATATTATATAGATAAACAATAATGTTGTTGTTGTTATTATATTTAGAAATGATATTTTCTGACTGAGAGATGCGTTGGAGGTTGGATATGTTTGAAGAAATGGACAAGGACAATGAGTGGGTGGTGCTGATAGTGATGAGTGCTGGCCTTGAATCATTTGATATGGAAAACTGCCGAATGTTAATGAAATGGTCCACTACAACATTGTTCAGTCCTGCTAGAGGCACACGGGCGGTGAATGGAGGGTGTTTGGGGGAGGTATAGCATGTCATCTGGTTTTGATGTGTGTCAGTGTGTGTCTATGATGAAAAGAGGCCAAGGCTCTCTAAAGATCAGCTGTTGCTTTGAGATTTACAAGCAACACGGATGTTTCACACACACGGCAGTGATGTTTGACTGTACACAGATCAGCCATGCTGTTTTGAAAATGTCATTCTTGTGTGTTCTAAAAGGATTACATTCAGCTAAAAAGGTATGTCATTTTCCAGTGCATTATATGAGTATACATATTCATCATTCTATTATTTCTGATGTCTCAGTTGTTGTCTGTCTATATTTCAGTAAAACTATGGAAGAACACATGAGTTAATATTGACTAGTTCTGGAAAATGTATGTTTCTTGGTATTGCAGATATGATTTGTGTAACAGTACCAGAAGAGTGTCTTTTCTCTGGTTGTCAGAGGCTATGGCTTCAGAGAAGCCGAATGGACAACAGGGGTCTTTAGAAGAAGACGTTGTGTCCCATCTCTCCTCTTTCAGGCCCGTGTCACAGAGTCATGCATCCAGCGTCCCAAGCCTTTCCGTTGACTCCGGGACATATTCACTGGAGCGCTGCCATATGCTCGAGAGCTGTGAAGGTGATCTGATGCTTTACTAGCATTTCGTTAAGTCTTCTCTTAATTACAGTCATCTTACCTGTGACTTCTCATTACTTTAGATTTTCCATCAGAGAGTGCTCTGTGTGATGAAACAAATGGCTTTTCAGAGGAAGAGCTCCTGAACATTACTTTTGAAGCATGTGACACTACTGGCAAAGGTGAGACCTTCTCTTTCAGCAGTGCTATAGACAAGCTTGTTACACTACACAATCTTATACACTACTGTTCAAAAGTTTGGGCTCGGTGTAACTTAAAAATATATATTTTTATTTGGCAAGGGCACATTGATCAAAAGCAGTGTTTGGGAAAAATACTTTTAAAAGTAATGAGTTTCAATATTCCAC
The DNA here is from genome assembly GCF_963993115.1 of Abramis brama. Lineage (NCBI taxonomy): Eukaryota > Metazoa > Chordata > Actinopteri > Cypriniformes > Leuciscidae > Abramis > Abramis brama. The sequence continues at coordinate 56,858,450 of NC_139965.1, read as the reverse complement.
TACTCCCTGTAAGTAACTAATTGCGTTACTTAGTTACTTTTTATGGAAAGTAATGCATTACATTACTTTTGCGTTACTTTTTTATCACCTGGTCTGGGCTTATTTGTTTGTTTTTAATAACAAAAACAACAACAAAAAAATTCTATTGTTGGCAAATGTAAATGCCATTTTACAACAATAGTGAAAGAATAATGAATGAATATTAAATGAATTCTCAGACTGAAGAAGATGCAAATTCACACCTGTACAGTAGAGGGCGCCGCTCAAATAAACCTCTCACCTGTGCTGTCATTCTGGGTCGCAGAAGAATAGGACGCGGGGGAAGAAAGTAACACTAATACTTCAGCAATAAAAATGAAAAGAATTAAACAAAAAATATTTTTGCTCATTTTTATGGCTGAATTGCATTGCATCATCAAAGGTCAGAAGCAAAGACTGTGGTTGATAAAGCGAGATTAAATATACATAAAGTAGCCTATATTTGCGTTATTCAACATATTTAATTATTGCAGGTTTGTGTAATATTCCAAGCTTGCATTTCACTGTTTTTATTCAAAGTAACACAAAAGTATCGTGTCACATTACTTTACATTAAAAGTAACTAGGTAATGTAATTAGTTACCTTTTAGGGAGTAATGAAATATTGTAACAAATTACATACTTAAATTACATGATTTTTTTAAGGAATTTTCCCCAACACTGACAAGTGAAAGGAAATACATTTACATAATGTTTTAAATAAATGCTTTTCTTTTGAACTTTCTATAAATCAAATATTCCTGAAAAAAAGTATCATGATTTACACAAAAATATAAAGCAACTGTTTTCAACAATACTATTAAGAAATGTTTCTTGAGCAGCAAATCAGCATATTAGATTAATTAGGGTGATTAGGATCATGTGACACTGAAGACTGGAGAAATGATGCTGAAAATACAGCTTTGATCACGGGAATACATTACATTTTAAAACAGAAAACAGTTATTTTAAACAGTCATTCTCTGTTGCCTACAGGAGAGGTTCAGGCCTCCACCGTGCTGCAGTATCTCCAGGCCATGACTCTCCAAAGCTCCGGTCAGGACAAGCTGACCCACTTACGACATATGTTGGACCCAGAGAGCCAGGACCAGCCTGTTAGCAGAGATGTGTTTCATGCCACCATGAGAGAGTGGATCAGCCAGTGCTGCCGAGACGGGTGAGAGATAGGTGAACGTGATCTCAACAAGTACCACATGTTCCTCAACATCTTTGTTGATCCTGGAACAACTCTCCAATCAACCAATCAGATTTGAGGGTCAAGTTTACAGTTTATGTCAAGTTTAGGCTTAGAACCAGGGTGAGGTGCTTCAACATCAGTGTTATTCACCTGTCATCTCCCTCTGATTTTAGGGAAAAGTTATGGGTAGGGTTAGGTTTAGGGGTAGGGATGGGGTAAGGACTAAATTTTGGGACAGGAATGTTATTCCAGGATCAACAAAATATGTCCGTGTCCGTGAGGGTTACGGGCAGACACGATGCCAGGGTTGTGACTATATATAATGTGATATTGCTGACTTTAAGTGTATAAACATTGAATTTCATGCACAGAACTCCTGAGGATAAAAACCAGGCAACAGGATCAGCCTTAAGAAAATTATCTAGTAAGTGAATAACTACCATTTAAAAGTCTTTTTATTTTTTTATGTGAAGTCTTCTATGCTCACCGGGGCTGCGTTTATTTGATCACTAAAAACAGTAATATTGTAAAATATTATGACATTTTTAAAGAACTGTTTTCTGTTTGAATATATTTTAATTTGTTCTTGTGATGGAAAGCTGAATATTCAGCATCATTTCTCCAGTCTTCAGTGTCACACGATCCTTCAGAAACAACTTTTGCAGTTTTTGCTGCTTGATATTTTTGTGGTACCCATGATACACTGCATTCAATAGATTTTTTGTTTAAAGGGGTGGTATAATGCCCTTTTCACAAGATGTAAAATAAGTCTCTGATGTCCCCTGAGTGTGTATGTGAAGTTTTAGCTCAAAATACCCCACAGATATTTTTATAAAGCATGTTAAAATTGTCACTTTTTGAGGGTGAGCAAAAACGCATCGTTTTTGTGTCTGTTCCTTTAAATGCAAATGAGCTGCTGCTCCCGGCACAGGGGGCGGAGCTTCAACAGCTTGTGTCCTTTTACCTCACACAGACATGCACTGAACATTTCAAACACTTTTAGCGTTTTATGTTCAAACTGGAGTCAGACAATGATGGAGAGACTCAAGAAGAAGTGACAACATGTAGAAGCAACAGGTCATTTCTGAATGGTTAGTTGTTGAATTTATGTAGCTTATGTGTAGTTATCTTCCACTCATTGATTAGCATATTCTGCCTTGATAATCTATAAATCGCGTTCCAGGGGCGGGGTTTATGTAAATTTTAGGGTTAGTGATGTCACTAACCCGGGAGGAATGTCGTGTAGTCCCTACCAGCCGTTTGTTGTAGTCCTTAAAAAGCAATTTTATCTTTTTATCTATTTTAACAAAATATCTCCCTTTGCTTTGAACTTTGAGCGTTGTAACTTTGCAGATGTTGTTTATGCTCAAACAGAAACATTACACACTAAATAAAGTTACAAAAGTGAAATCATATTCAACCACCCCTTTAAAGAAATAAATACTTTTTTTGAGCAAGCATTAAATTGATTAAAAGTGACAGTAAGGACACCTATAATATTGCGAAAGATACTATTTTAAATAAATGCTGTTCTTTTGAACTTTCTATTCAGCAAAGAATCCTGAAAATGTTTCTTTGCTGAAAATTTGTAACTGTGACATTTGAAACTCATACTGTTCCTTAGGGACTGACTATCATCTTCCTTTAAACGAGGCCACGTTCACAGATGGAGCTGAATGTCATTGGTTAGTTCAGTCCTTTCATTGCATCTGTCTTTTTACTCGTTTTGATTTGATTGGGTCTTCACGAGCATCTGCCATTTCAGCACCAGTCTCTGATTCTGTCTGATTTCAGTGAGTCTGGAGATCTGTCAGCTTTAGTGTCTGAGCTCACACACACACAGCACAGGTTGAGTGAGCAGAACATCAGTCTGCTGAGGAGTGTTTCTCAGTGTGAGGACACCATCCTACAGCTCAGTCTCGAAGTGTCAGAGCTGCACACCAAACTGGCCAGGTATATCCACTCCAACATGCACCACAAAGCAGAGACCACTGGATCTCAGCATATGCATGTTAGATATATGTGACCCTGGATCACAAAACCAGTCATAAGTCGCACGGGTAAATCTGTGGCAATAGCCAACAATACATTGTATGGGTCAAAATTATAAATTTTTCTTTTATGCCAAAAATCATTAGGATATTAAGTAAAGATCATGTTCCATGAAGATATTTTGTAAATTTCTTACCGTAAATATATAAAACATTTATTTTTGTGAGTGCATGCAGTATAATTGCGAACACAAATGGACAACTTTAAAGGCAATTTTCTCAATGTTTAGTTTTTTTTTGCATCCTCAGATTCCAGATGTTCAAATAGTTGTATCTCGGCCAAATATTGTCCTATCATAACAAACCATACGTCAATGGAAAGCTTATTTATTCAGCTTTCAGATGATGCATAAATCTCAATTTAAAAACATTGACCCATGTGACTGGTTTCGTCATCCAGGGTCACATATGTGACCCTGGACCACAAAACCAGTCATAAGGGTAAATTTGTTGACATTGAGATTTATGCATCATCTGAAAGCTGAATAAATAAGCTTTCCATTGACGTATGGTTTGTTATGATTTATGGCTGAGATACAACTATTTGAACATCTGGAATCTGAGGATGCAAAAAAATCTAAACTTTGAGAAAATCGCCTTTAAAGTTGTCCATTTGTGTTCGCAATTATACTGCATGCACTCACAAAAATAAATGTTTTATATATTTACGGTAGGAAATTTACAAAATATCTTCATGGAACATGATCTTTACTTAATATTCTAATGATTTTTGGCATAAAAGAAAAATCGCTAATTTTGACCCATACAATGTATTGTTGGCTATTGCCACAAATATACCTGTGCGACTTATGACTGTTTTTTTGTGGTCCAGGGTCACACACACACACACACACACACACACACACACACACACACACACACACACACACACACACACACACACACACATATATATATATATATATATATATATATATATATAGTCAACATAGTCTACATTGTACTCAATCAATCAATCAATCAATAGTAAACAATGTCATCAATATAATATAATAAAAATGTTAACATGTATTCTTTTGTCTTGTTCAGTGCGCAGCTGTATGTGGCGCGAGCACGGTCCCTCTCAGAGGAGCTTGATGAAACCCAGTGTGCGCTGAGGGAGAGCCAGGACGAGGCCGCAAGAGCACAGGCCAGCAACTGTGTATTAGTATGAATCATTCATGCTCATGATCTTAATAATAATGATATGGTTTTATAAATGACTATTCTTACTCAATAACTTGACATTTGTCTTTTAGATAAAGGGAAGTGAACGCTTGAAAGCTCTAATCCAAATAACTGAAGAAAAGGTATTGACTTTGTCTTTGATAAACGTTTCTATTTCAGCAGTACTGGGGCACAGGACCCCATCAGAAAAGTGTGTCCATATTTTGATACTTTTATATATATACATTTATACATCATATAAACATACAAACATTTTTTTTTTTTACCTCATCCTGCACAATTTTGGTTTTCTTTCTTATAAAATATACCTTTACTATTTCAGTTTGAGAAATAGTTGCAAACGAAACTGTCCGAATTAATCAAACTGAAACCTTTTTGCGAACACGTTTATTTACGATTAGGTTAAAAAAGTGTGTATGGAAAACCCTTTTCCGCCACATAAGGGGGGGGGGAAATCGTTCTTTGGTAAATCTTAACGGCATAAAAAGTTCTGAAAAAATTTGAATAACAAATTAGGAAATTATTAAGTCATAAAATTATGATAAAAAGTTGTAATGTCTTAAAAAAGTCACAATTAAGACATTAAAAATGTGAAAATATGAGATAAAAGGCGAAATTCTCAAAGCCATAACATATTGTCAAATTATGAATTATATAAAAAAATCTAAATTATGATACATTTTTTGTAATAATTTTGACTTTTTATGTCATAGTTTTTACTTTTTAAGTCATAATTTCGACTTTTCATCTCTTAAATATGACTAAGTATGTCATAATTTGGACTTTTCAACTAAAATTATGATTTACAATAGTATGATTTTTTTCTGATGAGGCTATAAGAGATTCATTCACGAATAGTTCTGTTATTTATTTAGTCACAATATCTTCCACAGAGTGAAAAATTAACCCTTGAGAAGAACCTTGCTGAAGATCGAATGAACAAACTCAGAAGAGAAAACTCTGAATTAAGGGTGAGAGAGTCCTCAAGTGTGCAGTTACTTTACTGGCCACAGGGGGAGCTATATTAACTCTGTCTGATGATGTTTACAGGGGAAATTAGAGGAATCTCATATGGAACTGGCTGTGAAAAACAGGGACCTTACAAAGGTGATAATAAACTTGGTGATGATTGATTTTAGTCCTAGAAACAGAGTTGAGTACATTTGTGTCTTTCTTTATGGCATTTGTTGTTTATTTCACATAGAAAAACATCCTGCTGGAAAAGCTGAAGGACACTCACTATGAAAGTCACAAAATTATCGAGGTATTCCAATGTTGAGTCCATTTTGAACATGTGAAATAATGGTTTGACTGTTCAGTGATGGCGTTCTGTTGTCTGCTAATGCATCTGAAGGGCCTGCAGTCAGAATTGATGAGACTACAAGAGCACTCACAGCAAGCACTCTTCAGGTAAACTCATGGACGCAGCTCTTCGTCGCTCTGTTGTTTCATTTGCAGGAAAATTCAATTGGTACTTGTGAAAAGCAGCAAAAATGAACCATTGTTTGGCCTCTAAATCAGGGGTTTTCAAACTGGTGTCTGGAAAAGTCTAGAGAAAAACTGTAAAAAAAAATAATAATAAAAAAATAAAAATAAATAAATAATAAGATTAAAAATAAATTAGATTAAAATAAACAAATAAATATAAAATGTGATTAAAATTAAAAGTCACATATTAAGTAGATTTAATTGGATTAGAATAAATACAATTAAATAAACAAACAAATTAATACATTGATTTATTAATAAATTAATACATTAATCCCAAACCATGTTACAGAAAGACCATTATTGTGAAAGACAAAGCATTTTTACATAATTTTACTAGTCATTTTTCCCTGTGATAATAGTCAATAGAGTATTGAACATTTAATTGTGTGATACATTTTTTTTACAAATCCTATTACATAATATGTGTATACATAGTTTTGTTTCAATGCTTTGTTTAAATGTTAAACATTTTTGGCAGGTTAAATAAATACCACTTCAGCTCTGATGGTCGACAGAGGACAGGTGTGACGAACCATCAGTCTCTTCACCGTGAGATTCAGGATGCTCAGCCGGTAATAGTACATTAGTTCATTCACATACAGTAAACTGCTTACAGTATGTTAACCCTCTGATGCATGAATTATTACATTCCTGAACTCTTTTAAATTATAGCTTTAAGTTTAGTGGACAACTTGCATTTATTGTTATATATTATAAAGTATTTTATGTTTTAAAATATTTTAAATAACATACTATGATTTTCCTAGAAAATACAGATTCTGTTAGTTGTTGAGCTGTTTAAAAGACTGAAGAAACCCTTGTGAAAAAGAAGCGTGCTTAAAAGGTGCATTGAAATCTCAAGTATATATATTTATATGTTTTTAAAACTACACGTACTTGCAAATAATATAATATTAATGAAAGAAAAGGCAATGTAAAGAGAGAGTAGCCTACACTTGCATGAATATTTCTTAACACACTTATGTACACTTAAGTAATTATGAAAATTACAAATAAAGATGTACTTGAGTGGGCCAAAAGTTTTCTATAAAGTTCAGCTAATTGTATTTAATATAACTTTAAACTATGATAGCCTATAATTACTTTGCAGTTTAGTGAAACATTACATTCAGTTCACACATAAGTATTCTTTTAAAGTATATTGTTTATCTAATAATTACTCATTTAAAAAGTAGCCTATATTAAAGTTTACTTCTTTTTCACAAGGGAAGGCTGCAATAAGTTTCAATCCGCTCGTCAATCTGCGTTACATGTTTTTGCCAGTAGGTGGCGATATGTGACTGCCTTTATGATCATACCCCTGTTATATAATCTGTTCAAAAGGGACTAATCCATTCAGAAATGAAGCAACTGAATAGATTCTGTTTTGTCTCAGCTTCGAACAGTTCTTGTTAGTGGCCCAAAAATAGACCAGAAATAGAAGGAACTAGGAATATGTCTTTAAAATGTAAGATACTTGACTTATTGTGTATTGAACTGTTGTTTAAAAGCAATATAAGTGAAATGTGACGTGAAGGCCAAGTATGGTAACCATACTCCGAATTTGTTCTTTGCATTTAACCCATCCAAGTTAGTGCACACACATTATGATTAGTGAACACACACACACACACACATATATATATCACACCCATTATCGTGGTGTTGGTCTGATTATCTAGTCGGACATATTGAACTTTCAAACAGAATCGTCCATGGTGGTTTCCATGCAGAATCTGTAAAAAAAAAAAAAGCCATTTGGTTTTAAACAGTTTTACATGTGGAAGTAAAATGGATGTGCTATGTCCACTTCTACTCTTCTTTCAGTCCCAGAATGTGGCCATGGAGATGATTTGCGGTTCTCTCAGCCAGATCTTACCCACCGTCCCCCAGAGAGGAGACATTCAGAACCTCCAAAATATCAGGCCTGTAGAGATGTCCCATATCCTGCACACACAACTCTCGGAGACTGTGAGAAACACACACACACACACACACCACCAACATCATATACTGCTGGGGTTTTCTCTTAAATTACTAAAGTAATAACAGAGAGTGAAATATATTGTACAGTTTATTAATATTGTTATTCAATCATACCAGAATTTGGACTTATTTTGGGACTTGCTGGTCAAGTCAAGTCACCTTTATTTATATAGCACTTTATATAATACAGATTGTTTCAAAGCAGCTTTACAGTGATAACAGGTGATAAAATAATGTGTTTTCGGCTGTTGTTCAGCTGAAGTCAGTTCAGTGTTGATTCAGATCTGTTGTAAAGATCATCAATTATTAAATTACGGTTAGATAATACATTTTATGGTTTCAGCCATAAAACAGTCCTGCAAAAATGTAAAGCCATCGTCCAGCTCAGTTCAGCTCTCATACAGCAGCGTCAGTGCAGTCAGTTAGTCACATTAAGAGTATAATCACCTGTCATTTTTGTGCATAATTACTGAAATTGTGATCCTGTACAGAATATAATCTGTGACACTGGTTATACTTTACATTTTAAATATGCTTTTACAATTTATTAATTATAATTGTCATTTTCAAAATTATATAATTGTCCGTTCTTGTAATATTATTTTTGCATTTATTTTAAATTGAATATTATTTTTACAATAGTGGTATCAAGTGATTGCATTTATTTGATATATTAAAAAGTGCACATACAGTAAAATATATATATATTTAATATAATCTAACGGTGAAATCAGGCATTATGATATATATATATAGAAAATACTGAATATTATGTATATTAGTATATATAGATAGATAGATAGATAGATAGATAGATAGATAGATATAGATAGTATCATTAAACCTCTAGAAGTTTTTAATTCATCCCACATGCTTTACATATAAATATAAAGGAGGTGTTCAATGGCTCGTTCATGTTAAAAAATTTGTGGAAAAATTACAAAAATACAAGTTCTGTGGATAATGCAGTTTGCTTTTTTTTTGTGCTAATTTTGTGATTGCAAAATCCTGGAGGGACTGAATTATGTGTGTATATACACATTATGTCACGGGGGTGGTTGTGCAAACACACACGAAGATGATGGCAAATAAGTAAGATTTAATAAATTCAATGAGTAATCCAAACAGGAACAGAGCAACATACAACACATCCACTAAAGACGACACTAAACGGATAGAGAACCTAACACACATACAGATGTGATGTTGATGGTGATTGATGAGTGCACAGCTGAACATAAGTCTGTGATAACAAATGTATGATTAAGGCAGACGATGATGAAACACAGAGTCCAAACAAACGTGATTGACAATATATGTGTCTGATAAAGTCAAAATTAAGTATGTGTTCTGAGTTTGTCACACCACAGGAAAAATGTGTTATTAGCCACCTAGCCAAATTTGAATGAAAAAAAAAAAAGCCGTCAAGTAATAAGCTATCAAAATCTTGAAAAAATTAACGCTGGGGGCGTGTCCGCTGGCTGCGCTGAAACCACGCCCACTCGCGGGAAAGTTGAGTCGCGGGCACACGCACTGCCAATGATGGCACCAGTTGTCGGCGCGACGGGAGGATGAACGCCGAGGCGGAAGATAGTCGGCTCGGCCCCATTCACCAGTAACAGCGGATTATCAGTGAATCCCAGCTGTCTCCGAGTCCGACGAAAGTTTATAAAAACTATCCTGTGTAAAATGATCACTACAGAGGCGGGTGTTGGTGGTGATCCTCAGCTCTCCATCAAGGTGGCTCTTCACAAAATTAATCCACCTCTTCTTGATAATTGATATGATCGATTTTCGGAAATTTAAATAAGGACACCGATCTGTTTTGTAAGTGATCGCATCCAGGTAATACGCATTTCCGTGACGAAGGCATAACGTTAGCTAGCTAGCAAACTGTAGGCTGTAGGCTAGTAAATAATAATAACCTGTAACCCGTGTTTTTCCAACCTTATACCCGTGAAAGTGCACTGGAACGGCAGTCAAACCCGTGACTTCCCACCCGTGAACTCTTACTAGATCGATGTACTCCCAGTTACGAGTTGGAAAAACACAGGTTACAGGTTACTGAGTGACAGTAACTCGCGAGCGGCGAACTGATAGGGGAGGGGCCAGCCTCAGTGGCTCCAGTGCGTCATCGACAGTAGGGGCGGGGCCAGGAGCTCAGTGGGGCCAGGAGCTCAGTGGCTCCAGTGCGTCATCGACAGTAGGGGCGGGGCCAGGAGCTCAGTGGCTCCAGTGCGTCATCGACAGTAGAGGCGGGGCCAGGAGCTCAGTGGCTCCAGTGCGTCATCGACAGTAGGGGCGGGGCCAGGAGCTCAGTGGCTCCAGTGCGTCCATAGAGATATACATACAGTGTATCTATGCAGTGCGTCATCGAGCCACCGTTTTAGCCCCGCCCAAAAAATCTTGAACAGAGCAATGGTGAAAAACTGTTTAACGGTCTAACTCCACAATTCAGTACTTCACAGTTCTTGTGTTTTAGCAATACATTTCTAACATTTATAATGTGTTTAGATTTTATTTTTTAGAATTGCCTTTACAGGGACTTTAACTAAAACTAAAACCATAAAAAAATTGTTTCTTGAAATGAAATAAATTTTGACTCAAAATAAAATGCATCAAAGAAATTACTTATTTCATTTCACCCAGTTGCCAAGGAAACATTTCTCTTTTTTATTTAATTTAACTTAATGTACTAAAATAGCTAAAAGTAAAACTGAAAAAAAAAATATATATATATATATACAGTGAGGAAAATAAGTATTTGAACACCCTGCTATTTTGCAAGTTCTCCCACTTGGAAATCATGGAGGGGTCTGAAATTGTCATCGTAAGTGCATGTCCACTGTGAGAGACATAATCTAAAAAAAAAAATTCCAGAAATCACAATATATGATTTTTTAACTATTTATTTGTATGATACAGCTGCAAATAAGTATTTGAACACCTGTCTATCAGCTAGAATTCTGACCCTCAAAGACCTGTTAGTCTGCCTTTAAAATGTCCACCTCCACTCCATTTATTATCCTAAATTAGATGCACCTGTTTGAGGTCGTTAGCTGCATAAAGACACCTGTCCACCCCATACAATCAGTAAGAATCCAACTACTAACATGGCCAAGACCAAAGAGCTGTCCAAAGACACTAGAGACAAAATTGTACACCTCCACAAGGCTGGAAAGGGCTACGGGGAAATTGCCGAGCAGCTTGGTGAAAAAAGGTCCACTGTTGGAGCAATCATTAGAAAATGGAAGAAGCTAAACATGACTGTCAATCTCCCTCAGACTGGGGCTCCATGCAAGATCTCACCTCGTGGGGTCTCAATGATCCTAAGAAAGGTGAGAAATCAGCCCAGAACTACACGGGAGGAGCTGGTCAATGACCTGAAAAGAGCTGGGACCACCGTTTCCAAGGTTACTGTTGGTAATACACCAAGACGTCATGGTTTGAAATCATGCATGGCACGGAAGGTTCCCCTGCTTAAACCAGCACATGTCAAGGCCCGTCTTAAGTTTGCCAATGACCATTTGGATGATCCAGAGGAGTCATGGGAGAAAGTCATGTGGTCAGATGAGACCAAAATAGAACTTTTTGGTCATAATTCCACTAAACGTGTTTGGAGGAAGAAGAATGATGAGTACCATCCCAAGAACACCATCCCTACTGTGAAGCATGGGGGTGGTAGCATCATGCTTTGGGGGTGTTTTTCTGCACATGGGACAGGGCGACTGCACTGTATTAAGGAGAGGATGACCGGGGCCATGTATTGCGAGATTTTGGGGAACAACCTCCTTCCCTCAGTTAGAGCATTGAAGATGGGTCGAGGCTGGGTCTTCCAACATGACAATGACCCGAAGCACACAGCCAGGATAACCAAGGAGTGGCTCTGTAAGAAGCATATCAAGGTTCTGGCGTGGCCTAGCCAGTCTCCAGACCTAAACCCAATAGAGAATCTTTGGAGGGAGCTCAAACTCCGTGTTTCTCAGCGACAGCCCAGAAACCTGACTGATCTAGAGAAGATCTGTGTGGAGGAGTGGGCCAAAATCCCTCCTGCAGTGTGTGCAAACCTGGTGAAAAACTACAGGAAACGTTTGACCTCTGTAATTGCAAACAAAGGCTACTGTACCAAATATTAACATTGATTTTCTCAGGTGTTCAAATACTTATTTGCAGCTGTATCATACAAATAAATAATTAAAAAATCATACATTGTGATTTCTGGATTTTTTTTTTCAGATTATGTCTCTCACAGTGGACATGCACCTACGATGACAATTTCAGACCCCTCCGTGATTTCTAAGTGAGAGAACTTGCAAAATAGCAGGGTGTTCAAATACTTATTTTCCTCACTGTATATATGAAAATAATTGCCATAAAAAAACGAATAAAACAACATATAGCCTACACACAACCAAATGACTGAAAAAAAAGTAATAAAATTAATAAAAACTACAATATTATCTCAAAGATACTAGAAAAACACTGTAGTGAAAAACACTGTAGTTGACCCTTAAAATGAACTGTTGTTCCAAACATGCAGTACTTTCTTTCTTTGTATTATCTGCTCTTCAGGACAAAGTTGGCAACAGTGCGAGTGAGAAGTTACAGAGACTCTCTCTGCAGGACCAACAACAGCATGGAAGTTCTAGGCATCAGCTGGTGACACTGTAATACATCATTTCCATTATCCTCTGGCATCTTTTAATGTTGCATGACATTGATGAACATGTTGTCCATCATGCTTTCCAGTCTAAAAGAGCTGGAGCTTCTTGAAGCTCCGCTGGCAGCGCGAGGACAGCTCAAGGCCAAGCGTCAGACACAGGAGGCTCACATAGCGGCTGCCATCACCTGGTGGAGGGGTCAGACTGCCCGAGATCCACAAGAGGCTGTGGCACACATGCAGAAACAGATCCAAAGCCTGGAGGTCGATCGCACGAAAGCCCAGGTGGAAGAGACGAAGCGTGGCGTGAGGGAGCTTCTCAAAGACCAGGGAACCAGCACACGGGAAGATGCTCAGTTTCACTTCAGAGATGTGGCTGTGATCACGGATTCATCAGTAGAAGAAGACCTGCTGAAGTCCCTGAGGAAAGTAGAGGACATGGTGAAGCACATGGGCAGCGAGAAGAGGATAGAGGCCGTCAGCATGAGGGTGGAGAGAGCGTTAAGCAGAGCTGAAACCACTGAGAGTCAACTCAGTGCCCTGGAGGACACACAGGTCTCTGCGAACACACAGGTGTGGACTGACACAATTTCTGGAATTACCAAATGCATTTACACCGCCAGTCAAAAGTTTAGAATAATTCAGATTTTTGAAAAGGCTGCATTTATTTGATCGAAATTACAGTAAAAATAGTAATATTCTGAAATATTATTTAAAGTAACTGTTTTCTGTTTGAATATATTTTAAAATGTCATTCCTGTGATGCAAAGCTGTATTTTCCTCATCATTACGCCAGTCTTCAGTGTCACATGATCTTTACGAAATCATGTGCTGGTTTGGTTATTATTGGTGCTTCATTATTAAGAAAAAATCTTATTATTATCAATGTTGAATTTCTTTTTACCACTTAATATTTTTGTGGAAACTATCATACAGTTTTCAGATTCTTTGATGAATATAGAAAAACAGCATTTATTTGAAATAGAAATCTTTTGCATAATACATATAAATGTCTTTACTGCCACCTTTGATCAGATTAATTTTGCTGAATAATAGTGTGTGTATATACTGCATATATACATACATACATACTCACACATATATATATATATATATACACACATTCAATCTTTCTTACCCCAAACTTTTTAATGTATCACAGCTTACACAAAAATATTAGTCAGCAAAAAAAGTTTGAAAAAAACATTGATCATAAGAAATCTTTCATGAGCATCAGATCATAATATTAGAATGATTTCTGAAGGATCATGTGACACTGAAGACTGGAGTAATGATGCTGAAAATTCAGCTTTACATCACAGGAATAAATTACATTATAAAATATATTCAAACAGAAAATAGTTATTTTAAATTGTAATAATATTTCACAATATTAAAGTTTTTACTGTATTTTTGATCAAATAAATGCAGCCTCGGTGAGCAGAAGAGACATTCCAAACTTTTTAAATGGTAATTTATATGAAGTTTGTTACCTGCATGCAATGGCTATAATTGATCTAACATGTTCTTTGTTTTGTTCTAGTCGTTATGTATGTCTCGGTCTGTGGCTACTGGAGTCCTGGATTGTAGCTCAGCTGACATCCCGTCCTTTTCCACACCACAGCCTCTCACTCAGGAAAGCGCCCTCACTCCATTTTCATCCAAAAACGGTATTGACTCCGAAGATATCCTTGTCATACTTTGTATGTTGTTGTTCCAGTTGTGACATTGCGGAAATAGAAACAATTTCTAAAGGGGCTTTCGCACCAGAGGAACATTTTCATAGTTCCTGTAACTATTGGCAGAAGTACCCGCTTTTTGGCATGTTTGCACCGCAGGAACTGGGAATGATTTTAGGATTTTAGATTTTCACATGGGCAGTTGTAGGGACTAGCCGCCCGGGCCGTCCCCTGAGAACAAAATTTCCCCCAGGGCCATTTTTCTGGTCACTTACGTCCTGCCGTTCTGGTTGTTGTGAGGGACTTTTATTTTGACGGCACTGAGAACGCCAGAGCCTGAGCACACAGCGCTCCCATTCTCCGTCGTCATTAGTTTCTAATGTTTAACAGTCCTATGTAATATGATATTAGATAGAACTGTTAAACACAGAAAGTAAACTGGACACTCAAGGGCATAAAAAATGGGACAAGCCCAAAATGGCTTAACACTAAGCTTTTTTTGTCTTAACCACAAATTTAACAAAAAATATAAGCAAATGCACTACTTTTACACATATATTTATATTAGTTGTATTCCATTTTTAATTCAGCCTGTGTAAAAGGATTTTTCAGTAGGACTCTGCTGGTTACATCATGATGCCAGTTGCGTAAAATGGCCCTTTTGAGTGAAAAACTGAATTATTTAATCACTCATTTCTTTTAAAACCACTAATTCATTCAGGAATTAATACGTTTTTTATGAGTGAGTCGTTGAATCTTTCACTCAACCGAGTTCATTCATTCAGCCTCTTCTGTATGTTGTTTAGAGTCGCAGAACTATTCATTCTGCTTTGCTTTTCTTTGGAAATATTTTTCCAAATAGTTGACATATTTTAATTGTTCAAGTTTTTTATTTAACTGCTGAATAAAAGCAATATCACAGATTATTCGATTCATGATGAACACTGACTGGCAACAAACGGAAGTGCTAGAATAATGATAATAATAACGCAATCTTGTTATCCATTGTTTGGAAACGTTGTTAACTAAAAATATAACTATAATAAAAAAATCACTGAAATAAAGGTGAAATAAAATATAATTATTAGATGAAATATTTAAACTTAAATTAGAAATATTGCTTTGGCAACTAACTGAAGTTTATGCTAAATAGAAAAATAAAAAACAAACTAATAAAGTTGACAAGCACATAAAATTACTAAAGCATAAACTAAAATGAAAATTAAAACTGAAAAATATTCATACATAAAACTAAAATATATATTTTTTTCTTCTTACACAGAAGTGACACCATTATCACCTCATCAAGTACTTTATGAATTATTAATCCCATGTTTTCCTTATAAAAACTTACAAAATGAGATGGGGTGTCTAAAAACCGAGAACAAGCAACACAACAGATCAACAGAAATAAATCATAAACCAACCCAACGCTATAGCATCTGCTTTTTTAACATAACTCAATGAGTTTTTCTTTATGTGTGGTATTTGTGTGTGTGTTCTCTCATGGTGTAACCTCCTTCCTGCTGTGTCTGTAGGGAGCTCTGTGGCTTTGGCCCAAGTGCAGATGCTGTTTCGAGTTGAAGGAAATACAGATTCTCAGTTCACACATGCGATAAGTGTAGACGGTTTGTGGAATAGCAAGTTGCTGTGCTTGTTTGCTCACTAAACAAAAGCAGATGTCTGTGTAAGTGTGTGTATAAGTGTGTGTATATCTGAGACAAACACCGTCTTCACAAGCCTTTTCCCTCTGGATGATGAAAAGTGTTGCATTTGCTTATCAAATGAGTAGAGCGAAGTGAAGTGAAATATGCATGATATAATACGGCTGACCGTCTCACATATGCTTTGTGTTTTATGGCTGATGTCTACTGTTTCACGGAGATAACATTGCGTGCCAGTGTGTTTCAAAAACAATCACACTCTCTCAGCAAAAGAGCACAATTACATCAAATCTTCTGCATAAAACTGTTTTGATGAACCTAACTTTAAAGACAAGAGTTATTGTAAACAGTGGTTCGACAAAGGTTTTGGGGTTGGTTGGTCTCTTCTGCAGTTGTTTGATCAAAAATACAGTAAAAGCAATAATATTGTGAAATATCATTACAATTTAAACTGTTTTCTATTGTAATATATTTTAAAATGTAATTTATTCCTGTGATGCAAAGCTGAATTTTCAGAATCACTCCAGTCTTCAGTGTCACATGATCCTTCAGAAATCATTTCTTATTATTAAATAATGTTGAAAATGATAATATATTTATGAAAACCGTAATACAGGTTTTCTGTATTCTTTAGTGAAGATTCATAAGAACAGCATTTATTTGTAATAGAAATGTTTTGTAACAATATAAAGGTTTTTGCTGTCATTTTTGGTAAATTTAATTAAAAAAATTTTTTAACTGTAGTCACCTCAGACCAACCCATGCATGGAATCTCAATAAACCTGTGTGACTAGAAATGTTTCTAGATCATTCATTTTGAGTAACAGGTTTGAAGCAACATGACGGTAAGTAAATGCTTACTTATCTATTAAAGGTAATCGGAGGATGTTTGTTTGGTTTTATAACTTGCAAATGTTTCAGCATGCTATAAAGCACGTCCACAGAACTGAAGACTATTCTAGAGAAGTTTATAGCTGAGCGGCGCAATGCAAAGCATTTACTAGATTATTTCACCGTACAGCAAAGCCTGTTCCTCTGGGAGAGGACATTTGCATTTGGTGTTTAGCTGTTGTGGTGTGGTTAAAAAAGTTCTGTGATCTTTAATGAAGTTCCTCTTTTTAGTTTTAGTTTCTTGGTCAGGTATTAAAGAATTGCACATTGATATTCATCCATCTAGCAGGCACTTGATCCAAAGCAACATTATACAATTAGATCGATTTGTTCATTCCCAGCACAAGCTAAAATATCATGCATTGCTCTAGTCATTGTCAACATATCAGTTCTCATCTCATCGCTGTACGTCACAGTCTTTAATAAAGATCCAAGCAGCAGAATGAATGATGGTCGGTATTCAACATCCTCTCCTCACAACACTCTGAATAAATAACAGCTGCTGGAAGTCCTTCAGCTTGTTTTCTTCTCCTGAAGCACTAAAAGTGGAGATGTCCGGGATAATTGGTGAATGGAAGTGAAGGGGCTCGTTTAACCCAGGCAATGAATTATACACTCGGTTATTGCATTGACTGATTAGATGTTTTAAGATGAAAAACTCGTTTCTGAGCATAAATTATCGTTATTTGTAGAGCATCACTGAACCTTTTACGACTGCAAGACTGCTGTCCAACTGATGCACGCGTCTAAAGGAAGTGAAACAATGAGTCTGTGCCTCGCCAAGTGCTTTCAGTCAGATGATCAAGCTCCTCATGTAAATGGTTGCCAGGTTATTGTTGCCCTTAGATATGGAGGCAGGGAGGGAGGGAGCGAGAGAGGCTGAAAGAAGTATTGAAAACTCTGCTGTCAATCAAGCGCTACGCCTCCTTTAGTGCGTCATGCTGTTAGATGGACGACTATTTAATGTGCATTTTAACACTTGTGCATTTGCATGACAGACCCGTGACTTGCAAATAAGCCTGGATCTCTTCAAACAGGTGGATGGCTTCTATACACGCGAGCAGAGGACCACAGCAACGAGGTAAAAAGAAAAAAAGCTCTTTATTTTTATTATATTGTTTTTCATTGTTGTCTTTTCAGTTTTGACTGTGGTGTTTTACGTTAAATCTTGAAATATCCCAGAATATCTCCACAGCAGATTACTTGTGTTTTTGTGTCATTTGTTGTGCTTGCTAAGGCAAACCTCACTGTTACCATGGGTAATACGGACAGTTTCAGGGGTTGTTTGTTAAACTATGGATAAATGATACCAAAATGCTACCTAAAATCATGCTGATAATTGAAGATAGATTTTTAGTATTATTTTTGCCACCCAGAGATATTGAAGTTGAAGTGAAATATTGTCCGAGCCATATCTAGACTAGAGACCAAAATATAATGCAGGCCTATTTTGACCGATTTCGACCAATTAGCAAGCACCCAGAAATCCCTATAACCTTAAAGCATTGCTGTGAATGACTGAGTGTTCTTTAGGGTTTAAACTTGAATTTTAGGTTTTTCTGGGAATTATGGGGAATTTTTGATTGTTAATTTTAAATGTTTATCCAGAGTGACTTTTCCAGGTCTAGAAACCACACTTTTAAAATTCCTGCATAGGTTTTTCAAAATTTTTAGAAACCCCTGATACAAATAAAATAAAATACAAAACAAATAAAAATGTCAGTTTTTGAAGGAACAAGTTAAAATAATAAATATGATGCCAGATAGCTGTTTTAGTTTGTTTTAAAGGCACAATATGTAAGTTTTTTTTATTTTATTATTAAAATATCCCAAAACCACTAAAACAATGTTATATATTTTGTTGACTTGTGTCCAACAATGTTTAAATCCAGAGAAATCAGCTATTTAACCAGTGTAACGGCCCATGTTATTGCGTTGCATGTCAATGACGTCACGTTAGCCTCGATTTCCGGTTTTACTGTGGAAACACCGATTTGAAATATTATTTGTTTTATTAGACAGGTGAGCAACTGTTTGAATACCTTTATCGACAGAAAACTAATTGTTATATAGCTCAACACTGTTAGTCTTATTGTTTGAATCTCTTGTTTTCTTGATTTACCCCGAGTACCATGTTTGTGTCACGAACTGCTCCGAGACACAAAGGTTGAGGATCCAAATGCAGTTTTATTGAAAGGGTAATCCACAATCGTAGTCGAAAACAGGCAAAGGTCATAAACACCGGGTAATCAGTCCAAACAATAACAGGGTCAAAGGGGCACAGGCAAAAACAGAGGAAACCAAGAAAACTGGACAGAAGATCGAAAACCAAGATAAAGAAAACCAGGAGAATGCTTGGAATTGCAGTGTAACACTAAACAAGATTTAGCAGGGAATGACAGAAAGAGCCAGGCTTATAGGGTGAGCAAACAAGAAGATGAGTGACAGGTGAAAACAATGAGTGCTAATGAGTCCAGGCAGATAAATGACCCTTCGCTAAGCCCCGCCCTCCTTAGTTACTGTTGCTACACCTGACAAGCTTTTGCACCTGGCACATCTATTACAGTATGTAATTTGAAAATAATCTAATAATTATAAAACAGCTTATCCATAAGTCTTATGGAATAAACACAAGACATTAGCCTGACCACTTTACAATGATAACATTCTCCCGCTTATATTTTTAGTGCACATAGGCACCCCCCCTCCCCCCCTTGCTCGAAAGCTTGCCAGACCTCCCGCGCCTAGTTACGGTTGCTAAGCCACGATTGGCCTGTGGCGGTTTTCAGGCGTGGCTTAGCGGAGGGTCAATTATAGGAGATGTAGTTTGTGAAGGAATGACAACAGTCTGATGTGGAGTGCCCTCTGGTGGCTCTCAAGGGCACTCCAGCTGGTGACCGTTACAGTTTGTACCCATGTCTCAGAGACAATTCTATTTTGTGAAATGGCGTAATCAAAAAGTGCTGACAGTAATAAAGAATTTTCTCCACCATACAATATATTTTAAAATTAATTGCATGACATTTAGCAATTTTAATTTGTCAAATAAAGTGACATGTATGAGTATTACTTCAGCACTCGTGGCTGTTTCATTAGAATGAAATAAAATTATGTGCATTTAAGTGATTAAACGTAACTGTAACAAAGTTCAAGTTCAGGGAAGAAGGAGGTGGAGATTATACGTAACTTTAATCGCTAAATGAACAAGCAACAAAACGAAAGGATTGTCAGCAGCCGAATACGGCATATAAGCATTATAAAACGTAAAATGTCCCACGGCTCTCGGCCCCACCCTGCTTCATACCACAGTAATGTTAATAAAAACTTTCATATATGAGCTCATCCATGAACATGATTTCTGCCTATGACTCCCGTCGGCTGTGGAGGTGAAGACAACAACTCCCATGATTCCACGCTCATTCACTGCATCATCAAGCTGTGCCTTTGTTATTGTTTTGAATAAAATACCTCTAGTGGCGAAACTTACATACTGTGCCTTTAATTAATTTAAAATGAGACCAAACATGATTTAAAGTGATCTTGATGCCCCCTTGGATCTTTTCTGAGGCCCCCTAGTTGGTCCCGGCTCCTTTTAGCAAACTGGCTTCATAAAAAAGTAAATAGTTTATCTTTTCTTGTTACTAATGAGAATTTTCTCTCTTATAATCATGGACTAAAAAAAGTAGGACTCCAATATTAATTCTCTGGTAGATAAAATTCAAGACTTGCATTGAAGGAGGAACCTGAGTCGTATTTAGGGACCGGAATAGGAAGATTTGTGCCTTGGGCCGATAAGCAACCACTTAGAAACCACTCGAACACCCTATAAACCAGCATGAGCATTTTAGCAACCACATAACAACACACAGGCAGTCATCCACAACATTACAGCATGACGCCAATCTCACATTTTCTTTAGAAAACGTAAAAATGTTGAATGTTTGAAGACTTTACTTTATAATTTATTCATATTTTCTGTAGCTTTGTCAAAGCACCGAGTCTATGTTCTGTAAAGCAGCTGGTTTAATGCAGGTAGATGTCACACGATATTTGCATATTCACTTCCTCTGAAGTGTCATGTTTTTGCTGAAGTTCAGATGCTTCTTGTTAAACTTGTGTGTGTGTTCATTAGTGGAAAGAATGTAGATTACAGGGTGCCGAAGACAAACCAGTTTCCTGCTCATCCTCATAAAATTGAAGGAACTAAATCTAAATCAGAAAGAGGCAGATGTCCAAAACACACAGGCTGAGAAGGACAGGCTCATTCTTCATCTGCAGCTCATTGGAGCATCAGGCGAACCGGCGCGCACACACACACATACACATACACACTGCAGTAGCAGCCCGGAGAAGCATGAGAAGGCTTCTCCTTAAATGGTCAAAGCTCCCAGGAGTCACAGGAAGGCTGGTGCAGGGAAAAAAGTCAGGGAGAGGAAAAGAGAGAGGACGCTGACGATTGTGGAGCTTTGAGGAAAAATATCAACAGCACAAATACAAAGAGGGCTTTGAAGGAAATAGTGTGCTGTTGAGAGAGCATCTTTCACCACTGTTGGCCAGTCAGGTAGAGTTTCAGCAAGTTTTTCTTTGCATGGATTGATTTTCTCTTGAGACAAGAGCTTGCGGCGGACACTTCCAGAGAGAAGCATTTAAAGTACACAACATGGTTTCCTGGGAGGTGTGATAATATTTAGTGTATTAAAATGTGGAATCTGATGGCCTGAAATGCACTTTTATGATGTACAAAATTGACACATTTTTGTCATGCATACAAAAAGTCTGAGACCACATTTGAAATCTGCCATTCAATCATCATCTAATTTAAAGAAAGTTTTAGATTCTGCACTATTTCTAGGTCACTGATTAAATATGCATATTTGTGTATTTGTGACATTGATCATGTGACTCCAGATGGTCAGATGTTCTTGTTTCCACTGAAGCTCAAGCTACTGATGCTTAAATCATGCAGGACAACATGATCATCAGATTTTACACAAACGTTATGTCAGATTGCATGCTGCTGTCATTAAAGCTAAAAAAATAAACCAAGTAGTACACTGAAAAAAGGGGTAACCTTAATTTATTCCTGATCTAACCATTACATTTAGTTTTGTTGATTTAACCCGGTGTATTTAGGGTACGTTTACACGACAACGATGTACTAAAAATGTAAAAGTATTTCCTTTGTTCATACTGACGACACTATTGTCATAGTGTAAAGAAACACTACACACCTATAGACTTAATGCATAATACACATGCGCATGACGTCACCGTTTTTACAATTTACAAAAGTGTTTTAGTTTACACAGAGACTATAACAGTATAGTTTTCAAAAAACTTACACTTTGAATCCCATTTTCAAAAGTTAGCATTTTCATGCCCCCAAAAAGCCGTTGTCGTGTAAATGAATGGCTAAAATGCATAAAAAGTTTAACATTTTTAGTTGAAAATAGTGTCATGTCCCCCCTTAGGTTCATTCTTTGATGTAAAATATAGTTTTTTATTCAATATTCTCTTCAGTGTACAATATTCTAGAATTCGTGACAACTTTTTACTTAAATTGTCATGCTGAAAGTGTATATTCAATTAAAAAACTAAATCCAAAATGCATTTCCACTAGTGGTCCCATACTTTTCACCCCATTGTATTCTTCACCATCTCTCTCAAAAGATGTTGCAAAGGTGAAATTCAGAAAATGGCCTTTATCAGTCCACGCTTTTCTTTTGTGCACCAAAAGAATTAAGAAATCCAGTTTCTCCAGTTCGTTGCTGTTCTTGGCAGGTTTTTGGTGATGCTCACCAGAATCGCCTCTTTCTCAAACCTTTTACAGTGACTGTATAGCAACCACTTCCTCTTTCACGCAACCAAACTTTCAGCAAATCTGGCTCACTATCTCTGTGTTACATAACCGGTGAAGGGAGCGGGGCAGAACATGCACTTTTCTCATGCAGCCGCGTCAGAGCTTTTGCCATGAGGTAACGCCGAGGTCATCAGGGCCCCGGAGAGACTTGCCACCGAGATGGCCTTCCATCCTCCCCAAAATTTATACGAGTTGAGCTCTTAGCGGTGACAGTCAAAGGTCAATTAAAAATAGAACCAGTCAGTGAGAAGAGAGCCTTCACTGACCACAGAGAGAGAGAGAAAGCTCACAAATAGACTCATGGCCAGCAGGAAATAATCAGGGTGATTCGATTACACTGCAATATTAATCTGCATGTCATGCTCTGCAGGGGAACGGCTCCTGGACTCCTGCTGTCTCTGGCCTCCCTGTACGACTGATGATCGCTGAAATCATTTAGAGTGCCCTACCATCTCAGATTTACCATATTCTTGTGATAGTCTTGGTTATTATGATATTGTTAAAGAGGTGAAAGCAAGGCTGACATTGAACCTGACCCTCTCTGGACCCTACCATACAAAAGTTTGGGGTGTTTTTGAAAGAAGCCTCTAATGCTCACCAAGGCTGCATATATTTGATCAAACAGTAATATTGTGAAATATTATTATAATTTCAACTGTTTTTTAATACATTTTAAAATGTAATTTATTCCTGTGATGCAAAGCTGGATTTGCAGCCGCCATTAGTGTCACATTTTAGTGCTGCACATTTTTGTGGAAACCGTGATAAATATTTTTCAGGATTCATTGATGGATAGAGAAGTTAAGAGGAGCAGCAATTCTTTTTTTCTTTTTTTTTGTAACAATGCATATCTTTGCTGTAACTTTTGATCAATGTAATGCATCTTTGCTGAATAAAAGTATTAATTTCTTTCTTTCAATCATCATACTGACCCCAAACCTCTGAATGGTTGGGTAAAAATAGATAGTGGAGAGTGAAAAGTAGTGACAAATGTTGCAGGCTGGACTTGAACCTTCATAATCCACATGACCACCAGAGCTCAACATGTCTGGAGAATGATGTGCAAGATGCCCATCATAGTGTCGGCCCAGATCCGGCCCACATCTGGTACACGTGGATTCCATCTGGGCCGACACTATGTTGCTGTCTGGGTCTGATTTTATTGCTCAGAGTTTGCTATTTCATAGAAGGAGACATGATGTAGTTTTTTTATTTTCTTATATGTTAGCAGTACGGGTAATTCGTACATTTTTGCAGTAAGAGTATAGAGTTATAAAATGATTGTGAATGGCACAAGAATTTATTGGAAATGTTTCAGTTTACATTTAAATCATTGAGTTTTTGTTGCAGACTTTGAAATATTGGCAAATCTGAGCACGTTTGAGGCATTATTGAGATCTTTGCTGAAACGCTACAGGAGACACGTAAGATTTACTGGGATCGTTTTTCAGGAGAAAAAACTCAAGAGCCGGAATTTAAGAAAAAGTCTCCATTCAATCACATTGCTATCTTAAAGAAACATTTGAGACCACATTTGGGATTTCTTTTTTCCTGTGAATAGGAAAAGATGACTATGTGCTTTTGAAACTGTGAAACTCTCTTGTCAAGTATGTTTCATCGCAAAACATGATTCATTCCCATAAAAATCAAGCCAATATAAATCATCAGTCCTGTGTAGATTGTGGAAAAGACTGTTCTTATATTGTGCATTTAAAACCACTATCTCTTCCTCTCAGAACGAAGGAACATTCTCTAATTTTAGTCAAAGTGTTAAGGAAATCCTTTTTGATTTCATCACTTTTAAATGTCAGTGATATTTTGAATGGCCTTTTCTGATAAGCTAATAAAACACAGAGTACAGCAGAACAGAGGAAAGATTCTTGAACTTCATCTGGCATAAAATCATCATTGAATATGTGTATATTGTGTGTTTTTTTTTCCGTTAAGGTCAGCAAAAACCCAGGACTAGTTCAGGACTCTGGTTCACCATCTGAGCTTTGGCTGAAACGCACTGTCAGTGATTGTTCTGAGCTCGTGTCTACAGGTAATATCTGAAAGCCATTACAATGTTCTGTCCTAACTGTGTTTGGCTGTGTTGCTCAGAGGTTGCTCTTTCATAGCTCAGGTGTTCTCAGTTATGACTCAAATAAGTAACTTTGCCTCAGATGTTTTATCTAAAATAATAAACGTGACTATTGGCATACAGTAAGAGTAGAGAGCTGTTTGGTCTGGAAGAATCTGATGTTTGAGTTCATATTGAAATCTCTGACTTTTGATGGCAGAATTTGGTGTCTTTGCAAATTTTACCACAGTTTGAGACGGATATAGCGGATATTTCTTGTAAATTCTAGAGGCAACACATATCTTCTTCACAGTAGAAAAGATTGCAAGAGTCTCAATACCAATTTGATTGCTCTCTAGGAAAAATAAGTGTAATGGGGGTAATTGAGGTATTTGAGACATCTCTTTGTCTGCTTAACATTACTGGTTCCTCTCCGTCAGATCTTCCATCTGTGGGAGCGATAAGCCTGAAGAGTCCTGCTTTACTCTGTAATAAGAGCTCCTTGCCGGAACCGTCAGCTTGTGAAGAGCCCACGCCACACAACAGACAGGAGAATGTAGCTGGGTCAGTGTTTACATTCCTCTACCTCTTACAGGACAAGGCTTGTGTGTGTTTATGTAAAATCCTCACACCAAGATGATCCAGCGTGAGGTGAGACTGTGCAGGAACCAGAGTTTATACTGTCACCCACCGTGGCCCCAATAAATTACTTGGACTCCCAACTTTTAGCGTTGACCAAAAACCCCAAGGACACACTCTTCTTGGGTAATGCAATAGGAAATGTCTCCATCCACTATTATTTTGCTGTATATGTACAAATATTTAGGGACCAGAATAAATGTATATGAATAAGTTAATCTTGCACCATGTTGGTATAAAACTAGGGGTGTAACAATATATCGTGTCACAATATATCGCAATACAAAAATGCAACAATATGTATCGTGGATAGTTCACCCAAAATAAAAATTAAGTTTTCAGAGTCAGTACTACATTAAACTACAATATATTACGTTGAATATAATGTATAATAATGGGGGAATATTAGTATGGGATAATGCTTATAAGTCTTATGTTACCAGTAAAAAGTGGCCTACATTATTTTAAATATATCTAGCCAGTGACAGAGTTCAAGCATATTCGTGTAAAATAATTCTGTATTTTCAGGTTCAGAATCATGAATATATTTATCCCTGGTGTCACCATTGTCCAAGCCTATTCATTTACATCCACAATGTTATATCAAATTTAGCATTTAATCAACAGTACATTTATATTATATTATATGTCTTGGAGTATCGCAATAATATCGCATCGTGAGTTCAGTATCGTGATATGTATCGAATCGTGAAATTAGGGTATCGTTACACCCCTATATAAAACTACAAAGAAAAAGAAGAAAAAAATATGTGGAAAAAATTAATAAAGTGCATTAAACATTACATTATGTCAGGGTTTTGGTGGAGGAACTACAATAAATAGTTTTGTATTTATTTAAAAAAAACAACTTTATTTTTATTTATTTTATAAGAAAATAAAACTTGAATTAATTAAATATTTTAAATATATGATTAAATATTTTATTTGTTAATGTTTTGTGGCCTCTCACTTTTCCATGTAATTATATCCTTTACGAACTTACAGAAAGGAAAATTTAAAAGAAGAAAATATGAATCAATAAAAATGTAACTGTAGTCTGATTTTGAGTACTTTAAAATGTAATTTAATATAATTAAAAGTATTTAATTTTTGAAATCTGATTACGTAATCCAAATTACATATAATTAGTTACTACCCAGCATTGTCACCAGAACACATCAATCTTCATTTTGCAGACTCTAAAACACCACCAAGCAACCTCTCAGGGCAACATAATAACTAACAAGCAACCAATAGGACACCCTAGTAACCACTAAACATCCTAGTTAATAAGCATCTCACAGTACCCCAAAACACCCTGGCAACGTCCTGCAAACACCTGGGTTTGGTATGGGCACATACCACTCACATTTTCATTCATAAGTAGTATATTATTATGTTGTGTTGTTCTGGATTGAATAGGTCATATTCCCACTAGTGACTTTTGTTTATTATTTTCCTATAGTTTAGACCGGCCAGCAAGCAGTGACAGCTTCTTCAAAGAGTCAGAGGCCAGTGGGAGCACCTCAGCCTCAAACAAGGAAAAGTGCAGGAGTCCGGATAAAGAAGAGGCTGGATGTCAAGGAACTGAGCTACAAAACAGCAGAGGACAAACAGAGAGTTCTGGGAGGTGCCAAAAATCAGACTGTAGTGTTAGAACAGAGGCCTTAAAACTTTTGAGACAAGGACCGTCTTCCAAGTCAGCGGACGGTTGGGATAACCAAGGATTCAGTTCACCAGGGGAGAACCAAGTAGAGGATACCGGGAGGTGTCAAGAGGAAGCTGAGGAGTCAGATTGCATTGGGAGGAGTCAAGAGGAATCTGAGTACAGTGGAAAGAGTCAAGCAAGGACAGGGAACAGTGAGACTCAAGAGGAACCCAAAACAAGTGACTCGGACACATCTAAGAGTGTCCAATCTGTGGATCTCACTGACACTCCAGGGGTGAGTTATATCCATTATTATCAAACACATTGTTGAACCATATCATTTTATCTGGTACTGATTCAGTGTCCACAAAGAGCTGTGCACCTTGGATGTATTAACTGATAAAAACACATTGTTTACTGAAAATTCCTTCATTTAATGTCCATTACACCTTTGGAATCAATTGGCAAAAACCTGTTATTCTCTTTCCTGCTTTTAACCTGAACTCAAGAATGTTTTTCCCATTTAAGGATTGCATCCTTTCCAGTGTTTTGGTTCTCATATTCTGCTAATTAAGGGAGGGGTGTGAGTGTTTTTGTATGATCAAAGACAGGGGTGTCCAATCCTGTTCTTGGAGGGCCACCTTCCTGCAGAGTTTAGCTGCAACCCCAATTAAACACACCTGAAACAAATAATCAGGGTTCTCAGGTACTTCATATAAACTTCCAGGCAGGTGTGTTAGGGAGGGTTGGAGCTAAACTTTGCAGGAAGTTAGCCCTCCAGGAGCATGATTAGACACCTGTAATCTAGGAACAAGGCCATTTTAACGATCTGAAACGCAAGTATCAAACGCGAAACGCAAGTAACTTTGTGGGTGGATCTCGCAAATCTAAAATGGGTTGGTCTAGCTACATTACTCATAGGTGTGGTTTGGGCGTAACGTGAAATAAACCAATCAGAGCATCATCTCACATTCCCTTTAAGAGCAGGCGCGCTTGTTCCATGGCGGATTGCTATTATAATGGCGGATTTGCCAGGCGCACGCCAGGAGCGGTTCACAGCCGAGGAGACCGACGTTCTCGCCAGGGCCGTAAAAGACAGAGAAGTGACATTGTATGGGGATGGAGAAACCCACCCAAATTAGCTTCGGTTAAACAGGCGTATAATAATTTGGGTAAATGTGTAAGCTAGATTTATGCTTATGTTTTTCACATCTTCATGGACACAACAATGATTTCCCTCGTGTGGAATATTTTTCCTTGTAATTATGTATGGTTTGCAAAAATGGCAACATCTGCATCTGTGTAGATGAGAGAAGCAAAGTGTATGTGCGTTGTGCACACGCTACATTATGGCCAAGCATGCACCCTTAAAATAGCATCTGAACGCGCCACTGACTTTAGACTAGGTTTTTCCTGGTCTGTGGCGGAATTGTTTTCTGAAACTGCAAAATAGCACCAGGTAACGTTTGCGCCGGAACACGCCGCCTCTTTTTGCTGAACCGCCCCCGGGAGCGCAAGTTCATTTCCTAGTTTACCGACGTGCGTCTGTGGAGGGAAAAGTCCGCTGTGCATCGGGTGCAAAATAGGAATGATACATGCGTCGGTGTACAAAGTCAATTGCACTGGGTGCAAGATAGGGCCCATGATCTCTTAACGGTAATTTACCAGTAAAGTCTGTATGTGTGAAAGCGGCTAATGAAACTGACCAACATCTTTGCATGGCATCTGAAATATTCCTCTGGTTGTTTCTGATTCAAAGAATTCTGAATTCAAAGACTTTGGAGTATTCAAAGAGTATGGAGATACTGCAGATTGCTTGCAAACAAACAGAAGGTTCATGGGAACTTTTTCTGTGCAAACTCCAAGCTGCAAATAGTTTATTATATTGAACAAATAAGCCACAGAATCTTTTACTTCCATTTGCCTTTATATTCTGCATCAATCTCTCTAGAAATTACTGTTTTGTTCTCTTCAACCCACTGGATGGAAACACTGTTTTATCAGAAATGGCTTTTTCAGAATTCTAATTGTTCCTATAAATAAAATTCACAAACTTGGTGGAAACCTGTCCATTTCGACTTGACTTGATCCAGAAAGTAACCAACATCATGGCAACAACACATCAACTTACTCAGAACACCTCTGAATACCAGCATGATTTCATTAGTCATTAATAGGATTTCAATGTTATGGAGATGTGTGGGATGAGTGATGCAGGTCCTCTACAATTATAATGACTCTCTGCCTTTCACAACATGTAAACACTGTACAGTTTCTCTTCCCTTATAAGACATTCACTAAAATAGCATTTGTCTTTGAAATTGTCTCCTATTTTGTTTGGGTGTACAGGAAGCCAAAGATAGCTTTGGTAGCGTTTAGATGAGATGAGAATGGATTTAAACGAATATGGAATGCATTCCTTTGGGAGAATGGAGGAGTCTCCTTTCTCCTCGATCTGTATCTTGTGACCAAGCTGTGTTTATACAACTCGAGAGACAAATGGCTTTACACAATTGAAACTGCAAGCCCCATTGTGATTTTCTGCATTAATGACTCATGGATATTTTTAGACGTGTGTTTATGGTAGAGATAAGATGTTAGGGGTAATATAGGCAAGTGCTTCACTGTTGATGTTGTTCACACATTTATTCTGCAAAGAAGATTTTATTCGTCTCTTGATGTTGACCCTTCTGGCACTAGGCCTAATCACTGTAGGAGTAGGTTTGTACTCTGTATAAGATGCCATCAGTAACTGTTACTTTGCTTAAGGGAAACATTTCCTCTTGAACCTATTAGGGAGGCAGGAACAAAAGATTGGGCTTTGTGATAGGACAAATGCCAGAGGGGGAAACATGCATACATTTTGCCTTGAAGATAGGTAGTTTTACATTGTGGTTAAGAGGTTCCTTTACAAATAACCAAATATATTATTTTTAATGTAAAAAAAAAAAAAAAAAAAAATTGATGTAGTTATACTACTGTTATTATTTGGTGTTCTCTTGGTGTTACAGGTATTCACCAATATGAGTTGTTGAAGGGGTGAAATTAAAATAAGCATTTTTTAATGCTTGTTTTGTCTTCTCTATCTATAAATTACAGAAATGTCTGTCTGTCTGTCTGTATGTCTGTTATTCGCATATCTCACGAACCGTTAGTCCGATTGATTTCAAACTCGACAGGTGTCTTGCTACGGGCACAAGTAAGTGCAGTGCCAAGTTTGACGTTGTTTGGATGAGAAATGCAAAAGATATCGTTCAATATATCATTTTTAAAAGGTTGTGGTTTAAAAATAAACATTCTGACATTAGAGGGTTGTATCGGTCAAAGAAGCCCCAAGAAGGTTGTGGTTTAAAAATAAACATTCTGACATAAAACACTCTGTCAGCTACACTGTTTACTTCTGAATATTATAGTTTGGTTCCAGAACGTGATAAATCCATTTTGATTAATTTGAGTAAAAATGTGTTTTCTTTACCAAGAAAGTGGCAAGATGAGAACCACTATTTTCTGTTTCAAACTTTCACATAGCATCTTTAGGTTATAATAACATAAAAAATTCTAATCCAGATTTTGATTTTCAAAGATTTATTATAAAAAATTTATTATATATTTTTTCCAAAAATGCAATAAATTCATGACACTTTTTTTTTTTCAAAATGCAATTAATCCATTGAATCAATATAAAAGTTATTTTTTATCATATTGAAACTGTTGAAATCAGCCATCGCTAAGAAATATCTCCTGAACTTTTTTAACGGCGATCAGCTCACAAAAACTGATTTTGCACGGGCACTTTGTTCTGCTCCCTGAATCGACACGCTTATTCATTTGTGGATGTTAACTGAATCTGTAAGTCAGCTATGCTGTTTACTTCTGAATATTATATTTCATTCTGGTGCGCTTAACGTTATTGCTACTGTGTAATAGTAGCCTATGCTATTCACCAACTAAACATATCCTTTTCAATGCGTTCACAGTCTCTTTCACGGGCATCATTTGTAGTTGCCTATGCACAAACTGTTTGCTCAAGCATAGCGTTTTCTCAGAGTTCACTGTGTGCTTTCTACCATGCACAAATAAAAATGTCACTGAACTTTTGCTGTGTACAATGTGCACTCAAACACACCAAACCAACAATTACTAAAAACACACTTAAAAACTTTTTTTTGCACGGGCATTTTGCACTAGTTTTAATTAATTTTAAGACTCCCTTGAAGTTTGTCAGCCCTTCTGAGAACCACTAATTTAGTGAGCATGTTGGCCGATAGTATATAATGCCAAAATATACATAATACAGTTTAAACACAGCAAATGAGAGGCATGAAATGAACACTCATTTTATGTATTTTTTTTATGCAGTAATCACATAAAAAATTCAACAGAAATAGGAACTTTTCCATTAAAAAAGCTAGGCTTATGAGCTGTCAGAATGGCTAAGTGTCATTCGTTTAATCAGGCTAAGCGGCCTTTCGCTATTTGATTGTTTTCATTGAGGTACCTTGGAGTTTAGTAGTATATAAATGAATATCAGGTTGCACTTTATTTTACAGTATGTGCACTTACTTGTACTTACAGTGTACTTGCCTAAGAAAGTACTGGTAATATAAGGTAACTACATGTGGTAAGGTTAGGTTTAGGTATAGGTTCAGGGTTAATACCTAGTTATAACCCAGTTATTGCAATTACTATAATGAGTACATATGCACATGGGCAACAGGACTGTAAAATAAAGTGCTACCGAATATGGCAATCATTCAGTAGCAGATTACCATCAATGTACAACGGTACTGCCACAAACAGTTCTGTTTTGTAAGAGACTGTATAAAATAGTTTTTTTTATGTGTTGTGTTGTGTGTCTGTACAGGACCAAGAGGACCCATCTGCTGTATGTCAGTTCACACACTCACAGGGTGAGCAAACTCCAATAAAGAGAGCTCATAGTTTCGTGACAGAGTCTGTCACCCCTTTTATCTTCCCCCACACACGCTCTCGACCCCCTCTCACCCCTGCCATGCCCACCCTGCCCGAGGAAGAGGAAGACTCCCCAGAGGAGCTCGACAGTACATCCAGCTCGCCCTCCACAGTGAGTCTAACTATATTTTTCACATCACAGCCGTGACGCCTTTTCATTTCATCTCAGGTCCAGATCAGGCTTTTCACTGTAGGAAATGTCTAAAGATATGTAGTAATGGCACTTCTGGGAGGATAGATGCATGGGTTCTGATATATTGTGTGGGCACATTATGTTGCTTCCATTTAAAAGGTATCTCACACCAACATTCAGTCTATTCAGATCAATGCAGGAAAACCAGATGGGCAGCGGTGTACAACTTTCTGGCATCCACTTGTCATGGAGAAGAAAGGAAGTCGAACAGTATTTGCATGTTTTTCAGACAGGCGTTCAGATGCACTTGCTATGGTGATCAAGAGACAAGAAAGCTGGTACCAGATACTTCCTGTGCTATTCACTGTAGCTTAGCAAAATCGTTAATGCCACCAAGTCATAGTTTTATATAACAGCTGTGTCTCTGGGCAAGTGTGAATCTTAAGGCCATGACACACCGGCCAAAGTCTGGCCTTTCTTTAGCATCTGTCAGATCAGTTTTTGTGGTGTGTTGTTCTTTCACCATTCCTGATTTCTAACATGCACTAACCACGTTTGGCTCGGTCTTGCGGCTTCAGAGCAGAAACGAAAACTGCTGCTCTCCGTATGTTTTCCCGGAGTCCCGGCGTGTTCATATGTAAATTGCGTGAGCTTATTTTGTCCATTAGATCGAAAGATCTGAAAAAAACAAATTAATTTACCCGCCTATAGACCCTCCCCTCGAAGAAATCAGGACAGAAGTGGTTGAAAGTGGACAAAAGAGTATGAAAAAAACACCAGGTGTAAACGAGAATGTGTCTCCCTCGTCAGCTTGTGATCCGATCGACCCAAACGCATCTTAATACCAGGTGTAAACAGGGCCCTAGTTTCGGTTTTCTTTTTTGAATGACTGATATAGACTGCTGCCACCTGCTGGTATAGACAGTTATTTCCTGCTAGTTGGCCGTTGTCTTTAGTCTTTGCGTTGTTCAAGCGCAACTTTCCGGTCCAAGGCACAGACGACGCGAATCAACAACACAGTCAGCTTTCATTACTGATTGTTCTTTGCTGTCGGTTTGGTCTGTCACGGCCTTTATTGGTTGGCCAGCTTTATTCACAGTGCGATGAAAAGAGATTAGGACACTTCTCTGTAAAAGAAATTTGTAGGATTTATGGCATGCAAATATTCATTTTGGTCTGAACAGACCAATATAAGTTGTTTATCACACCAAATTTTCATACTGAATATTTGTCTTGGTGTGAACAGGCCTTAAGCCTGAGTTTCCAGTAAAGTTGTGTGTCAATTTTTTATTCTAACTCTCAACCCCCCTTTCCCCATTGTTTCTTGTCCTTTGTCTGACTGGTTGGTCAAACAGTCCCATCTCAAACTCATGTCAGTATTTGAGATATAACAGACCCAATCTGACCTCTATGGGGTGTAACGGTACATGTTTTTGAACCAAAGATTTACGGTACGGATCTTTTAGTTCTGCTCACATTTGTACCGAATGAATGCAGCATTGTTTTTATCACTGCATGTGCTGAACTTATAATACATAATTTGAAACCCTGACATAATATTTATATCAATATTTTTTGATGTCATGAACATATTTAAAAAATAATGGAGAACAGTGAGCTGCTGCGGGAAAAGTGCACAATCCCAAGTTTTGATCATGAGAACATAAAACTGTACCTTATCTGTAAATGTTAGAAAGTTTTTCCATTTTACAAAAAGGCTCATCCAACTTCACAGACTTCACTGAAAGAGCACCGACACACACATGCACGTCAAACAGACAGAGTGTAATAATTCTGACTAAAATATACATTTCGCTAAAATATTTAGCATTCAAAAGTGAAAGCACTTCAAATCTATTCCTCCATTTACAACAGCACCATAAACTGCAGTACGAAGAGTGCGTTGCAATGAAAGATTTTTTTATTTTAAAACAGAACCATAGTTTGTTCAGTAAAGCACTGTTTAATAAAAAAGAAAAAAGAAGCAATTTTATCCCCCCTTACCTTATAATACTGTGCCACACAAATGACTGGTCCCACTTTATATTAAGTGTCTTTCAACTACTATGCACTAACCTTTAAAATAAATAATTTGATACAATGCACTTATTGCATACATACATGTTTTTACATTGTACTTGTATTTACAAATGCCTACATGTAATTACAGCTGTGTTTAATTTCTGTAATTACATCTATAATTACACTGTCCCGACCCTTACACCTTAACTTACCCTTAAACCTACCCACACCAAACCTGTCCCTATAACCTTACCCGTATCCAGCAAAAGTGTAATTATATAGTTAAGCACTGAGTAATATTAACTAACTAACTATTAACTCCATGCACTTACTATAGGGTTAGGGTAGGATTAGGATTTGGTTGAGGGTTAGTTGCATGTAATTATGCATAATTTACTGTTATTACTATGGTAAGTGCATGTAACGTAACAAGGACACTGTAAAATAAAGTATTACCAAAGTGTTTTGCCAGACAACATGAACACATCTACCAAACATTTTTTTTTATGTAAATACTTAGAGGTTTAAGACACCACATATAAAATGTGCCCAGTCTTTCCTCCTTCAAACACGTGCACTAACCACCTCACCTCTGACATACAATCCCTGGTTCAGCAGAGGAGGAAGAAAATGAGTGTAATCTTTCTTTAGACTTCCATTGAAAATGCAGTACTGTAAACACTAATCTTTTCCTGAAAGACAACATTCCACTCTCAGTTAGGATTCAGATATTATCAGTACCCTAATGCCAGAACTGGTATCTGAAATCCTAATGTCACATTAAGCAGTTACGAATGTTTCGGTCATGGCCTGTGAGTGAGAAGAACTATTGCTCCACTGAAGACAAGCTTCAGGACTCAAGCAGGATTTACTGTTCTGTTTTTCTTTTGGAGACCACAGACTGTTTGAACATTAAAGCCTGTCAGGGGTTGTTGTTTCATTGTGTTATTCTTGAGTGAGTTCAATCCACTCATGCAGTGACTCTTAAAAGGTTGGGACTCGGATAAGACCACTCTTTAAAATCATATTACACTTCAGTTATCTAATCCGAGAATAAAAGCCAAACAAATAAAGCTTCCACTCTGTACCGAACGACAGCAAGGACTTTAGCGCTGCATTATAGTTCTTGAAAGTATGATAGCACTTGATGTTATGTGCCATGTTGTAAATCTCAGTCAGTGAACGCTTCTGATGCTAAGCGAAGAGGGTTTGTTGCACACAGAGAATGAAACTTTTGTAATAGAATGATTCTTTAACTATGAACAGATTGCAATCCTGCAGTGAAAGTATTTTTACATAAATTATATATAGTATACTGTATATATAAATAGATAAAAAAAATAGATCAAAAGTCTTCACAGATCAATTGTAGATCAACAGTAGTTACAGAATCACACAATATTGGAAAAAAGAAAAACATGTGATTGGATGATTGCAAAGACTAATATTTTACTTCCTCTCTTAAAGGGAATGTTAACAGAGCATGTTGTTTTTCCCATGGGATAAAGCTAAGTATTTTGAGTTGGTATGTGTGAGATTTTCTTTGCAGGGGCTAAAAAAAGTAAAGCTGCACAGTACAGTTGGAATAGTTTCCATACTTCCTCAGGACTGAATCACACTTTGCTCTTAATTTCTTTTCTTTTTCCACTACAAAATGCTACAGAAATTGTCGTCACCATATCCAAGAGATGCTGTGTGAAGCAACCTTGTGTTTCTTTTGCAGTACGCTCCAGTTGAAAGCAAGATAGTAAATGTAACCATGACTCCACCAGCTATAGTGCTTCCAAGTCAAGTCAGCCAGCAGGACTCCTGTCCTTTGGAGAAAGCCAGGTATTGATGTCGTAGACCCATTACAGGATTCCTAAAAATCTCTTTTAAAAAAAATCGCCTTTAAACAGCAGTTTTAGTAATTCAATCATTGTAAAAAGCTGCTAAAATAAGTCACTGTTTGTACTTGTGCTGAATGTGAACTTCTTCAGTGTTGGTATAATGTGATTTCAATCTGTGTGTGTCAGACCACACAGCCCTAGGCCTCGTCTCTCCCGAAACTCTGCATCATCATGTCCCATCACCACAGTGGGTATGTTCAACTATACATGTAAACATTCTGTTTTAGATATTTTGTAGTATTTAGAGATAATTATGTTTTCATATGGCATAATATGCAATGTAAAAATAGTCATGTAAAGTAACTCAATGGGCCGGATTTACTAAACAGGGCAAAAAGTGCTAATGAAAGTGGAAGGTTCTGCGCTAGATCAGGGTTCACCAATCTCGGTCCTGGAGGGCCGCTGTCCCTGCAGAGTTTAGCTCCAACCAGCTCCAACACACCTGTTTGAAAGTTTCTAGTATGAGACCTTGATTAGCTGGTTCAGGTGTGTTTAATTGGGGTTGGAGCTAAACTCTGCAGGACAGCGGCCCTCCAGGACCGAGATTGGTGAACCCTGCTCTAGATCTACTGACGACGCGCAAATTAGCGTCTGGTTTAAGATATGCAGTAAAACCAGTAAATTGTTTACTGCAAACCTTAGTAAATCATGTTGCGTGATTCATTTAAATACTCTCCTCCCATAAATTTTGCATCTGAAAGGGAAATTCCTATAAATGTATATGCAATAAGGTCAGCCACAAAAATAACTGTGTCCATGCCTTAATTAAATCCTGACAGTAGTTTTTAACGCCAAAAAAGGGTTTGCGCTGGCGCAAGCTGTTAGAAAACCTGGCCCTATGTGAATTTGATTAATTCTTATATTATACATTAGGGATGGTTGTGATAGAAGGAATCGTACAAAATAACTGAAATGCTTCCACTTAGATTTTGGTTTACTTTGTTTCTCCCCTGAGATGAGTTGGCGGGGTGGTGTGTTGTACAGCTGTGCTTAGGTTGTGTGTGCTCATTTGTGTTTGAGATGATGATGGACACGTGATAGACCTGGTGAAGGATCCTCTTCCTGAGCTGAAGTTGTCTGAAGAGGACCGTCAGAAGAATCTGGAGCTGCTCGATCAGGCCAAGAAAGTCAGCGATCGCTTCCTGCAGCGCAGGGGCCGACGCTCCACCTGTAGCCTTTCTGACTCCCCCACAGGTAACAAGATCATAACCCCAGTTAGGACAGTGCTTCTCAAACCGGGGGCCATAGAGGGCCTTTAAATTTAAACTTCATTTAACCTGTCATGATTCCAGTCTTGTGTTCCCCTTGTCTTGTGTGGACTTTTGTTATTTCCTGTTCTGTGCCATGTTTTGTAGTCCTTTGTAGTTTTTCTTGTTTATTAGTCTCCCCAGGTGTTTGATTAGCCACGCCCCCTTGTTATCTTGTTTAGCTTGTTTGCCTGTGTATTTAAACCTCTGTGCTTCAGTTGTTGTTTGTTGGCCGTTGTTGCTGTTAAATGTTCCTGTCCTGAGTTTCGTTGTTTGCCCTGGATTACCTGTTTGTTTTATTAAAGTAGTGCATGTGGATTCTCTCTCCGCTTCGTCCTTTCCCACACGTTACAGAAAAACTACAAAGGACTACAAAACATGGCACAGAACAGGAAATAACAAAAGTCCACACAAGACAAGGGGAACACAAGACTGGAATCATGACATAACCCTTTAACAGTCAAACTAAGAAATATTTGTGGAAAAAAAATATTTTTTGCTAAAATTGTGTTCTTGACACCTCATTTAGCAACTTTTCAGTTTTTTTTTTTTTTTTTTCAGATGACCCATTCACTAAGCGGACACATTAGGGAAATTTTCGGCATGAACTGACAAGTATTAAGCATTAATGGAATTTTTCATTTGTGCAACTGAAGTTTTAAGTTTTTTTCATATAAAAACATTAACATTATCCATGAATTAGTAAAAAAAAAACAAAAAAAACATGTTTTTATTATAACACATGCAATAAATGCATTGTAAAAAGTGCAACAGTCAACGTAATGTAATAAAAATCTCGCTCGATGGTGTTTTTAGCCCCCAATGGCTCCTTCCAGGCTAACCCTAACCTCAACCTTAAACCTACCCATCCCCTCGCTGCCTGGAAGGCGCCGTTGGGTGCTAAAAACACCAAACACCAAAAAGCTCATACAATTTTAAATAAATTAACAAGTACTACAAAACAAAATAATGGTAATAATAAAAAAACATAATAAATAATTATTAAATTATATTACAAATAATAAACAATAGATCTAGTGACAATCTGTATAAAATTTAAGGTACAAGACAAATAGTCAATGGTATATAATAGAAATATAATAAAACAAATTATTGATATGATATTGTATTGGTTACAAAGCATCTTTGCCTTTGCATCTATAAAAGCTTCTACTCTACTCTGAAGGCTGTATATGTATTTAGTTATGATCGTGTTGCTGAGCTAGCTAGCGTCTAGTTCAGTTTACCCTAACTGGTCAACTCGACCGAGCGGTCACGCATTTTTCTGCGGTACCACAGAGAAAAATTGTATCACCTCATTGCTGCCATTCAAGACTATATACAGTTAGTATGTCTAGAACATGAAATCTGCTTGAAAAAAAAATTGTCTCAACTTTTAGCTTCAATTTCAGACAGTGTTTGAAGAGAGCTTTTCAGCAACAATATATTTTAACAGCATTGCCAACAGTGGATATAATTGCCATTACACACTCTTTTCAATAAAGAGTATAAGGACAAAGAGCCAAAAATGGGGTTTAATTGCAGCAATTTGATCGTGAAAAAAGTTACAATGCAAAGGTGCAGTAAGATTTCTGAAAAACACTGTTGATATTTAAAATCACCAAAACAAACACGCTCCTACCCAAAAGTATGACACCCCATCTTGATAACCCAAATCACAAACACGTTATGCAACACAGGCACCTCCCCCCTCATGAGTGGACATGCCCCTTACTGCTGATTGGCTACAAGTGAGTTTTGGTGCTCAGTTCGATCCACTTTCAACAGTGTTACTCAGAATTCACTTACTGCACCTTTAATTAAAAAAAGTCTGTCTTCCTGTTTTAGTGGAAATTACATCAACACATTGAATAATGCTGTGCGTTTCAAGGCACTTCAGTGGACCTTTAACAAAAGATTTCCTTCAACAGTAATGTTCCAGTTTCAGTAATGCAGTGGTTTTCTAGGCAGTTGCGCATATCATGTAAAAGTCACAATGTTTAGGTTTTACATGGGCTTTCTTAACAGGAATTTAGAGATTGTCTCATGTTAACATATACAATGTTTAAGTCTTGTTTCTATATCTTGAGAACTGTGTATTTTATCTTTTTATCTCAGTCACGTCCCATAGACTTCCATTGAAAAATGCAGCACTGTAAACACTATATCCTGTGGTAACTGACAGCCTGTCAAGTTTTCAACCGAGCAACTGGACAATTGCTCGGTTATATAAAATAACTTCCCATTGATAGTAAAAATGAAGAACACTTCTTCCAAGTGGTGAATGTTTTTGTTGCAATCTTGAAATGTTTATTTCAGAAGCAGCTTGTTTATTTTCAGCTTTTGCGATTTCCTTGCTTATCAGACTTTAACATCATGTCCGCATGTCCTCAAATGTCTTGAGCACCTGCCAAAATTCCTCCTTTATCCTGCACACCAGCCACAGCATACCGACTTGAGCATATTCACAGGTCGATAAGAGATAAAGCAAAGTAATATCCAAACTTTGTCCAAAAATGGCTAACGGTGTCTCTGGGTTACAGCTCTCTCCCCGAACCCAACGCCATGCTCCTCCCCCAGACTATCCAGAAGCAATTCCCTCTCCGCACCCTCACAACTAGGTATCATGCTGTGCTTTCCCTTTCCATTCCAGTCCCTTTCCATGGTTGATCTAAGTTAAATGGTTTTGTTTGCTCCACCAGGTCCTGAGGTCTTCGCAACTCCTCCAGCAAGTCCCTCCATAATTCAGGTGAGAGTCACTTCTAATTCCCTTCTATATAGCGTTGATATTGTGTCCCCTTGGTGATGATAAATGTTTCGTTGTTTTTGTTTGTGTATGTGGTCAGCATCTGGAGGTACCATCTACCCATGACCAAGAGGACACGAGTAAGCCGGAGCAGGAGGTTTGTGTAACTAATGTTATTCCTTCTGCTCTTCTCACTTTAATCTTCCTCCTTCAGTGTTTCAGGTATAAGAACATTAGCAAACATGTTTTAATTTTTTCCTCTTTTCCTCCTTTTTTCCTTTTATTGTAACCTATAATGTTAATCAAGTGCCAATTTAGTTCATCATGACCTTTTCCTTTCTAATGCAGTCTAAAGTAGTACATGTGAAATGAGTAACAACGTTTTACTGCATTTACTCACAAAATCTGCATTACATTGAGTTGAAATGTATTGCACAAACAGTTCAAACTGACTTTTCGACTGAAATTAAAGTACACATTAGCATATTTTATGCTAACTAGAGTAACTTATTATGAAATAATATGCTTATGTGTGAACTGAATGTAATTGTAACAGTTGGTAGTACGGGGAAGAAAGAAGTGGGAACCAGCTAATCTTTAACATGAATTTTAATGACAAAATAAAACTCAAAACTGAAAGCAAAATGTGTTGCAGACACTTTTCAGCTGACTTCCGCACATGAACACAAAAGAAACACAACATAATTGCCACACATCTGTAAGCATGCACTTCATGCACTTGTTCTTTCCTTAATCATTAAACTCACTCTTTTGTTCTTTTGCTTCAGGCCCTCACGAGGCTAGTAGAGTGGATGCCTAGCGACAAGAAAAAAAAGGTGTCCTCTGGAACTTTAACCCCACGTTATGCCACCACCGTACCAGCCAGAGATCCCGCCGTGGTTCAGAAGGAGAAGCCAGACCATCATGGAGCAATGGACAAGGGGACGAAATCTGAACACACATCCCAGAAAAAGGAGGAGACTCCTGGCCGTGGTGTCAGTCAACCTCCAGCCACAGGGGTCGCCAAACCCGTGCCCCGGCCCCCCACACAGCAAGCCCCATGCACGGCTGAAATCAAAACAATAGGGGCCTTCCCACCCCTAATGAGAGCCGTCTCCTGGGACACGGTGGGCTCCATGAACATGAGGAATGCTGCTCCCAAAGGCGAGGAGAGTCTGTCCTTCCCTGACAAATCAAGGGAGTCTATTTATAAGTCCTCTGGGTACAAGGACTTCCCTGTGCCACCTGGGACCGTTAAAAAACTGTCCAGTTTGCGTGAGGTAATCCTTTGTTGTCTTTGGCCAACCTGATAACCATGCTTTTTAAATAGTTTAATGTTCCTTTTTATGGCTTTCTCTGAGATTTAAGCCCAGTTGGCAGAATAAAGGGAATGTTATGTTCCTGATTTAGCGGAATCACTTTTTGAAAGTTGGTTTATGGCTTTCATTCCTCTTCTAGGAGCACAAGCTGGTGCGTAACCAGAGCATCTACAGCTCAAAGCTTCCTGACCTGAGTGAAACAGCCGAGCAGGAACGAGGTGCGATCATCTTCAGTCAGTCTGTGCATAAACTCAGCTTATTTTAGGGGCCAAGCGCCAAAGGTTCATAGGCACCTATTGTAATCGTTAGTGTTCCTATTTTTATTCTTTAGATTTGGCAAACAGATAGAGGACAGTCTGTCACCATACCAAATTTGGAGTCTCTAACTCAATCCCTCTAGTGCCACCAGCTGTCCAAAGTTTCACTCACCTTTATGCTACTAACTTTTGAACCGTACGGGCTAGAGATTCCTTGGCTCAAGACGATTCGATTGCACCCTATAACGTCATTTTCTGTTATGAAAATCCAATTTTGACGAAAATTAAACCAGATCATCTTTAGACCATGCCGACAAAAAGTTATGAAATTCAAGTTGATTCGTTAAACTTTTCTCGAATAACTTGCGAGCGGATTAGAGGAAGAGCACGCGAAAATGAACGTGAGGCTATAACTCCTCAACGCATTAGCGTATTCTGACCAAACTTGGTGTGTGTTATGACAACCATGACCTGAGAGTGCCTGCACAGTTTTGGTGCAGTCAGCTTAATAGATTCCTTGGGTCATGACGAGAACATAGATACCAATTTTGCCATAGTCGGCCGAACATCCTGTCCACCATTTTGAAACCTACTTTTTTCGAACTCCTTCTAGACCGTTGGTCTGATTTTCACCAAAATTGAATGGTATCATATTCAGACCATGCCGGCAAAAAGTTATGGATTTCGCGTTGATAGACAAAACTTATTTGTATATCGCATCAACAAAGTTGAGGCATAATGCCAAAATATTCTGAGGTTGTATGTCTTCAATGCTTTGGCATATTGACACCAAAGTTTGCATGTGTCATTAGCCGCGTTTCCATTACCCTTCAAATTGCGCAAATTGAAATTGCGAATTGAAAATACACTTAATGG
Source organism: Abramis brama (assembly GCF_963993115.1). Taxonomy (NCBI): domain Eukaryota; kingdom Metazoa; phylum Chordata; class Actinopteri; order Cypriniformes; family Leuciscidae; genus Abramis; species Abramis brama. The sequence continues at coordinate 56,815,955 of NC_139965.1, read as the reverse complement.
AAACTCGTAATTTTCGCAAAAACTCCCATTTATCGCAAAAAAGGTTTTACGCTCACATGAGGTGGTTTTTCAGGCAATTCGAAAAAGAAATATTGCGCAAAACTGCAATGGAAATTTTACAGGTCACCTGACGTAGATGACGCGGTGTGTTTGGACAGAATACGAGACAGAGTTCGTAAGAATTCATATAAGACAAAATAATTACAGCAATAATGGATTCTAAACCTCAAATAAATGCCGCAACCAAGACCTCGAAGCAGATATGAGGGAGAAACACCCAGAAACACCTCATATGTGCCGCTCACAAGTATAAGGGACGTTCCTTACCATTAATGCTTGGAAAACACACATACATCTCCTTCGATTAATAATAATGGCTAGTGCAGTGGCTGGGATTAGTACATAAACCTCCATTTTGGAATGATTTTACTGATCGCGAGAGGAAAAAATGAAGTTTTAGTCGCATAACATCGGTTAATGGAAACGCCGTCATTTCGCAATAGTTTTTTGTCGACATTAAGAAAAAATCGCAAAAGTTTTGCACAAATCTGTAATGGAAACGCGCCTATTGTCGCCTCACTCTGACCACAACACATCAATTTGGTCACAGCACCACCTATTGGTCGAAAGTGATAATCCATTAAATCATATTAATAGTGACTGTATTTATGATTTTTTAGCTATTTTGCTTAAAATCATCTTAATATGTCTTTAATTGCTCATTGTTGCATTTGGTCTGATGTTGAAGCCATTCTGGCATTACTTATCGTGCCTTCTTCTCTGCTTGGCCCCTTATTGGCTACTTGCAGATATATTTATATTGTTGGTTTGAAGGGATAGAACACCCAAAAATGAAAATACTGTTTGCCCTCATGTCATTCTAGATCTGTATGACTTTCTTGCTTCTTCTTTGCAATACACAATATATGATATTTTGAAGAACTTTGGAGTCCAGACAACATTTCATTGTATGGACAAATAAAACTCAGACTTTTTTCTCAAAATATCTTCTTTTGTGTTCCACAAAAGAAAGTAATTTGGCGACACTTTATTATGATGGTCCCTTTTAAACATTCTGTTGACTAAGTAGCTTTGCTACATGTTAACTAACTTTCATTAGAGTATTAGTAGACTGTTTGCTTAATATCTGCTAACACTTTATTGTGATGGTCCTCCAACAGACATTCTACTGACTATAAGTAACTTTGCAAATACATGTTATTCTAACCCAAACCCTACCAGTCTGCTAATACACTACTAATACTCTAATGAGAGTTAGTTGACATGTAGGTGCAACATTACTTATAGTCAACAGAATGTGTTGAAGGGACCATCGAAATAAAGTGAAACCAGTAACTTATGCATATCTGAAAGGACATGAGAAGAGTAAATCATGCATGAATTAAAAGTTTTTTGATGAACTATCCCTTCTGTTTTAGGCAGATGAATTATTCTGGTTATGTGTTAATCCAAAAAAAATTCAGTTCTATGTAAACTGTCCCTTTCTGGCATCTCAAATGTATCATGCAGAAGTTACAGGGTTTAGTACTGGCCAGGCCTTTATCTTATAGTCTCATGCGAAGAACACTTGACTATACTTCGTATATTTTAACATGTAACATTTTAGCCTGTTTTTACAAACAGAGGGACTATTCAACATTATTGTCTATGCTGTTTCACAAGTTGTCAGTTTGTTTCTCTGCTGTTGTCAGTAGAGCTTAAAATGATAATTCACCCAAAAATGAAAATTCTGTCATCAGTTACTCAATTTGTTCCAGACCTGTATGAGTTTCTGTTGAACACAAAAGAATATATTTTGAAGAATGGTAATCAGACAGTAGCTGGACCCCACTGACTTCCATACTATGAAACAAATACTATGGAATCAATACATTTGGTTACTGACATTCTTCAAAATATCTTCTTTTGTGTTCAACAGAATAAAGAAACTCATACAGGTTTAGAACAGCTTGAGGGTGAGTAAATGATGATTTTTATTTTGGGGTGAACTATCCATTTAACGTTTTTTTTTTTTTTAACCCAGAACATGGGGCGGAGATGTCACCCACTTTTATGGGATTTATTGTATCACTGATCTGTTTTTACACTGATTTATATTACTTGTTTGAAATACATTTGAAATGTAACTATATTCTTACACCACTAGGTGGCACATGTATGTCACAATCAACACGTAGTGCTTGTAATAATTTCTTTTACAGCTCTCTTAAAGGTACATTATGTAATTTTTGATGCTCAGACTAGAGGTTAATAAACAAAACTGCATTCATTTAGCGTAAGAACACTGTAGCCGGAGCTGTTTATGTCTATGACAAGTCACGTCGAGACTTTTCTGCAGCGTTTGTCGTCCCGCCAGGGATAAAATATTCAGAATATAAACACCTATTATAGGCGTACCGTAGTGATTCAGTATAAAACAAAAACACGGTTTGGAAGATAGACTCATTATGTATGCATTAAATCTTAGTGATTGGTTCATTTCTCAGGTCCACTCACAAGCTCTCCCAGTGAAGAGGAGAAACCTGACGCCATGCCCAGCATTTCAGATATCATGCTGCGCAAGCTCAAACTGCACAGAGGTTTACCTGGCTGGTACGCTCATAAATCCATTATTTGAACATAGAAATGTTAATTACCTACTAATAATATCCCCCCCCCCCCCCTTCTTTTTTGTTGCAGTGCACCTCCGCTCTCAGAGAAGGAAGTTGAGGTGTGTATATTCTTGAGTTTCGTATATAATTGTACATAGATTGTTTTTTTTTTTGTTTTTTTTTTGTTTTTTTTTAAATGTCCAATTTTTTTATTTTAAGTTTTTGACTCTGTATATAATAAAAGAAAATACAGTCCAGGGGTGCGGGAATCATTATGTTGTCATAACTGCATCACAGCTGCACTTGTTCAGGACAGTGTTGTGCAGAATGCGGCTTTTTTGATATGTAAGTGAAGGCCGTGGCTGAGCCTGGCTTAGGACATGGCAATTTGATGGGCTTTAGTGAGTTCCTGTCCCCTGTGAGGAAACTAACATGCCTTTGTGAATACAATCTGCTCCCAGGATGACGCTAGTGAGGGTCAAGGGCTGGACGTACTTTCCTCTCTAATATTCAGACAATACTGGCTGTACTCCTGCCGCTCTCTTTGATCCTGACAGTAAAGTTCCCATGATATTAATGCTTTCCTTAGTCCTGCTCCAGTTCGCAAAAGCACAACCTCTTGTAAAGTCAAGTTATTCATCTACTATGTGTATTAGAGAAGTCTGTGTATTAAACCCTACTAAATCGACAAATCAAATGTAAAAAGTTTAGGGTCTGTACAGTATTTAATTATTTTTGAAAGAAAGAAGGAAAGAAAAGTATCAAAGGACATTAAATTAAATCCTCATTAAATGAATCAAATGTTTCCTCAAAAATATGGAAAAATTTGAAATTTAATAGAAATGTTTATTTAGCAGCAAATTATCATGTTAGAATGATTTCTGAAGGATCATGTGACACTGAAGACTGGAATGATGCTGAAAATTCAGCTTTGCATCACAGGAATACATTACATTTTAAAATATATTCAAATAGAAAATTGTTATTTTACATTTTAACCATATATCACAATATTACTGTTTTTACTGTATTTTTTTTTTTATCAAATAAATGCAGCCTTGGTGAGACTTCTTCCAAAACATTTTAAAAAAAACTGTACAGTAGTGTATTTTACACAATAACTTTGATCATATTTCTTTATATAATCTGTTCTCAGGTCATGATCTGTACCTGAATAGTGTATTATTATTATTATTATTATTACCCAAAAATATATTCTATACATACATATTAACATTTAAAGAAAAGCTACAGACAGTGGAAACATGGTGTTTAAATATAATTTTCAATGTAATTAAAAAAAATATATATTTCAGATTATTTTTCTCTGTACTTGTCTTTAAAAATTCTCACCAAATGTTCATTCAAATTTTCTGGTAAAAACTTCTGATTACAAACTGAACAGTCAAATGAGTTCATTAATGTGACTAAAGTCAATATCCTGTAAAATATATGACACACAGCACTTCCTGAGAATGACACATATGTAAACTACTTTTCTGTATGGTTTCTGCATTTATCTTTTCCATTGTGCCAGAGGCGTATTGACTTATAAACATGTGAAATCAGTTGTGTTTTCACAGTGACAAATACTTTCACAGCGAATGGATGTATTTTGTCTTTTAATGGCCATGTTTGCTGTCTTCTCCCTGCAGAACGCCTTTGTGCAGCTCTCCCTGGCATTCCGCAATGACAATTACACGCTGGAGTCGCGGCTGAAACAGGCGGAAAGGGAGCGCAACCTGACTGAGGAAAACGCGGAGAAGGAACTGGAAGAGTTTAAAGGCAGTCTCAAGGTCAGAGCTCAATGCAAACAGCCCACATAAACACACATGTTGGAAATAAACCGGAAAATAGCTTGATTTTTTTTGTTTTTTTTGTTTTTTTTGTCTTGTCTGCATGCCATTCCAGAGCACTGTGTCAGTGTGGCAGAATGTTGAGCAGCGTGAGTTTTACCAGCAACTCATAGAAACGCTTGCCTTATTACATCGCCTGACAAACCGCCTCTCCAGCAGGGCTGAAATGGTGGGAGCCGTGCGGCAGGTGAGATGCTCAATATTCCAGCGTCATAATTTCATGTGAACTTCTAAAGCTGTGGTCACTTGAACCAAATTTCAGTGAAACTTTGATTCAGCTCAATTGTCAATAGTGTAGCGATGAATGATGCACAGCTCACACAGAAGTCACTTTCAAGCCAAGCAGCTTTTTGTTGGTCAAAGCGGTGAATTCACGTGACCAACTAAACTCGATGTGGAATCTGAGTGGGGAGCTTTTTTAGATGTGGTCACATTAGCTAAATTGTGCATGCAAAAACATGTCCTTTTGTCAATAGCAAATAGATATATTGGGCCCTATTTTAACGATCTGAAACGCAAGTATCAAGCGCGAAACGCAAGTAACTTTGTGGGCGGGCCTTTGGCGCTGTTGCTATTATACCGGCGGGATAAATGACTCTTGCGCCCAACGCAAATCTAAAATGGGTTGGTCTAGCTACATTACTCATAGGTGTGGTTTGGGCATAACGTGAAATAAACCAATCAGAGCATCATCTCACATTCCCTTTAAGAGCAGGCGTGCTTGTTCCATGGCGGATTGCTATTATAACGGCGGATTTGCCAGACGCACGCCAGGAGCGGTTCACAGCCGAGGAGACCGACGTTCTCGTCAGGGCCGTAAAAGACAGAGAAGTGACATTGTATGGGGATGGAGAAACCCACCCAAATTAGCTTCGGTTAAACAGGCGTATAATAATTTGGGTAAATGTGTAAGCTAGATTTATGCCTTTTTTTTCACATCTTCATGAACACAACAATGATTTCCCTCGTGTGTTAATATTTTTCCTTGTAATAATGTATGGTTTTCTAAAAATGAGAACTGCTGTGTCTGTGTGTAGATGAGAGAATCAAAGTGTATGTGCGTTGTGCACACGCTACATTGATTATGGCCAAGCATGCGCCCTTAAAATAGCATAAGAATAACATGCGCAACGCGCCACTGACTTTAGACTAGGTTTTTCCTGGTCTATGGCGGAATTGTTTTCTAAACCTGCAAAATAGCACCAGGGAATGTTTGCGCCGGAACACGCCTCCTCTTTTCGCTGAACCGCCCCCGGGAGCGCAAGTTAATTTCCTAATTTACCGACGTGCGTCTGTGGAGGGAAAAGTCCGCTGTGTGCGGGTGCAAAATAGGAATGATACATGCGTCGGTGTACAAAGTCAATTGTGCTGGGTGCAAGATAGGGCCCATTAAGTTCTGCTCATACTGTATAGTAGTCACTTTCAATCCAAGCAGCTGCACTGACCAACATGAACACGAGTGAAATCTACGTGGGGAACTTTTTCAACCTCACGCGAAACTCTCGAATCCACAGATTCCTATTGAAATGACTGGATTTCGCCCACGAGCAACAGTAAATGTGACCACACCTACACGCAAAACTTTGCCAAAATTTGCCACTTTGCCAAAATTGCCAAACAATGGTAAATGTGTCCTGCAACTTCAGTGAAAATCCAGAAATCCAGTTATTTAAATGCGAATCAACGTGATCAGGAATATTGTGTGATGGTGTGGTCACATTTTGTGGATAAAATTCAGTCATTCCAATAGGGATCCTGGGAGTTTCGCGTGAGGGCAAAAAATTTCCCCACACAGATTACACTCATGTTCAAGTTGGTTGCACAAATTCACTGCAGTGACCAACAGAAAGCTGCTTGGTTTGAAAGGGGCTTCTGTGTGAGCTGTGCTTTTTATGCAAAAGAGATTTTGGAGAAATTTTCCTTCAGAGTTTCTCTCAGCTGAAGTGCTCTTCATGTTTTCATGAGAAAACTACCCTTTGTCTTGATGGAGGCACTAGATGGGAATGTTTATTTTCTGGCAGATAAGAGATGTTTGTGATAGATTTAGTTAAGTGTCATGCTTGCCCTTAGGTTAATGTGCAAGCTAAAGTAAACCAAGTTAACAGAGAAGGGCTCAGCGGTATGTCTGTTGCTAGTGGTGAGACTATTATGCCCTGCATGGGTTCACTGGAAGTATCATTACCTCAACTCACAATGCCTTGCTCTTACATCCCGTAACTTTATAGTGACTGATGATACAAATATTTTTGAGGGTGAATGATCATTGAAATGAACATCTTATTAACACCCTCAAATACTCACATTTATTTTAACAAATGCATTTGAAGTCTACTTTTGCATAGTAGATTTGCATAGTAGAAAATGAGTGTGTGACACAGATTAAATATTTGATAATTTGATCAACGTCATTTAAGACATGACCCTGAATTAACATCCTTGTTCGTCCAGCAACAACATTAGTCAGAGACCTAGCAACTACTATATCCTTTTTTGGGAGACAATCATTTTATTTTAAGAATATCATCTTGAAGCTTGTTTCTTCCATAGAATAAAAATTAAAATAGCTAATTGTAATATTTTACCTCATAATTCAGATTTTTTTTTAATTACAATTGCAAGTTTATATCTCGCAATTCTGACTTTTTTCTCGCAATTGCGAATTTAAATCTTGCAATTTTAACTTTATTTCTCACAATTGCGAGTTTATGTCTTGTAAAAAAAAAAATCCGTTTTCTGAGATAGTCACAGTTACCTTTTTTATTTTTCGACCAAAAATCCCAGAGTTCTGGAGATGCACAGTACCCAGTAGATTGAGCATATGATAATGTGCCTTTGCTTTGGCCGTGGCAGGAGAAGAGAATGAACAAGGCCACTGAGGTTATGATGCAGTACGTGGAGAATCTGAAGAGGACGTATGAGAAGGACCACGCTGAGCTGATGGAGTTCAAGAAACTCGCCAACCAAAACTCCAACCGCTGCTATGGGGGTTCAATAGACACTGGAGGTAAATGGAAATCATCCAGGGCTTCAAAACCACAGTTGTCTTGCCCCCAAAACATGCCTGTTCATGTTTCATATTTCACTTATGCATTTCGTACAGATGATGGTGTTCCACGTACATCAAGATCCATGTCTCTGCAAATGGGAAAGGTAGGCAGAAGTCTGTTCCTAAAGAATTCAAAAAGCCTGATGCCTTAGGAAAGTTTTCTTTCTAAGTTTTCTAAGTTTCTTCCAACTAGAACAGGAAGTTTTTTTAATGGTCAATAGCTTTTGGTTTGCAATTATTTAGATGTGCCTGCTAGTCAGATCAAGACAGTATTAGGAAGAACATTTTCATTCTAAAGGACATTTTATTGGATACAAATTTGGATATGCCTCAAAGTACAAGATGAATTGTTAATAATTTTATTATTGTATTAGTAATAGTAATAGTAATCATTTTATTCCGTTTTACACAAACGGTGAGACTGTAAGTCATGTAGGAGGACTCGCATTACATTTTAAATGGGTACACTGCCATTCAAAAGTTTGGGCTCACTACGATTTTTTTTTAAAAGATGACTCAACAAGTCTGCATTTATTGATCTAAATTACAGTAAAAACACTAATATTGTAAAATATTGATTCAATTAAATATTGGTACTAAACAACTGTATTCTATTTTAATATACACTGATCCAAAACATTATGACCAGTCACAGGTGAAGCGAATATTGTTGATCATCTCCTAACAAGGCTGTATATTAAGGTCTGGGTGGATTAGATGGTAAGCAAACTATCGGTTCTCGTAATAAACGTGTTGGATGCAGGAGAAATGGGCAGGAATAAAGATCTGAGAAACTTTGACAAGGGACACATTGTTATGGAAAGGCGACTGGGTCAGAGTATTTCTGAAACAAGGCTTGTGTGTTGCTCCCGGTAAGCAGTGGTGAGAATTTACCAACAGTGATCCGAGGAGGGACAAACCAGGCCGAGGCTCATTGATGCATGAGGGCAACGAAAGCTATCCCGACTGTGGCACAAAATGAAAGTCACACAAAAGTTCAATGATGGTAATGGCAGGAATGTGTCACAACACAGTGCATCTGCTGCGTATGGGGCTGCGTAGACCAATCAGAGTGCCTGTGATAAACCCTGTCCACCAGCGAATGCACCTACAGTGCCATTTTCTTTTACATCACATGGATGGCTGTGTAGGTGTGCGCTGTTTACCTGGGGAAGTGATGCACCAGGATGCACTGTGGGATGACAACAAGCCAGTGGAGGGAGTGTGATGCTCTGGTCAATGTTCTGCTGGGAAACCCTGGGTCGGCCATTCATTTGGACGTACATTTAACACGTGCCATCTATCTAAACATTGTTGCAGACCAGGTACACCCCTTCATGACAATGATGTTTCCTGGAGGAAGTGAAGTCTTTCAGCAGGATAATGCACCCTGCCACACTGCATTCATTGTTCAGGAATGGTTTGAGGAACATGATGAAGAGTTCAAGGTGTTGCCCTGGCCTCCAATTTCCCCAAATCTCAATCCAATTGAGCATCTGTGGGATATGCTGGACCAACAAGTTTGATCCACGGCGGCTCCAGCTCGCAGGATACAGGACATGAAGGATCTGTTGCTGATGTCTTGGTGTCAGAGGCCACAGGACATCTTCAGGGCTCTTGTAGAGTCCATTCCTCGGTGGGTCGGCGCTGTTTTGGCAGCACACGGAGGACCAACAGAATATTAGACTGGTGGTCATACTGTTTTGGCTTATCGGTGTATGTTAAAATGTAATTTATTCCAGTGATGCCAAGCTGAATTTTTCAGCATCATTACTTCAGTCTTCAGTGTCACATGATCCTTCAGAAATCATCCTAATATGATCATTTTCTGCTCAAACATTTCTTATTATCATCAATGTCTAACACTTGTGCTGCTTAATACTTTTTGTAATTTTTTTCAGGATTCTATAGATTAATAGAAATGATTTACAGTATTTGAAATAGAAATCTTTTGTAACATTATAAATGTCTATACAGTCACTTTTGACCAATTTAATGCATCCTTGCTCAATAAAATAATTAATTTCTTTCATAAAAAAAATTAAAATAATTCGTACTAACCCCAAAACTGTTAAACGGTAAGGTATATTTTCTGAACGTTATTTTGTTAACTTTAGGAGTACACTTACGAGTTTGAAGCCTGGAAGCAACAAAAGTCCAGTTTTGGTTTCATGGGATCTTTAAGTTCCATGGTTCATAGAAAATGTGGAGATTTCCCATACACAAAAGAAATATATTTGAAATATATTTTCAGAATATATTTTGGAATATATGCAAATATTTGAAATTGGCCCAATAAATATATTTCATACTTATATTTCATATATTTTTGTTATATTTCAGAATATATTTCAATGTATTTGGAATATATGCCACATATATTTTTGACACTTTTGGGGACCCATACAGAAAAAAATACATTGAAATATATTCTGAAATATAACAAAAATATATGAAATATAAGTATGAAATATATTTATTGGGCCATTTTCAAATATTTGCATATATTCCAAAATATATCCTGAAAATATATTTCAAATATATTTCTTTTGTGTATGGGTTACTTCTGTTAACAAGTTCACTGATCTGAAGAACCTGTTATATAACACTTTTTAAATCTCTAAAAATATGATTGCTGAACCAAAGGTGCAGCAAACAACCATTGAAAATCCTTTATTTTTAATCATGTACCAATAACATCAATAATGTAGATCAGAGAGGGAGAGAACGTGAGTAAACATGTTCATATGATGAAGTATTTAGGTTCAAAGAGTGTGTCTTTGTCTCTCTAAGGCTTTGCCCAGACGGAGAGTCAGTGTAGCTGTAGTTCCCAAGTTTAATCTGCTGAACATCCCGGGACAGACGCCGGTCCCCGCTGGCTCTAATATTGCACCCGGTGCCCTTCCTGTGGTGGTGAGTCCTATCTCAAGCACACTGCCTCGTCAGCAGACACGTGTTATTAATGATGCTTTATCTTTAAGTTCCCTGCATGAGGCATATTATCAAGGTGAACATTTGAGGCCAAAGCCATTCATCAAAATGAGACTTCTTACTTGATTGTTTTCTACTTTTGTTTTAAGTGTGAGGCAAACACCATTAAGAATGGCAGTTCGTCAGACCCTACACAACAAGATGTGCCTGACAGACCGTAAGTCACTGCCTTTCTCGACTTTGCTGTCACATTCCCCATAAACTATGTACATGATCACGCATTCATCAAGTTATGCTTTGGAACTGTACTGTATTCCTAGACAACCTAGGTAACCTCAGTTTCCTTAAAACTATGCATCAGTTTGAGCCGTACCAAAATATTCGTGTCAGGAAAATGTTGCATGATTACATGTTGGATAGGAAGCCCATCTGAAGAAGCTTATTCACCTACACCCTTAAAAATAAAGGTTCCTAAGGGGGGAAGGGAGTTTTTTCAGAGATGCCACTATTTCGGGTTCTCCAGAGAACCTTGTGAATATGTGAATAAAAGCCTAAATTCAATCTGTTCATCACATAAAGCGATCGTGCCTCTTCAGAAAATTTGGACTAAACCGCTCAATTCACATGGATTAGTTTTACAATCTCTTTATGAACTTTGAAGCGTCAAAGTGGTAGTTGCGGAGCTGTCAATGGAGGGACAGAAATCTCTCAGATTTGATCAAATCTCTCAAAAAGATCTTCATTTGTGTTCCGAAGACGAACGAAAGTCTTACGGGTTTGGAACGACATGAGGGTGAGTAAATAATGACAGAATTTACATTTTTCGGTGAATTATCCCTTTAAGTGAATAGTTCTTAAAAGAATAATTTTATGTGAAGAACTTAATAATCTGAAGAACCTTTTTCCACTATAAAGAACCTTTTGTGCAATGGAAATCAGTGGTTCCATGAAGAACCTTTAATATCCATAAAACCTTTCCATTGCACAAAAGGTTCTTTATAGTGGAAAAAAGTTCTTCAGATTATTTAAACAAACAAACAAAAAGTTCTCCACACAAGTGGTTATTGGTTATAAGTGGTCACTGAAAGGTTATTTGGAGAACCACATTTGCCGGTTCAATGGCATTGCTGTGAAAACCCCCTTTTTGGAACCTTTATTTTTAAGAATGTTCCATGGAACCACAGATGCCAATAAAGAACCTTTATTTGCATAGCAAATGAAAGATTACAACTTACCCAACCTTCTCGTTTTTTTCCTATGTGCTTAAAATAGCACACGAGAAGTCCCACAAAAGTCCCATCTGCAGTCAGTTTTACATCCTATTTTGTGATTAAATCTAAACATTTGGACAGGAACGTTTGACAAAAAGCAGTCATCAGTGTCTGACCATATTGTTTTAATAAGAAAATGTACAGAGCTTGTCACCGTACTGTCATATCCAAATGCCGGGTTTTAACTCAAAGACAGAAAGACAATAACAATCTGGTAAGATGCGTGCTATTCTAAACCGAGTGATGTTTAAAGACCTCCCAAAGGACGTTTAAACATTTCATGTCACACCTTTGTCAGAGCTGCAGTGGTATCTGTGCCATGTGGAATCTCCTTTAGGGCAGAGGTTATTTTTGTTATTACCTGTGGTTATGAACTGAGAGAGCCAGTTGTGTTGTTCACACACATCTGCGTAATGGCAATTTTTTTTATTGCGCCATCCCTATCTTTCCTTTCCTATGTGAAACAAAGCAGTGGAAACCCTCTGACGGAGCAGGAAAGTGAAGCAACGCCAACCAAAGTTGTCTGCAGTCCAGAGAAGATTACAGAAGAGATCAAAGCCAAGATTGAAGAAGAAGCGTATAACAAAGGGTAATGCGCTTGGTGTTTTAATCTGTGGATGCACAGTGACTAGTTACATATCATGCAGTTGCATAATTGTAAAACATTCTGTAGAAACAGTGCCATTTTTATCACTTCTTTTGAAAACCAAGGTTGGGTAAAATTGGGGACCACCATAGTAGGATGCTTCCTCCTCAATATTGATTGGTTGTCAACAAATATGTGGGTTACACTTTATTTCGTTGGTCGAATTTAGACATTCTGCTAACTGTAAGTAACTTTGCAACTAACTCTCATTAGAGTATTTGAAAAGACTATAGATATAGAAAGACTGTTCAGTCCTATTACTTATGAATAGGAGAAACTGCAGCACACAATATGGCAGAATAAGTCCCGCCTTCTAAGTAAAAGAGCCAATCACTGATTGATAAAGTCATTGCATCACTGCAGCTGCCTTTAGAAGCTCTAGTTGCACATGCGCATTGGCTGGTCTAGCCTGAAAATAAGTTTTTTAATGCTATTTTAACATAAGAAACAACGGTAGCACTTTATTTTACAGTCCTGTAATTACAATAACTAGGTACTAACCCTGAACCTACCCCTAAACCTAACCTTAACCCATGCATTTACTTTACATCAACCAAAACGTTTTAAGGTAAGTACACTGTAAAATAAAGTGCAACCGAAACCACCTTTATGGGACAGTTCATGTCAGATTTTGTTGCTGAATTAAAATGTGATTTAATTGTGAGTTCGGCAAGATCTCATTAAAATCTCATGAGATTAGTGGTCAACAAATATGTTTTACCTTAAAAGGGTGATTTTTAAACCATATCCCTAGTCCTAAATATGTTGTTAGAGCTTTATTGTAGCACTACATTATTTCAACCCTGTTTCATTAAGTTTGGAATTCATAAACCGTAGGCTACTTAAGATTTGAAGATGCAAAAAAAGGACAGCTTTATTAGACAGCAAGCAAATATTGCACCGCATCACATTATTAACAGTCATTCATTCTTGTGCTTTATGCCAAGAATAATAATTTTTCTGTAAAAAAAACAAAAACATTTGAACAATTGAGCTTGATGAGGCAAATATACTGTTCACTAGCGTTTTAAAGTTTGGGGTTGGTCAGATTTTGTAATGTTTTACAAACTCTACATAGACCACCAAAGCATGATATTTTGATTTCAATAAAAGCTAAATAGCACAGCATACTGCATAAATGCATTCTTTTAAGCTTTACTAAACATTTTTAAGCTTGACACTGTACATTAATTAGTCTACTGTATTATAAACATCTTCACTGCAGATACCAAGAAGGACTTAAGAGATCTAAAGAACTTCAGGAGCTGATCGAGGAGGAAGAGAAAGCAGAAGAGAAGCAGGAGTCTGAAGAAGAAACTAGAGGAAATCCCGATAAAGACAGGAAGTCTAATAGGTAACCCTGACTTCAAAGTGTTTGGCTGTCACATCATTTTCAATAAATCTCTCGTCACGTTGCTTTTGTGCTTTATTTCAGCAGGTTTGAGGAGGCATTAGAGGTCATTGACCGGATATGCCCCAAATTCTTCCGACGGAATCGGGTGCTTTGGATCGTCCTCACTCTGTTCTTTGCTTCATTCGTATTGGTCAATGTCATAAACTTCTTCAGTAGCCGCTACAGTGACAGCGGAGACACGTCTGCAGAGAAGTCCGCCATTCCAGGCAAGAAGAAGTTTTTTGGACTGAATGTAGGGTCGAAGACTCCTGCCCCTGAATGACATTATTCCCTCATCAAATACAGCTCATATTGTTTCTACGAGTCTTTCACACTGCATTTAGTGAATAGCAGAACTACCTGTTATTGTTTAGGGACCAAGTGTGGTTAGATGAGGAATCAGATTTGCATTGATAAGTTATATTACTTGAGGTTGGGAAAGTTACTGCAGAGAAACGTTTTATGCGACTAATGTCACAGTTGATATATGATTATACCACTCAAACCTTATGATTAAACTTCTCAGGTTTTGTGAAATATATATATTTGAAATATTAACTACAATATTTAATACAGAATTTGGTACAGTATGTTTTCAATTCTTTGCAATTGTCTATGTTGTTTATTTGAATTGACATTCCAAGGTAGATCCTGAAGTGCAATATTTTGCAGCTGGTAGTTGACGGTTGTGTGTGGGCTTGTGCCTTCAGAGCACTGATTTTAATAGTACAGAATTTTTCACAACTTTGAAGAGCACTTTTAACTAGCATGAAAGAATTCATATTTGCACATGTGTGCTTGTGTTTACTGTTGTGCCACTTCACCTTGTAATAAAGGTGTTTGAAAATCAGGCCTGTTTGTTTCTGGAGTACATGCGATATTTATTGCTCCAGTTTTTCACAATGTAGTAAATAGGTGAATTTTTCCAAAAAAATTATTGATCCTATTTCAAAAGAAAAACAAAATTATTGATAACAATTTATTTTAAAGGGCACCTATTATGCAAAATTCACTTTTACATGGTGTTTGAACATAAATGTGTGTTGGCAGTGTGTGAGCAAAACCACCCTAGAATGATAAAAATCCACCCAGTGTTTTTTTTACAATCTCAATAAATCATAAGCACTGTCTCAGAACGAGCTGTTGTAAGATTCGGTGCAATGTGACGTAGAATTGCACAAGCCCCACCGACGTGGTTTGATTGACACTGTGGTTACCCCGCCCTCGGTGATCTGTACACCATCGCCATTGTTTCAACGACAGCCGGTAATGTCTCCTAAGAAATGTAGGTGTTCTGTTGTGGGATGTAAGAATGGACATAGTAGTCTTCACTGACATCAGAGCCACTGAAAACACAGCGGATGCATTTTATTTATGAAGAAAAGGCGCCACTTAAACTTCCTAAATACGTTTGCGAGAGTCATTTTCTGACTGACTGTTTAGTGAACGAGGGTCAAAGTTAATCCTCAAGTGTGGATCATTGCCTACTGTTCGCGATCCAACGTCACCTCCAGAAGAAGTAAGTGTATTTTATGATTTTTGAGCAAATAGTCATTTCAATCGATGTCAGCCAGTTCAACAACAATGCGTCTAAAGCTATTTATTGTCGTCGTCATAGGATGTTTCAACAAACAACGTCAGACAGTTTTATGTCACGTATCATTTTTTGCAGCAATTACAAATTTAAATAAATTAATACCTGCTCTATCTCCATAGAAAGTAGCCTAACGTCTATCACCCTGCAGCATTTGTTTTCTGTTTTTTTGCATTTGTTTTTTGCCATCTTCTCACATTTGCCACATAAGCACCTGTATGACAAGTAATGTCAACATGACGAAACAGCACCCCTCGCATAAATATAATTTAGTTTGTACTTAGCAAACGTTATCACAGTATTTGTGTGTGTGTAGTTTCAAAAAATTGCGCGAACGTTATCACAATTTGTGTGTGTGTGTGTTGCACATCCATAATTGCAAAGGGGACGCGATTAAAACTTTGTAAGTACATAAATGTATCAAATAACCATTCCGAGACGTCTTGGTCCATTCTCATTCGTGTTTATTCTGCCAGACTCTCTTCATCATCTGGGTCCAGCAGGGCGGGGATATGCAGCTCATTTACATTTAAGGTGGTACACACCAAAACAGCTCTTTTTAAAACAGACCCCAAAAATGACATTTTCAAATGGTTATAATAAATTAACTGTGGGGTATTTTGTGCTGAAACTTCACAAATACATTCTGGGGACACCCAAGACCAATATTACATCTTGTAAAAAGGGGCATAATAGGTGCCCTTTAAAGGAGTCATGACCTGTAATTTTCACTTTTCCACGAGGAAAAATGTATGTTATGATTGCCTAACGATTATACACTGGCCGGGAAGCCGATATTTAAAAGTGAAGCGTTTGTTTACCCCTGGGTTCGTCAACCAGCCCACGTGCACGCGCACTCAAATACGTGATGTTAATTTCTGCGCCGACTTGACGTCAAGTCGGCGCAGGATATACCATATATGGACACCACAGACCTATGCTGCAGGAAGCCCGCCCTGCCCCTCTCCCTCTCATATTCAGTCGAGCGCCGCCATTACTGAATTCCGATTCGAAGTACGCACTCGACCGTGAAAGATGCAGAAATGTTCACAACTTGCGCCATGATGTCATTTTGGAATGATATGCTGAAGCGTTACCTGCGGTGTCAACCCCCCTCCTTCCTGCCACCAATCAACGCGCCCCTCATTTGCATTATTACAATGACCGTCCACGACAGCCAAAAAATCGCATCAGATCTCGCGAGACAATAATGCCTTCAGAAATAAGGGTCAGAGGAGCTCTGTGTTTATTTATTTTTTCACTTTTTTTCAACTTTTCTTTTTTAGAAGGGCCTGAAAGACTATAATAGAGCGTGGGTATCCAAGGTAATACTAGGTTATGACTCCTTTAAGGTGACGCAGTTACATGTTACTACATGTAATAACGGTAAATTATGCTTATACTACGGGGCTTCTGAATGCTTGAATCTGATTGGTTGACAAACATTCTAAGGTGTGCAATTATTTTCAGGGAAACGCACGGCTAAAGTAGTTCCAGGCATAGATATCATATATAAACGCTAGATGTCTCGTGCGCGCTGCTGGCCAATGGAGGTCGACGTCCGCACGTGGCGGCCATCTTGCCACAGACAGCTCTCTCACTCGTAACATGGTGCATGTACTTTTAAATAACCATAACTTGCTAAATTTTCTACCGATTTTCAAACGGTTTGGTTTGTTATAAACGTCAGAGATGTAGTTATGACACTGCATACATACACTGCATATATATGAATAATTATAACATACATGTTCAAGCATTCGGAATTATAGCCACGTTAATAACGTTTGTAAGAAACCAAACCGTTTGTAAATCCGTCAAGATTTCAGCGAGATAAGAGGATTTGTGTGCGTGCTGATCACTCACCTTACATTAAGCCTGCCTGTGACAAGATGGCCGAACGGTGATGCCGGAAGTGACTGCGCCATAAGACATCTAGCGTTTATATATGATATCTATGGTTCCAGGCAGGTCTTGACCGCATTACATGTTCATATCACTTCGCCAAATGATTTCAGTTATTTCAAATGTCCTTGCAGCCTAAAACAGCAAAAGAACCAAAACCCACAACAACACTTACAAATTATTAGTTTTTTTTGCGACAAAATTACTTTTGGTACACAGGTAATTCACATACGCTTAATCTCTCTCTCTCTCTCTCTCTCTCTCTCTCTCTCTCTCTGTATAACTGCACTGCATTAGTCTGCTATCAGTGGCTCAAGCCTCCATTGCTAGCTCTAAAATGACGTTTTGGAATTACCAATGGATGCTTTGGATGAGATACGTAAGAAATTAGTCCTACTACACACAAGATTATTTTAAGGAAAAAAACCTGACATGTGTCTTTAAATACATCATCTGAACATTGTTTTGAGGTGTGGTAACCATAATATAAGTATAACATAGTATAATAATTGAATACTAATGCACACCCTAACGTTCAAAATAATTAATTGGTTTGAGTAGGCCAAACTTAAATTATACAAATTAGTTCCATCAAATGAACTTTTATGAGTATTTAAAACTTTCTTTTTCTTTTGAGTTCACAAAACTGAGAACATACTAAGTATGTTGAATTGTTGAATCGTTTTAATTTCTATGAACTTGTTTCTTTTAATTTAGACAAACTTAACTTTAACTGAAACTGGGCTGGGATGTCTATTCCCAGCATGATTTGCCATGACACTTAAAAGGGAGAGTAAATGCTAAAATTAAGTGTTATAAAATGTTTTTTTGTGCCAGATTAATGTTAAGTAGGAGATTTAGTGTTTAAGGTTCCACTTTATTTCTATAGTCCACTTTAGACATTCTACCAACTATAAGTAACTTTGCAACTACATGTCAATTATCTCTCATTAGAATGTCTGTTTGGGAACCATCAAAATAAAGTGTTAGCAGATATTAAGCAGACAGTCTACTAATACTCTAATGAGAGTTAGTTAACACGTAGTTGCAAAGTTACTTATAGTTAGTCAAATGTCTCAAGTGGATTATCGAAATAAAGTGTTACAGTGTTTAATGTTTTGTTATGCTAGTTTAGAACAGTTTCTGTTATGTTGAATGTTTTAAATTTCTTAACTTAAAAAATGTGATGTAACTGATTACCTCAAATTATTTGAGTTTTGCTAACTTATTCGGGTTTACAGTGTGTGTTACAGTTACAAGTAACTAACCGTAACTGTATTGTAAGTATATGTAGTTAATTCATATTATTCAGTACTTATTAGAGTAAGTACAATGTAACTACGTCACCTTAAAAAAGTTCAAATGAAGTGTAACCAAATAATTACAGTTGTGGTCAGAATTATTGGCACCCCTGGTAAATATGATCAAAGATGGCTGTAAAAATAAATTTGCATTGTCTATCCTTTTGATCTTTCATTAAGAAAATTCACAAAAATCTGACCTTTAATTGAAGTAAAATAATTGAAATTGGGGGGGAAATCACATTATGAAATAAATACTTTTCTCACAAACACATTTTATTAAATAGTTTTTTCAAACCTTTTGCCAAGATAACAGCTCTGAGTTTTCTCCTATAATGCCTGATGAGTTTGGAGAACAACTGACAAGATATCATAGACATTCCTCCATACAGAATCTCTCCAGATCCTTCAGATTCACAAGTTCATGGTGCTTCTTCTCTTCAGTTCACCATTTTCTACAGGGTTCAGGTCTGGGACTGGGATGGTCATGGCAGAAGCTTCATTTTGTGCTCAGTGACACATTTTTGTGTTGATTTTGATGTTTGTTTTGGATTGTTGTCCTGATGGAAGATCCAACCACGGCCCATTATAATCAATCAATCAATCAATCAATCAATCAATCAAAGCTTTATTAAGAACACACATGGTCCAAAACACAAACAAATACAAAAAAAAAAAAAAGATTATAAATATAAGATTTCTAGGCTGTCAGGTTTTGATTTTCTATCTGTTGGTATTTGCTAGAACCCATGACACCATGTATCTGAACAAGATGTCCAGGACCTCCAGCAAAAAAAAAAAAAAATAAGCCCACAACATATAAGATCCAGCAGTATATTTAACCTAACCGTAGGCATGGGGTGCTTTTTATCCTTTTTATCTCGTGGGTTTGCTGCCAAAAAGCCCTTTTTTTAGTTTCAACTGGCCACAGAATCCGGTCCCTTTTGAAGTTCCAGTCGTGTCTGACAACTGAATATGCTGGAGTTTATTTTTGGAGGAGCGAGGATAATTTTTCTTGAAACCCTCCCAAACAACATGTGGGGATGTAGGGGTTGTTTGATATTTTTTTTAGGCTTTCTGACCCCCAAGACTCAAGTAATCTCTGCAATTCTCCATCTATGATCCTTGGAGAGTCTTTGGCCACTCAAACTTTCCTCCTCACCATCCATTAAATTAAGGCAATATAGACACACGTCCTCTACCTGGCAGATTCGTAAAATCTTTAGTTGATTGGAACTTCTTAATTATTGCCCCGATGGTCAAAATGGGGGATTTTCAATTCTTTAGATATTTTCTTACAGCCAATTTCTATTTTGTGATGCTCAACAATCTTTTGATGCACATCAGAACTATATTCTTTGGTTTTACTCATCGTGATGGATGATTAAGGGAATTTGGCCTTTGTGTTTCCTCATATTTAAACTCCTGTGAAACAAGAAGTCATAGCTGGACAATTTCATGCTCCTAGTCACTCTGGTGTGCTAAAAAAGGTAAATATTAATGGGAATATACTTAAGAGATATTTTACTCGTAAAAAATTCTAGGGGTGCAAATAATTGTGTGAAATTCTGCATATTTTATGATATATCAATGCAAGTTGCTTTCAGTTAAAACAGCTCAAACATGCATTTTAGTCTGCTTAAGCTTTGTCTGTGGAACCAGGGGGAAAGGTTTCACAGTACCGTACAGTAAATAGGTGAATTAAAAATAAACAGGTCATATTTCACCCCCCAAAGAAAATAAAGAGTAAAAACAAAATAATTAAGCATATATATATATATATATATATATATATTATTGTTATCATGACTTTCAAGTGCATTTTCCCTGCAAATTCTAATTTTAATTTCTGTAATAATGAGTTAAGTACAACAAATGGAACCGAGATGTAGTATGTATATTTAAATAATATAATTATTAAAAATAATAATAATACATTTTCTCAGTAATGAAAATGACATGAAATTAAAATTTTACAGTGCAACAATATTGTGTTATTTTCTTTGTCAAAAATATTGAAAATTCTTTAAAATATATATATTTTCTGTTTATACGGGCAAAATATTATTGTCAGGTTCTTTCCAGAGAAATTATTTGCTAATTTTTTCCAAGTCACTTCCTGGCAGTGAAATGATGATGTTGTATGATTGTAAGTGTGTGTGTGTTGGAGAGATGTTTTGCCGGAAGTGGGATAGAGCTGTGTCTGCGTTATATCACAGGAAGTTAGATCAGCCCGTTAATAAGCAAGCACAAGGGAACAAAAGGAAATTGTCCATTTGAGAGACCAAAGCCGAACAAACAACTCAAGAGGTCACAGAGATCTAAGCACATCATCTATCTGAGCCGTCTTCATAAACAACAGAGAATCAATTCAGAGCTGCTACACTCTTCTTCAAATTGATAAATGTCACACATATTAAGAGTCACTGAAAATACTATAGACTATAAAATTGTTTTATGACTCAACCTAAAAATTTTACTTCAAAGAAATTTTGCAATATCACTGAACACGTCTCTATTAGGTGACACCAATAAAAATAAAAACAGAATACAGATAAAGTTTTTTTGACTTGATGAATAGTCAAATGAACAGTAAAATCTCTTTAATCTCATGTTTTCTTCATAGGTTGCTAATTGGAGACTTTTGCTTGTCTCCTTCTTAAATGATTCTATCAAGAAAAAGACCCAAGTAATTTCACATAGATCGCTAGTGTTTTAGAAGAAATGTCTCACACTTTGCCATGATATGCCAAAAAATCTGAGATTTCAAAATGCCTATTTCTGCCACATAAAAAAAAAAACTTTGATAAATCATAATTCTAAAATAAAAAGTAAACATTATGAGATAAGTCATATTATGAGATAAAAGTCTGAAAGGTTTTTTACTTTTTTGTCATGATTCAGGCTTTGTCATAATTACATTTTTTAACTCATAATTTTTAACTTTTTATATCAGAATTTTACAATTTTGACATCTTGTGTCATAATTACGTATTTTTATCTCATGATTTAAATTTGTTTATCTCATAATTATGGCTTTTTGATCTCATAGTTTTGTTTGTTTGTCATAATGATTTACCAAAGCATAATGTTTTTCTTGTAGAGATAGGCTTCATTGGTGATCATAATTATGACTTTTATAGCAATTATGATTTACCAATGCATGTTTTTTTTTCTTATGGTTTTTCATATCATAATTATGACTTTTACTTATTAGTATCTCATAATTTTGACTTTTTGTCATAATTATGACTTTTACTTAGTATCTCTTAATTTAAACCCTTTGTAATAATTTACTTATAATTTTTTATTTTTTGTCACAATTATGAATTAGTATCTCATAATTATGACTTTTTAATCTCATAGTTTTTCTCATTAATCTCATTATAATTTACCAAAGCATGATTTTTTTCTTGTGTGGAGATTATGAGAAATTATGAGAAAGCATAATTTTGACTTTTGCAGAATCATTATGATTTATCAAAGCATGATTTCTTATGATTTTTTAACGTCATAATTATGACTTACTTGTATCTCATAAGTTTGACTTTTTGTCATAATTCTGACTTTTACTTAGTATATCTTAATTTCAACTTTTTGTAATAATTATGACTTTTTATCTCATAATTGTTTACTTTTATGTCATTATTATGACTTAGTATCTCATAATTTTGACCTTTTATGTCATCATTTTGATTTAATAGTTTCATCTGTTTGTCATTATTGAAAATTGGCTTCCATAGTGATCAGTTGTCTCAGGGAATTTAGGAAAAACATCCGAGACAAAGTTGGGTTACACTTTATTTTAAGGTGTGAGTGTTACAGTATAATTACACATTTTAATGCTGGGTAATATTAATTAGCAACATGCACTTATATGGGTTAGGATTATGAATAGGTTGTGATTCAGGGTTAGTTTCATGTAATTGTGCATCATTTACTGTTACTACTACATGTAACAAGGACACTGTAAAAGTTGATATTGAAATGACTGGACAATTTTCCTCTGGCTTATGGATTTCCTGCCATTGGTTACGGATTTCTACCGTTCTTGCTATGACACAAAGGATGTAAACGTTTGACTGTGTGGTGCAGTGCGTCAGCAGGTCTTCAATCATCACTGGGTGTTTTCATGGTGAAAACATTCTCGCCTTGGCCTGAAGCAGACTCCTGAAGAGCCCCGTCCCTCATAGATGCCAGCGCACCTCCTGTTTCCTCTTCCCCACCGCGCTGGCTTGGTCATGACACTTTGTACGGGTCATTTATGTAATAACCGCCCCTCTACGCACAGGCCGCTCCCCTGGGGAGTTTAGCCTCCCTATAACCTCTCCACTTGGCACTCAGGACACATCAGAGATCACACTTCGCTCAGAAACTCACAGTGAGCAGACTTCACCACCATGGCAAGAGTCTGGATGATGATGATGATGAAGATGACACTTTTCAATAGTTTATTCATGTCTAGTCTAACTTTTGACATCCATTTGGTAAAAGGTAAGAGCATTTATTTATCTTAATCATCTTTGGATGTTTACTACTTTTAATGAGATGTCTATATTGAATGCCTAGATTATATGACTTTATACATGACTCAGACCGCTTATAAATAATAACAAATACTATTTTGACTCACCTTTAACAGTTTGTAATACAAAATCGTTAACTGCATTATATTTCTTTTTTGTTCCTCTAATGGGCAGTGAACCCTAAACAAGCCATCTCCGGTGTGACTGAAATTTCCATTGGAAAGGAATACGCCTTAAATGCATCGGCAGCCAGAGATCTTTGTGAGCATCTTGGTTTGACTATTGCAAGCAAAGCACAGGTGACAGAGGCACAGAAACATGGTCTGGAGTCATGCAGGTAAAAACAATATACAATGGACCATTATATAAACACATTAAATTGTCAATTTAAATAACATTTTTTCTTTTTAAATCTCAGGTTCGGGTGGATCGACGAGCAAATAGCTGTTGTTCCCCGAGTTCAGGTTAAAGCGAACTGTGGCAGTGGCAAGACTGGGATTGTCGTGTGGCGTGCAGATCCCAATAAAGAATTTGATGTGTTTTGCTTCAATTCAACAGGTAAAATATTTGGCTTGACTGTGAATAATTGTTAGATACTGTGGTTAGGTATCCATGATTGGCAATCACGTATACTAGGGGTGGAACGGTACATGTATTCGTATTGAACCGAAACGGTACGGGCATCACGGTTCATCATTTTGCTTATGCAGGACATCATTCAAACTGCAAAGTGTTTAAGTTACTGTTAATTAAAATTTTAAGGAAAACAAATATATTGATCTGAAATATAGCAAATTAATTTTCAATTCATTCAGGCACAATTACCAAACATATCTCAAGGTCTTTTTGTCTTTTTAGTAATTTAATTAATAAACTAATTATATAAAACTATTGTCAATGCACTACAAATAAACTGAAAAAAATACAAGGCTTAAGTAATGTATTTTCCTTTGGTGGTACAGCCTGAGACATGCACAAGCCTTCTGCATTTTTGTTTTGCTTTTCCCTCCATTGTACCGAACTCGTACCGAACCGTGATGTCTGAACCGAGGTATGAACCGAACCGTGACTTCTGTGTACCGTTCCACCCCTAACGTATACACACATATTTTTTTTCTTAAAGGTACACTTTGTAATCTTTTTTTTGTTCAAAATGAACAACATTTAAATAACGAGTCAATACATCATCAATCCTACCTCCAAAACGTGTTTTGTCTTACCCTGATTCACTATGGTAAGCCTATTATAAGTCTTTATATTTTCGACGTAACGTGATGGTTTCGCAGGAAATTGCGTACATACGTCACTCGCCCGTGCGTGTCTCGTCATTTCCTTAATTAGAGAAAAAGTTAGTTGTCACAATGAGTGAGAAAGTTTGACATGGAGAATGCGATAGCTCGTAATAAAACAAGAATCAACATTGGCTTGGTTTTTCCAACACTATCTCACGACCAATTCGTACGAATTCGTAGGAGTGAGTAAAATGTGACTAATTCGTACGAATTGCCGTGAGATCAGGTTGGCTTTTTGGAGATGGCGAGAACTGAGGGTTTTGAAACGTTGTAAAAGCGATGCAGAGATGGCGTTTTTATTACTCAATGGGTTAGTAAGGTATTATATTGAACAATAAATTGTCTTATGCAGCTCTCTAACAAAGTTGATTGTAAAGCATTATGTATTGTGAAGGTAAATTTGATTATGGCTGTTGCGGCGCTGTGCTGGAATTTATTTTCAAGGAAGCACCGTGTCTGTTAATGGGTAAAGCTACAGTAACATCTTCAGCTAGTCAGCTTGAGATCTTTTCCATCTAAACTGGTTATATCTCTTAAGCCTAGTAGTGAATGTTTTATGAGCAGCAGGAGAACCATATTCATCCGCAGTCACGCAGAGCCGAAGCACAACCAAACAATGTTCTGCAGCAAAATGAAGAGTTGTTTTTTAACCGCTAGAGGGCAAAAAGTTACATAGTGTACCTTTAATGAATTTGTCATATTCTAAATTTGCATCGTGTGATAGTAATTTGCATAAAATACGGCATAATCATCTCCATACAAAGGCTGATCCTTGGCATTCACATCAAGATAGTCAAGTAAAGCGCAGTGTGCCATTTTCAAATTAAACCAATTAAAACTAAATTAACAGTTTTATATGGATTTTTCTGACCTTTCATGAGCTGTGCCTGTTTTATTTGATTTACTATTGCTCAGAAATAATTCATATTTTTGTGAAGTCACTAGTTAGACACTAATTATATTTTTTAAAACATAGGCTTTTTAAAATTTCTAGCTTCTAAGGCAACTGTATGTGATTTATTTATTTTTGTTGCATGCATGTGGTTTCAATTGGTGCAATATTTTAGAGCAAATTTAGAATTTTATTTGAATTTTAATGCAAAATAAATGACGAATCATTAAGGTTCATACGCAGATTTTATGCACGAAGATGTGCATACAAGTGGTGAGTGAATGAGTCCCATTGATTGTAAATTAATAATAAAACAGCCAATACGTTTTAAGTACTCCTTTTCAAGTTCGTCATTTCACAGAAATATGAAAATGCTAATTCATACTTTTGTAGTATTGTCATTTAATTATTCCATAGCTAACTATGTGTTTTAAAAAAATTCGGTAACACTATTTTACAGTGTCCTTGTTACATATGTTACATGTACTTACTGTAGTAATTACAGTAAATTATGCATAATTACATGCAACTAACCCTCAACCAAATCCTAATCCAACCCTAACACTATAGCAAGTGCATGTAGTTGATTAATATTAATCAGAACTTAAATATATAATTACACTGTAACAATGACACCTTAAAATAAAGTGTAACCAAAATTTCAAGTTTCTAAGGCCACTGACTATTGAGTACGTTTTCAATTCGTGCTAAGAATTTTATTAAACGTGATGATGAATCATTAATGTTTATACACAGATTTTACGTAGAAACGTGCACACGTGTGGTTAGTGAATGAGACCTATTGATTGCAAATAACCTAAATTTCTGATGCACATTTTTTTTGTATGTACTCCTTTCCAAGTTTGTGTGTCATTTGGCATCAAATCAACACAAATTGTTAGTGTGCCAAGTAAATAGGAAATTCTGGATGTGACATCATCACAGATTGGTTTCCT
Source organism: Abramis brama (assembly GCF_963993115.1). NCBI lineage: Eukaryota > Metazoa > Chordata > Actinopteri > Cypriniformes > Leuciscidae > Abramis > Abramis brama. Next base: position 56,789,734 of record NC_139965.1, on the reverse strand, counting down.
ATGAGGGCCAGGGATGCGGTAAAACGGAAGGCAGTGAGTGGGATGAATTGGTAAATGCTTGATCGAGGTGAACGTAACCACTGAGCCATGTCTGTTATGTAACAAGCCTTTTGGTTCTGTTTGGTTGCAGATTTCGAGATACAAAACCAGGCTGCCGCAACCAGAACGACAAGAAAGCCAATCACAACACATGCTCAATCTGGAGTTCATCTGAGAAAAACCCCATTTTCTAAACAACCTTCCCCATCGTCTCCACTCAGTTCCGTTTCTTCCTCGGTTCCTTCTTCGCGCTCTCACGGTTCCTCCGTTAACCACATGGATGATGAAGGGAAACATCTGCCCATGAGCGGCACCACAATGGATGGTAAACTGCTGCTTTCAATACGACAGAAGCTATTGTTCAGTTAATGTCGGCATGAAATCAAAATTGATCCTATTTATTTCACTAGAGCACATTACTAGTCTTGTGGAAAACAATTTATCCATGCAAATTAATCCACAAAAATAAATAAATGAACAGCGTGCTGAATGGAACACCTGCTTTTCAAAATCCAATCAATTCCCAAAGGAAAAAACAAGCCACGCCCTCTATTTTTCTCATTCAATATTCCGTTTCACTCAGAAAATATAGTCGGTCGCAACTTCTGGTTCACATAGACTTTCATGCATGAAATGGAAGTTGCAAAAGTCTATTGTCCTTATTGTGATGTATAATTGAGTGAAATGAAGGGCGGGACTTGTCCATCAGGAGATGATTGGATTGTTGAGGAGGGGAAATAATTTTGATGAAAGGTCATGAGATTATATATATAAAATGATGTGCACGGATAAATCCTAAATAATAAACACGTAATATTCCATAAAAAGAAAAAAAGAATTTGTCCATTTTGGTTTCATGGTGACTTTAAAAAATAAAGTCACCCAAAGCTGTCTTGTATTTACTGTTATCTCTTTTCTGATTTGCAGCTGTTCCAGCTGCCTTACTGATCACAGTCACCTTTGCAGTCATGCTTGCTGTATTTATAGCACTTTACTATTTCAAAACGTAAGTTTTTCAATTATTAACTTTATCAAAATGTTAGGTTCTGAACTTCAGAGCAAATCCCCAGAATTCCAGAGCTAATTTTTAATTATAGACTTTTTTCACTCATTGAAAAGTTTAAATCCTGAGAATAAACATGTTTTAATCATATCCACTCACATTAAATGTTCAGTCATATCAGTATTAAGAGCAGGCGCGCTCAACTCGCAAAATAGTTTATGGGTGCGAGTAATAAAAAACGTTTATCAAAAGTAAAGATGAAAAACCGCACTCTCAGGTTCTATTTTCATACATTTATTATTACTATGTCCTCACAAACGCGTTTCGGCCTAAGCCATCATCAGTGTGTACACACTGATGATGGCTTAGGCCGAAACGCGTTTGTGAGGACATAGTAATAATAAATGTATGAAAATAGAACCTGAGAGTGCAGTCATATCAGTAGCCAACCCAGACAGCAACAGTGTCGGCCTAGATCCGGGACACATCTGGTACATGTGGATTCCACGAGTACCGGATGTGAGCCGGATCTGGGCCAAAACTATGTTGCTTTCTGGATAATAAAAGCTGTGTACTGCACATTTCTACAATGAAATTGGTAACATAAACGATCCCATAGATGTGATGCTTCATCCATCCAGTCTAAGATGGCTGCCATATGAGTTCTGAATTGTTTCTGCACTACAGGAACAGACCCTGCAGGACGCGGGGTGACGGCGAGCAGCAGAAGGAGTACATTGAGACGGAGGTTTGGGAGCACTGTAAGACAGACCTGCAGAAACCACAGGAGGAGCATGTGGAGGAGAACGAGGAAGAAAACAACAGCAGCGCTTCTACAGACCAACACTGACATTTCTGCCTGTGTATTTATCAGGACATCATGTTTGTAGACATTGATTGTCTGAAGAGACTGAAGTGTCTGTGTGTGTCATGATGTTTTGTAATAAACTACAAAATTGACACTGGACAATGGACATTTAATTCAGATGGATTGTTCTAAAAGTTTTTCAAAGTGTTACTTTGCTTGAGATATGTATATACACTACAAAAGTTTGAAATAATTATGATTTTTTTAATGTCTTTGAAAGAAGTCTATTATTCTCAAGGCTTTATTTAATAAAAAAATACAGTAGAAACATCAATGTTGTGGAATATTATTACAATTCGAAATAACTGTTTTCTATTGTAATGTATTTTAAAATGTAATTTATTCCTGTGATGGAAGGATGAGAATGTGTGTGTGTGTGTGTGTGTATATATTATATATATATTCTTTTAATGGATAAAACATTACAAAGAAAGTAAAACATAAATGAAAAAGTTTTATTACAGTTAAAACCCACCAGTAATCATGATGTACTTATGTAATTAGTGTTAGTGACAGTAAGATTACAGCTAATATTTTTGTGCATAACTACTGAATTTGTGGTTCTGGTCCCCCATGCACAGGTCACTGGTGAAATACTCATAATTCTGCTTTGGCAAAGATACAGAATTGCGTTAGACACAATAGCTGGCACAGTAGCACTGAATTAGCATTGCATGTAATTAGTCAGTGACTCTAATTATCGACTGTATATCTTTATATAGCGCTATATATTTAATGGTGACTTGACTTGACATTTGCAAAAGGAATTTATTTAGTGTTAAAGAGAGTGAAAGAGAGTTTGTGTGTGAAAGAGAATGATGTTTTTCTTTTAATCATATAGCCTACAGTAAATATAGGCTAATTTACTAAAATTGTGTTGTTAATAAATGTTAATATAGTGTATTTGTTCATTGTTAATACATGTTTATATTAAAGTGTATTTGTTCATTTTATAATAAAAACCCTTAAGGTTGAAGTTGTGTTTGTCTGCCAGTTTCTGGCCTGGGGACTCAGACTTTGTTTTTAACAACAGAGAATGAGAAAAGAAAATAAGGCTTAAATCGTTCATCAAATAAAGCTCCTCAGAAATCGTGGATTAAACTGCTCGATTCATACGAATTAGTTTAACAATCTCTTTACGAACTTTTTGAAGTGACAAAGTGGTAGTTACCTTGACTGTCAGTCAAATATTTCATTCAAAATATCTTTATTTGTGATGGGAACGACACAAGGGTGAGTAAATGATGGCTTTTTAATGTGTTTTACACAGTTCGCGTTGATCTCGCGCAGCTGAGACACTGGAGAAGCTTCGCGCTTGCGTGCACTCATATGACGTCACAGGCGCGCCAGTTCTGTTAGTGACGTCACAGGCTTAGAGAAGGTCAGTCAGTCCAGCGATTATTTGAGTCTGATATTCCTGTATCTTGTTAGTTCAAACGCGCAGACTTTTGAAACAGTATGCAGTCAAAACACTCAGTCTCGAAGATGGAGAGTAGAAACGACGTGTTCGTGAAAGTAAAGCCCCGGACCCTGCCCCGGCCCAACGACAGAAACCAACGGTGTGAGCCAAGGTAAAGTGCTTAACTTCAGGGAGCAGTGCAAGTGCCCGTGCAAAATCAGTTTTTGTGAGCTGATCGCTGTCAAAAAAGTTCAGGAGATATTTCTTAGTGATGGCTGATTAAACAGTAAACAGTGTAGCTGACAGAGTGTTTATGTCAGAATGTTTTAAAAAAACACACTTAAAAACTGATTTTGCACTAGTTTTTAATAATTATGCAGCAATACTAGCCTAGTTCAAAAATTTGGACATATTACTATTTTTATGTTAAAAAAAGAAGTCTCTAATGCGCATCAAGCCTGCATTTATTTGATCAAAAATACCGAAAAATATTATTACAATTTAAAATAATGGTTTTCTATATTAATATACTTTAAAAATATAATGCATTTCTGTGATGCAAAGCTGGATTTTCAACAGCTAAAACTATTTAATCATTTCTGTAATACAATTTCATTTTAATTTTGTAACTTATAAAGTGTTAAAATATGTATTCAATTTACATATTAAAACTAGTAATTTAATATGCAGATTTAAATAATATAATATAATTTTCATTTTGCACCAAACGTTGCACAAATGTAATGGAAAATGTAAATTTAAATACAGAAATGCATTGTCATATTACACATTGCATTGTCATTTTGCATATTACATTTCAAATCGAATCCATAGAAATCGGAAGGTCTCTCTAATGATGTGCTCAATGCTCCATTCATGCCTTCGGTTTGATCTATCCTGGAGGAGATTTGCGGAAACACCAGACTAAACATTAATCTACTAGAAATAATGATTTCAGAATAATGCAGAATAATTCAAATATAACATTTTATTTGTCAGGTAAAAATGTATCATGCCAATTACACAAGTAAATGATTAAAAGCCAATTCAGAAATAATAAATACATGACATCAATGCATTCCTGACAGAGACACAGTGGTGTGTGAGTGTGTTCCAAGTGTAAGATTTGGGAAAACACTGACACAGCACTGTATGGGGGTTTTACTGGTTAGGCTACAAGTGATGTCAAGTCATCTTCATTTATATAGCGCTTTTAACAATGTAGATTGTTTCAAAGCAGCTTTACAGAGATAAACGTATAATTTAAGGTAACAGAGATTGTTTTGGCTTTATAGCGGTTCTTTAAAACCGCACATTAGAGTTACAGGTTCCCAAAGACTGCTCTGCCACTTACCATTATATACCCAGACCAGGCTTGTACAAATATTTTTTTTAGAGTTGTTTTGGGTCAATTAATGTACCCCGGGGGTAACACCTGGTTTCGGGGGAGAGGGGAGAATTATCAGATATCGTGAAGAGACACCACCCAAAGAGGAGAACAGGATTCTCCTGAGTTTTCGATCTTTCTCATAATACAGATGACTGCAATGAAATTAAGACCATTTTACCAATCGCACTGCGACATTTACAATGATACCAAACATGAAAAGGAAAAACAATAGAATCACAAGATACATCATATGTGATATAATATATAGACATTCTCAGTGAACTTTTAGTGACTTGAATCGGGGAAGGGAGTAGGGAGAGGGGGGATGCATATATGAACAAGGAGAGAATTTTGGGCAATACAATAACCTATGCTCTTTCTTTGCGATCTTCTGTCCAGGTTTCATTATATTGGTTTATATGAGTTCTCACCTGTGAAGAAGACGGAGAGCAACATATGCGAAGTGTTTCAGGATGCATTGCCTGAGGAGAGGGAGAGCAGCGATGTGTCCGTGGACGCATTCGAGTTTTTGCCTGAGGAGAGGGAGAGCAGCGATGTGTTCGTGGACACATTCGAGTTTTTGCCTGAGGAGAGGGAGAGCAGCGATGTGTCCGTGGACGCATTCGAGTTTTTGCCTGAGGAGAGGGAGAGCAGCGATGTGTTCGTGGACACATTCGAGTTTTTGCCTGAGGAGAGGGAGAGCAGCGATGTGTTCGTGGACACATTCGAGTTTTTGCCTGAGGAGAGGGAGAGCAGTGATGTGTCCGTGGACGCATTCGAGTTTTTGCCTGAGGAGAGGGAGAGCAGCGATGTGTTCGTGGACGCATTCGAGTTTTTGCCTGAGGAGGGGGAGAGCAGCGATGTGTTCGTGGACGCATTCGAGTTTTTGCCTGAGGAGAGGGAGAGCAGCGATGTGTTCGTGGACGCATTCGAGTTTTTGCCTGAGGAGAGGGAGAGCAGCGATGTGTTCGTGGACGCATTCGAGTACTTGCCTGAGGAGAGGGAGAGCAGCGATGTGTTCGTGGACGCATTAGAGTTTTTGCCTGAGGAGAGGGAGAGCAGATATGCGTCCATGGACACATTACTGTACTTGCCTGAGGAGAGGGAGATCAGATATGCGTCCATGGACACATTACTGTACTTGCCTGAGGAGAGGGAGATCAGATATGCGTCCATGGACACATTACTGTACTTGCCTGAGGAGAGGGAGAGCAGCAGTACTCAACCATCGACCAGTGCTGCTGTGTTATCACAGGAGAGTCCACAAACACCCAGACAGGAGCCGACTCCAGCCACAGATGCGCTTGAGATTGAGCCAGTGTTCAATTACTCATCGGCCAGCACTGTTTTGTATGATGAGAGAGAATCACGCAGCAGCCCGACAGATGTACCTGCGCAGAACAACCCAGGTAACTTAGGACATTAATACAAATCAAAACTCACACGTATGCAGAAATAAAAGTGGGACACGATTACTGGGTGACTTCTCACTCAACTCACACTTGGTAACAGTATGAATGAGAACGTAAGAATGCATATTTGTCATTTTAACTGAAATTAGGACAGGAATTGCTTAAGACATTGTCGGTCAGTGTTTCTGTAAAAAAAAAACGAACAATAATACTGATAAGATAATTATCAGTTATTTCCTCTGTTCTATTCTTTTTGTTATTACTTTCGGTTATAAATCTGATTTGACATCACTTTAAGTAACTGCTTAAAATTCTGAAAATGATATTTGTTGTACTATTTTCATCTTTAATTGTATTGATTAGTACGTGCAGCTTTAATAGTCATTCACAGAGATGTTTCTAATAATTTGCTAATCGTTTTTCTTCATTTTAGAAAAAGCTAAAAAAGGAAGGAAGAAGAAAGCAGTGCGTGCCTTTTTCCGGAGATTTCGTAAGACTGTAAAGAACTTCTTCCTATGCTACGACCCGGACAATGTCTAATATCTTGGACCACAAACGGATCTTGACAAATCCCAGCCAATGCCTATCCGAGTTTCATCCGAGATCAAGGTCTGTGAAGATCTCCACTCACCATCTTGTTGTCAATCCAGAGTTGTTGCCTGTTGCAATGCAAAACGGTGAGTCATTATTACCTGGGCTCTGTTTATTCTTTTTTCCAGCGGCTAGGACCACTCTGACTACCCTGAAATGTATGATATTTTTCTGATCCCCTATTCTTGGTTTATATGGTTTGCTGCGGTTTCCTGTTTTAAAAACTTCTTGCTCTGGGTGGCTTTTATTCTGTTTTATTATTCTTTTCTTGTTTAACATGCTGTGTTCTAAGATCATACTCTGCTAACCGATGATTCATTTCAGCGTGATGTTTCTCTTGTTAGTTTAATTTTTCCATCTCTACTCCTGTTGGTTCCTCACCTGATCTGCACAGATGTGTTCAGTCACAAACAGCTGCTGCTGGAGTTCAGTCTCATATATTAGCATGCTATACCAGAGCTGCCAACTCTCACGCAATTGGCCCTTTTCACACGCTCTCACAGCCACACATCCATTTTCTCACACAGAGAAAAATTGCCAACCAAAGAGAACACAACAGAAAAGACAGAGCAGGTTACTTTTGATATGATACAAATTCTCAGCTCTCAGATTCTGTCAATTTTATTACCAAATTCAAACAATAAATAGGCTACCGTTTTGGCGCTTTTAAATGTGACAGATCGCTGTAGCGCCTCAGTTCAAGCGGCACGTGAACCGATCATCTCTCTTTACTAGCCTACTAGTTAATAGTAAATAAACACAAATGATCAATAGGTGTCAGGTTTGGCATAGACGAAGCAGGCAAGATGGTAAGTTTGATATTTTAATAGCAGAATGGATCGGTACAGCGAAACAGATGAGTAAACAGTAAGTTGAATTTCAGATGATAGCTTGACTGAAGTGTAAACAAGTCTCTTTCTCTCTTTCTCTTGCAGATGATGATGATGAAGGAGTTCCTTAAAAGACGGAATGATGACTGGCTGAGAAGATCGGGATTGAAGGTAGGAATACCGGTAAGTATGGCAGAGAGTCTGTGTCAAGAGTAGACGTATTGACGAGACCAGACGATGACTGAAGGTTGATTGCTGAATATAAAGGGGTGAGATGACGAGGTACAGGTGATGATAATTACTTTGAGGAGAGTGAGTGCAGGTGTGCGCCAAGGAGGATTCTGGGGAGTGTAGTGCAAAGACAGATGAGGAAGACAGATGGTGGATGTGACAATAGGTATGTTGAAAGATACAGTACAACTTACCGAAATGTATATGCCTCATACATAATATCGACCAATCAGTGTTTTTCAACCGTTTATCGCATGAACCAATCATATTATACTAGCGCGATGGTGGCATTGCTTCCTCTCAGGTGACATATCCTCACCTAAGACCTAAGAAATAAGAATTTGTCCATTTTGATTTCATGGTGACTTTAAACCCCAAAGCTGTCTTGTATTTACTGTTATTTCTTTTCTGATTTGCAGCTGTTTCAGCTGCCTTACTGATCACAGTCACCTTTGCAGTCATGCTTGCTGTATTTCTAGCACATTACTATTTCAAAACGTAAGTTCTTCAAATATTAACTTATCCAAATGTTTTCAAATATTAAGTTACATTCTGAACTTCAGAGCAATTCCCTAGAATTCCAGAGATAACTTTTAATCAGAGACTTTTTTCACTCATTGAAAAGTTTAAATCCTGAGAATAAACATGTTTTAATCATATCCACTCACATTAAATGTTCAGTCATATCAGTAGCCAACCCAGATAGCAACAGTGTCGGCCTAGATCCGGGCCACATCTGGTACATGTGGATTCCACGAGTACCGGATGTGAGCCGGATCTGGGTCAAAACTATGTTGCCCTCTGGGTAATAAAAGCTGTGAATTGCACATTTCTAGAATGAAATTGGTAACATAAACAATCCCGTAGATGTGATGCTTCATCCATCCAGTCTAAGATGGCTGCCATATGAGTTCTGAATTGTTTCTGCACTACAGGAACAGACCCTGCAGGACGCGGGGTGACGGCGAGCAGGAGGAGTACATTTGAAATAACTGTTCCCTTTCAGTCGAGAACGTCAGACGTAGTCGATGTCAGGTTTAGCATAGACGAAGCAGGCAAGATGGTAAGTTTGATATTTTAATAGCAGAATGGATCGTTACAGCGAAACAGATGAGTAAACAGTAAGTTGAATTTCAGATGATAGCTTGACTGAAGTGTAAACAAGTCTCTTTCTCTCTTTCTCTTGCAGATGATGATGAAGGAGTTCCTTAGAAGACGGAATGATGACTGGCTGAGAAGATCGGGATCGAAGGTAGGACTACAGGTAAGTATGGCAGAGAGTCTGTGTCAAGAGTAGACGTATTGACGAGACCAGACGACGACTGAAGGTTGATTGCTGAATATAAAGGGGTGAGATGACGAGGTACAGGTGATGATAATTACTTAGAGGAGAGTGAGGAGAGTGAGTGCAGGTGTGCGCCAAGGAGGATTCTGGGGAGTGTAGTGCAAAGACAGATGAGGAAGACAGACGGTGGATGTGACAATAGGTATGTTGAAAGATACAGTACAACTTACCGAAATGTATATGCCTCATACATAATATCGACCAATCAGTGTTTTTCAACCGTGGAAAGAGGTCAGTAAAATAGCTGGAGTAGGCTACGTCACATAACGTTAGTGCAACTTTGTACACATTTGTTACTTTGGCCTACTTTGCTAAAAATATATATAATATTTCTGATCATGGCATAGCTTTCTCCCCACCCAATTAGGATAATAAAGTAATGATTTAAAACACAAATGCTTGATAAAGGGCCTGGCCCGAGGATTGTGGCGGGAAATATCGGCCCGACCCGCGTTAGTCTCTGTGTGCCAGGTCCCTCCAGTATCAAGCAAACGCCGGACGCAGATCCTGCTGAACCTGAGTTGGTGTGTTTGCCAGGCCAGGTCTGTGAAGATCTGGAGTGTCTGTGTGTCCCAGGTCCCTCCAGGATCAAGAGTTGCCGCCTGTGCCAGATCTCTCCAGTTTTGATGACAGTGAGTCATTATTAATTTGGTTCATGTTATCATGCCATCTGTTATTTTCTATGTTCTATTCTTTTTGTTATTACTTAGTTATAAATCTGATTTGACATTAACTGCTTAAAAATCTGAAAATGATATTTGTTGTACTATTTTCATCTTTAATTGTATTGATTAGTAGGTGCTGCTCTAATAGTCATTCACAGAGATGTTTCTAATACTTTGCTATTCCTTTTTCTTCATTTTAGAAAAAGATTAAAAAAAGGAAGAATATAAATGGAAATAAATAAATACAGATATTAAATATAAGATAATAACTGTGTGTCTTTCGAGTCCTGACATAAACATCAGTGTTTACAGTTTTGATCAAAAACATGTTTTAAAAAAGATTGTAGATTATTATGTAAACAAACAAAAATGGATCAGTTCACTTACGTTTGCAAATACTTTCTTTATTTTTTAGGTGGTCTGCAAATTTGTTAAGAAGCGGAATTACTCCATTGAAATGGTAAGTTGGCATGATTTTATTCTTCATGAAAATTACTATTAAGAATTATTTATTAAATTCTTTACTTACTTTTTAATTAGTCTTCCCATTAGCTGATTAGCAAAAGCAGAAGACAAGAGGCAGGATTTATCGCATGAACCAATCATATTATACTAGCGCGATGGTGGCATTGCTTCCTCTCAGGTGACATATCCTCACCTAAGACCTAAGAAATAAGAATTTGTCCATTTTGATTTCATGGTGACTTTAAACCCCAAAGCTGTCTTGTATTTACTGTTATCTCTTTTCTGATTTGCAGCTGTTTCAGCTGCCTTACTGATCACAGTCACCTTTGCAGTCATGCTTGCTGTATTTCTAGCAAAGTTACTATTTCAAAACGTAAGTTCTTCAAATATTAACTTATCCAAATGTTTTCAAATATTAAGTTACATTCTGAACTTCAGAGCAATTCCCTAGAATTCCAGAGATAACTTTTAATCATAGACTTTTTTCACTCATTGAAAAGTTTAAATCCTGAGAATAAACGTTTTAATCATATCCACTCACATTAAATGTTCAGTCATATCAGTAGCCAACCCAGACAGCAACAGTGTCGGCCTAGATCCGGGCCACATCTGGTACATGTGGATTCCACGAGTACCGGATGTGAGCCGGATCTGGGTCAAAACTATGTTGCCCTCTGGGTAATAAAAGCTGTGAATTGCACATTTCTAGAATGAAATTGGTAACATAAACAATCCCATAGATGTGATGCTTCATCCATCCAGTCTAAGATGGCTGCCATATGAGTTCTGAATTGTTTCTGCACTACAGGAACAGACCCTGCAGGACGCGGGGTGACGGCGAGCAGCAGGAGTACATTTGAAATAACTGTTCCCTTTCAGTCGAGAACGTCAGACGTAGTCGATGTCGACTGAATGGAATTATGCTAGGGAGCCAATTGTCTTCGAGCATGCGAGCACGAGCAAATGAAATTTTGCGTGCGTGATTTGCATCACACACTCGGAAGTGGATGATACGGAAGTGGATGCACGCACTAGTTGCTTTTTGCTTCGGAGCCGTTCGAATGTGTCTCTGAAGAGTGTTGTTGAGTTTCAACGAGCGAGTGTGTCGGTGCTTCTGCAAGGAAGACTCTTCCAGCTGCTGATGATTCTACAGCGCGAGTGCAGCGGTGATCGCGAGCTTTGAGCTCTCAACTGCTGTTTTAACAGCAACCAAATTTCTCATTGTGTTTATTTGTCTGACGGCTGGTTAGAGGGCGGAAAAGTGAGTGCTTCACTGTTTCAGTTCACTGTTGTCGCGGTCATTCCCCTGTGTGCTCCGGCACTGGTGAGAGTTTTTCACTTCCTGAAAGAGCAACACAGGTGCGTTTGCGTCTTTTTCAAGATGCCTTTCCACCTGTGCGTTTCTGGATGTGATCGTTTCCTGTCCCCCCATATGGACGGTCACAATGGTTGTTTCACGTATTTGTATTATATATGTGTATATAATGTATGTGTATATATGCAGCACGTTGAAGCAGCTTTTTGTGGATAGTTTATGTTCTCATTGCGAGGATATGACTATCGCGATGTTGTGATCGAGACTCACCTTCATGCGTGAAGTTGGAGTCCCCATTACCACGCCCCGCTACGGCGCCGTGTGGGATGGGTGATCAGAGGATCATAGTGAGGCTTCCCCGCCCGGTTACCAATCCCTGTGGGCCCCTCACTCCTCTATCACATCGCAGCCGGTGGACCCGGTTGACGGAGGAGCGGTGAAGGGTTGCGAGGCTGTCCCTCCGCTGCTTTTTGGTTGCGGCCCCTCGTCTCCCCCCTAAGTTCTCGCCCGTTCTGACAGGCAGAGCTTACAAAGCCTGTGGGCAAGCCGCCTCCTCTTGCGTGCCATGGTGCTGCTTCAGGTATATGCCAGGGCACCCATGGACATGCACGAGGGTAGTCCAGACCGTGCGCTCATAGGTGAGCTCCGCACCGCATCCGACCTCGCCCTCTGGGGCACGAGTGTCGTGGCGTGCGTGATCGGTCTGGCGATGTCCACATCAGTGGTCCAGGAGCGCCATCGTTGGCTCAGCCTGGTTATATGGCGGATGCGGACAAGCTTCGGTTCCTGGTCTCCCCAATTTCCCAGGTTGGGCCGGTCGGCGACACGGCAGAGAACTGCAGCCAGCAGTTTTCTGCCGCCCAAGCGCAGATGGAGGCTATCCGGCACATCCTGCCCCGGCGGCCCGCTGCTGCCACCCCGCTGCCGGTGGCAGTTCCTCCGCCTGCTCGTCGCTGAGGGTGTTCCCCTGCCGCCGCTCTGCTGGGCCTCCGCAGCAGCCCCCAGCCAGGCCTCAGCATAGAGCCGGCCGCAGTACGGACGCCCAGCCCGCTCAGGGATTGAGGGCCGGGTGGAGTCTTTGTTTGAGACTTTTTTGAAAGCCTCCGTTCACTTGTTTACACAGAGTTGCATTTTCAATGCCCTGTCCCAAGCTTGGTCTGCAGCGTTCGACCTGAAAGACGTGTACTTAGATCTTAGACGTGTACTTAGATCTATCCTTCCGCTTCACAGGCTTACTGTGCTCTTGCGGTCAACTGGGAAAGAGCGATCTTGCCCAAGTGCTGAGTATCTCTTTTCTAGTGCGGAGGTGGTCTCGGTCTACCGCATCTCTCAAGTGAGGTGTGCCAGTTCAGTGCTACTTAGAAGTGAGAAAGGGTCCCACTGAAAATTTCAGAGGCTCCTGTTGCATATGGCAGATGCAGCCGCACGGCTTCCTCCATATGGAGACCGCTTCAGCACTGGCTTGACCGAGTCCCGAGGTGGCCGTGGTAGAGCGACACGCTCCGTGTAAGTAATCAAACACCCTGGCCTGTCGCCAAACCCTCAGCCCATAAGCAGACCTTTTGTTTCCCCGGGCTATGGCTCTTGGAACAAGTGTCCTCCAAATGTTGGCTGAGGGGCCACGTATAAAGGGCATGCAGTAACAGAGCTCTGGGCACCCTCTGACTGCATTGGCATCCGTTGCCTCGAGTTGCTTACAGTCCCTCGCTTCGAGACACTGCAAGTTCAGTGATCTTCATCACACTCAGGTGTTGAGCAGAAATGCTCCTGAAGCTCAGTGAATTTTATCACACTCATGTGTTGAGCAGAGATGCTCAGTGATCCCCTTCACATCTGGTGTTGAGCATTGCTCCTGTATTGTGCACCCATGCTGCTCAGCGAGCCTGTACTGTACTAACAACATTGCGACCGTCGAGCTGCGCTCCCCTTGCATGTTGCAACTCGCCCGCCACCTCCTCCTTGGAGTCAGAAGCTTTTAAGGTACGCACTTCATTCCGCTTATTTTTTGCTGGCCAGATACAGTGGAGACTCCATCCCCAGCCGGCCAGCTGTTTCGGACCACTTCGGGGCCGCACAGCCACGTCTGTTGCCCCTCCGGACTCGTCCTACGTCAGTTATTCCTTCTCTTGTCTGAGCGGATATCCCTCGACAAAGACTCTGGCCACAGCTGGCCCTGGGCCCCACAGAAATGCGTTCCCCAGTGAGTCTTCTTGCACTATGGTGCTAAAATCAGGAAGAGAACAAGTTCAGTGATCTTCATCACACTCAGGTGTTGAGCAGAAATGCTCCTGATGCTCAGTGATCCTTCACATCTGGTGTTGAGCATTGCTCATGTCTTGTGCAATGGAGCAGGTCTTGTAAGTTGCCCATTATTGGCGAACCAACCTCCTCCTCTCGACAGCCTTCCTGACACCTTCCTCTGAGCACATTCTCAGGGATGGGGCACGATGGCACCCGCGTCTAGACCTTGGAAAGTTCCAGGTCTGGTTCTAGTAAGAACGGGACGCGGAGGTTCTGGTTTACCGCAAGAATTGTTATGCAGTAGAGACCATCACTTCTGTGAGCACCCTCTAGAAATACGCTTGCTCCTCTAATAGAAGTCGAACCTGTTCGTTGAATTGAGTCTTCTCTCCGTGAGGAGATCCCCAAGGTGTTCGATCACTTCAGTGCTCCCTTTTAAATATATTTTAAATATATTTTATATATTTTAAATTTTAAATATAACGCCTTGCATCCCCTCCTTACCCTCTTGGGTCTTTTTCTCTGGTGCTACTGCACTGCAGAGACCGCCCCTGAGCCATCGCAGGCAGTGAGTTAAAAAATTTCTGTTTTTTAAGAAACAGTTCTCCTGCTCGCGTGGTCTCCACTAGAGGCTAGAGACTTGCTAGCTTTCGGTCAATGAGTTGTGCCTGGAATTCGGCCGGCTAACTCTCACAAGTTGAGACCACGGTCTGAATGTGTTCCCAAGGTTCCTACCTCTCCTACGGGACCAGGTGGTGAGCCTGCAAGCGCTGCCCCGGAGGAGGCAGACCCAGCCCTGGCTTTTCTCTGTCCGTCCGCCTCAGTGCGGTTGTACGTGTTCAAAATGAAAATCCTTCATTAATAATTCATTACACAGAACTTTATTATATTAAATATTAATCAAAAATGATTCACACCTTCACAAAATCCAAACATTCATTGTAAGAGTAAAAAAATGACATAACATTATTTATAGTAAGTTTATTTGATTCACAGCTTATTTAGAGTTTTGACCTTGACAACCCAACTGCATTTACCGCAAACAGTCTAAACTAAAAGATTGTTTTGGTAATTGTTCTACACATTGTCATATAGATAACCTGAAAATACAGTAGTTTATTAAGGTTATTAAGGTTTATCTTGCTAACCACTCTTACTAAAAAAAATGGGGTAAGCACACTTACATTCTCATTTTAAGAGGTGTTAAATGTGGTTTGATTTGTTTACATTAGTTAATGTATTAGGCTAACTAACATGAACCACGAGCAATACATTTGTTACTGTATTTATTAATCTTTGTTAATCTTAGTTGAACAAACAATGAACAGCTGTATTTTTATTATGTTACTTCACACAGTGCATTAGGCTAACTAATGTTAATAAATACACCTTTTGATTTAAATAATGTAGGCTACTAGTAAATGGTGAAATTAACATTAATAAAGATTAATAAATGCTGTAGAAGTGCAGTTTATCTATAAATTACAGGAACGTCTGTCTGTGTGTCTGTGTGTGTGTCTGTTATTCGCATATCTCTTGAACCGTTATTCCTATGGATTTCAAACTTGACAGGTGTCTTGCTACGGGCACGAGTAAGTGCAGTGCCAAGTTTGACGTTGTTTGGATTAGAAATGCAAAAGATATCGGTAGATATATATCAGTAAAAGAAGCACACACTGGCTTTTGCCACTATAGCCGATGGCCACTCCCCCTCTCACTCTGACACTGAGTGAGCACAGCCCAGGACCAGAGACAGAGAGGGTCGAAGAAAGCAGTGGAGCTTAAGTAGCATTGAGCTTAAGTAGCATTTTCTCTGAGTTAACTGTGTAGCCTGCTCCCTGAATTGTGTAGTTAAATTTTCCACATTTATTGTATGTCATTATGTCAGTATCAGTATTTGCTTTTTTCTACCATGCACAAATAAAAATGTCACTGAACTTCTGCTGTGTAATTGTAACAATGAGCACTCAAATACACCGAACCAAGAATTATTAAAAACACACACAAAAACTAATTTTGCACGGGCATTTTGCACTAGTTAATAGTTAATGTTAACTGATCTAGTTAACTAGAGTTTAATAAATGGAACCTTATTGTAAAGTGTTACCGATTTGTTATACACCGATTCAGTGTTGGACAGATCAGTTGTTTTAACCATTCATTAAATGGAATCGGTTCAAAGTAGTCATTAGTTCACGAATCGGACGTGTCATTAGTGGACTTGTAGCCTACGCATTGTGTGATTATCCCGGCAGTTAGGACATCGCACAAGATTTGTCAACACAGCAAACATTTCATCATTGAATAGGTTTGTGGCGAGGGGGGCGTGGTTTTGCGGAGTCTGTAGCGGGAGAGAGAGGACGGAGCAGAGCGGAGCGTAAGTAGGTCAAGTGCAGATGATGAACACCTGTGTCTGATTTCAGTAATTGGCGTGGAGAGACCGCATATAAGCCGGAGCGCGGCAGAGAGAGAGAGAGAGAGACGAGCTGGGACCTCGCGTGTGCTGTCGGAGATCGAGAGAAACGTCTAAAGAGAATTCTGAGTTATTGTTTGTTTATTGCTGTGTACATGCACGGTGAACGCGCTTTGTGCGCACCTTTTTGTTTATACGGAAAAGAGTGAATAAAACGTGAGTCCCAGCTCAAGCCGACCCCTGTCTTCTTCCTTCCTTATTATTACTGGACTGAACCTTATCAC
The DNA here is from genome assembly GCF_963993115.1 of Abramis brama. Taxonomy (NCBI): domain Eukaryota; kingdom Metazoa; phylum Chordata; class Actinopteri; order Cypriniformes; family Leuciscidae; genus Abramis; species Abramis brama. The sequence continues at coordinate 56,773,243 of NC_139965.1, read as the reverse complement.
ACTGGTGCCGAAACCCGGGAAGGAAGAAGATCGCCGCCGCCATGCAGTCCCCGCCAGGTACACCATTTGCGGACATTATCCAATCGCTCGCCGGTCTTCACCAAGAGCAACACCAACATCTGCTGGCGATCAAGGAGGAGCAGGATAAACGCTTCGAGGCGCTCCTCCGATCCCAGCATGAAGACCGCGAGCTGTTCCGGAGCTGGGTAGACCGGGAGGTTCGGGCCATCCCCTCATCTAAGGACAGCACATCTCCTCTGCCGCTCAACAAAATGGGGCCTCATGACGATCCAGAGGCCTTCTTGGATTTATTTGAGAAGTCGGCAGAGGATCGGGGATGGCCCACAGGAGACTGGCCAATGCGGCTGATCCCCCTGCTGTCAGGAGAAGCGCAGATAGCCGCCCACCAACTGCCAGTCAAAAACCTCCTGGTCTACCAGGACCTCAAGCGTGCCATCCTCCAGCGGGTCGGCCGGACGCCGGAGCAACATCGCCAGCGATTCAGGACCCTTACCCTGGAAGAGTCCGGCCGACCCTTCGTGATGGCACAACAGCTCCGGGACTCCTGCCGCAAATGGTTGATGGCCGACAGTAGCGACGTCGAGGATATAATCAATCGTGTGGTACTGGAGCAGTTCGTGGCCCGGCTGCCTAGGAAGACTGCGCAGTGGGTCCAGTGCCACCGCCCGACGTCGCTGAACCAGGCCATCCAGCTGGCGGAGGACCAGATGGTGGCGTGCCCAGGGGTCGGGGATCCTTTACCATCTGCATCTCTCTCTCTCTCTCTCTCTTCCCCTCCCCCCTCTCTCTCCAAACCTGTTCCCCTTCCCAGGTCCCGGGGAGGGCTCCCACCGAAACCAGCGCCACGGTGGAGAACGGGGTATTCGGCGGAGCCAACGGCTGCACCCAGGGTTCCTCCAAGGGGGGGAAGTTCGACCACGGGATTCTTCGCCCCGCCCACTCCATCACCGCTCTCTCCACGCCAATCGCTTGACCCGCTTCCTGCCGACAGGGCGGCGGTAAAGTCTGGGCCGGCCTGTTGGCGCTGTGGGGACCCAGGACATTTTATTGACAGGTGTCCAGTGATGGAGGTGGGGACATTGATCCGGGTCCCCGACGCGCCACAGGCTGCCCTCGATCAAGCTGGCCTATACCAAATACCAGTGAGTATCAAGGGGGGTACATATCAGGCTCTGGTGGATTCAGGATGTAACCAATCCTCTATACATCAAAGTCTGATTCAACCTAGGGCATTGGATAATAGCCGCGTGGTTAAGGTTCGGTGTGTGCACGGGGAAGTGGTGAGTTATCCTATTTTGCCTGTGGATGTTCAATTCAGGGGAGAAAAGCATAGAATAGAGGTGGCAGTTAATCCGCACCTCCGGCATCCGATAATCTTGGGTACTAATTGGCCCTCATTCAACAAATTATTGGGATATTTGTGTTCGGATGCCTCTTGGGGAAAAAGAGAGAAGAGTAGAATAGCGGTTGCACAGTTGGGAGAGGCTGAACCGGAACCTCCGGAGCCTCTTTCAGGGGAACAGAGTGCTCTGGAGCGAAACATCCTCCCTGAGCGTGATGATTTTCCCCTGGAACAGTCACGGGATGAAACGCTGAAAAACGCCTTTGATCAGGTTCGTTCTATCGACGGTCAGCTTCTTCATCCTGAACAACCGCTCTCCTATCCTTATTTTTCAATTTTAAAAGATAAGTTGTATCGGGTGACCCAAGACGCCCAGACAAAGCAAGATACAACCCAGTTACTGATACCTAGAAGCCGTCGGGAAATGCTTTTCCAGGCGGCTCATTGTAATCCAATGGCTGGGCATTTAGGACAAACGGCTACACTAAATCGTCTCATGGCCCGGTTCTTTTGGCCGGGCATTCACGAGAATGTGCGCAGGTGGTGCGCGTCTTGTCGTGAATGCCAGTTGGTGAATCCACCGGCCACCCCAAAAGCACCATTGTGCCCCCTTCCATTAATGCAGGTCCCCTTCGAACGAATTGGTATGGACCTCATCGGGCCATTAGAACGGTCAGCGCGAGGACACCGCTTTGCATTAGTTCTGGTGGATTATGCAACGCGGTATCCTGAAGCAGTACCTCTCCGCACTATTTCTGCTAAGAGTGTGGCGAGCGCACTGTTTCAATTAATCTCCCGGGTGGGGATTCCAAAAGAAATCCTCACCGATCAGGGCACGGCGTTTATGTCACGTACTATTCGCGAGCTGTACGAATTACTGGGCATTAAATCGATTCGAACAAGTGTCTATCACCCACAGACAGACGGGCTGGTCGAACGGTTTAACCGCACGTTAAAATCCATGATTCGTAAGTTCGTACATGAGGACGCCAAAAATTGGGATAAGTGGTTAGAACCCCTTTTGTTCGCTGTACGGGAGGTCCCGCAAGCCTCCACGGGGTTTTCCCCCTTCGAGCTTCTCTATGGACGTCAGCCACGGGGGGTGCTGGATGTCCTTAGAGAGACTTGGGAGGATGGACCTTCTAATAGCAAAAATGAAATTCAATATGTCATGGACCTGAGAACAAAACTCCACACTTTGGGGCGGCTATCAATGGAGAATTTGTTACAGGCACAAGACAAGCAGAGTCGGTTGTACAACATGGGGGCTAGACTACGTCAATTCGCACCGGGAGATAAAGTGCTTGTATTACTCCCTACTTCTAGTTCAAAGTTACTCGCAAAGTGGCAAGGGCCCTTTGAGGTTACACGGCGAGTTGGTGATCTCAACTATGAGGTAGTTCGAACAGATAGAGGCGGAGCACATCAAATATATCACCTCAACCTGCTTAAAAAATGGTCTGAGGCGGAATCAGTGATGCTGGCGACGGTAGTGAGTGGGGAGGAGGATCTCGGTCCAGAAGTGAATTCAAAGTCCCAATCCCTCGCTCTGGCCCCTGGAGGAGACCACCTCTCACCCTCGCAGCTCACTGATATCAAATCAATACAAGCAGATTTTGCTGATGTGTTTTCACCACTGCCTGGTCGAACGAATCTCATTCAGCACCATGTTGAGACTGAGCCGGGCGTGGTTGTTCGCAGCCGGCCGTATAGATTACCAGAACACAAGAAAAAAGTGGTTCAAAGTGAATTAGAAGCGATGCTAGAAATGGGAGTAATAGAAGAATCCAACAGTGACTGGGCGAGCCCGATAGTTTTAGTTCCTAAAACGGACGGCTCAGTACGGTTCTGTGTGGATTACAGGAAGGTGAATGCTGTGTCGAAATTCGACGCATATCCAATGCCTAGGGTTGACGAATTGCTTGATCGACTAGGCACTGCTCGTTTTTATTCGACACTGGACTTAACTAAGGGTTATTGGCAGATCCCCTTGTCTCCCATGACCAAAGAAAAAACAGCTTTCACAACGCCGTTCGGATTACACCAATTTGTTACACTTCCGTTCGGGTTGTTCGGGGCTCCGGCCACCTTTCAGCGTCTGATGGACAGAATTCTCCGGCCGCATGCTGCATATGCCGCTGCATACCTAGATGATATTATCATTTATAGTGGTGATTGGCAGCGACATATGCAGCATTTGCGAGCTGTCCTGAAGACGTTGAGAAGGGCTGGGCTCACGGCCAATCCGAAGAAGTGTGCAATTGGGCGGTTGGAAGTAAGATATCTGGGTTTCCACTTGGGTCATGGACAGGTGCGTCCACAAATTGACAAGACGGCAGCAGTTGCGACCTGTCCGAGACCCAAGACCAAAAAGGAGGTTAGACAGTTCCTGGGGCTGGCAGGTTATTATAGAAGGTTTGTACCTAATTTTTCGGACACTGCTAGCCCGCTGACTGATTTAACTAAAAAGGAGGCACCAGATAGGGTCCAGTGGACGGAGCAGTGTCAGCAGGCTTTCACCCAGATAAAGGCTGCTCTGTGTGGCGGTCCGCTCTTAAATGCTCCTGACTTTTCTCTCCCCTTTATCCTACAGACAGACGCGTCGGACAGGGGGTTGGGCGCTGTCCTGTCCCAGGAGGTGGAGGGTGAAGAGCGGCCGGTGCTGTACATCAGTCGAAAGCTCTCTAAGAGAGAGACGATGTACAGCACCATAGAGAAGGAGTGTTTGGCCATCAGATGGGCCGTTCTCACCCTTCGCTATTACCTCCTGTGGCGGGAGTTCACCCTCTGTTCGGACCACGCTCCCCTGCAGTGGCTCCACCGCATGAAGGATACCAACGCGCGGATCACTCGTTGGTATCTAGCTTTACAGCCTTTTAAGTTCCAGGTGATCCACAGGCCGGGTGTACAGATGGCTGTGGCTGACTTTCTCTCCAGGAGGAGGGGGGGGGAGGCTGCAGACCGGATGGCTCCCCGGCCTGAGTCGGGCGGTGGGGGTATGTGGCGAGGGGGGCGTGGTTTTGCGGAGTCTGTAGCGGGAGAGAGAGGACGGAGCAGAGCGGAGCGTAAGTAGGTCAAGTGCAGATGATGAACACCTGTGTCTGATTTCAGTAATTGGCGTGGAGAGACCGCATATAAGCCGGAGCGCGGCAGAGAGAGAGAGAGAGAGACGAGCTGGGACCTCGCGTGTGCTGTCGGAGATCGAGAAACGTCTAAAGAGAATTCTGAGTTATTGTTTGTTTATTGCTGTGTACATGCACGGTGAACGCGCTTTGTGCGCACCTTTTTGTTTATACGGAAAAGAGTGAATAAAACGTGAGTCCCAGCTCAAGCCGACCCCTGTCTTCTTCCTTCCTTATTATTACTGGACTGAACCTTATCACAAGGTTTTGTTTTGTTTATTTAAAGTGTTTTTTATGTCAGCTGAATGGGCGAAACGCTTTTCAGAGAAGATAAGGCAATGTAAATTTATTTTATTTTTTTAGCACAATTCACACCCAGCGGTAATTCAGGAAAAAAAATATCCGAATGCTCCACGTGAAACTTCGGTCTTCCGATCTTTTACCATCGTGTCAATTCTCAATTAATTTTGATTAATATGCACGAGGGAGCGAGAGATAGCAACAGTTTGAAGACACGCGCACACGCGCGACCAGGCCCCTCTCTCTGCTCGTTCTTTCAGTAATATGCTCCCTATCGTAAGCGCAGCAGTCATCTACATCACTCACCGATCACATAAGGCTTTGGCGAGACAAAAAAATCGCTTGTGAGCGAGACGCATGAGTGACAGAGAGACGGAGGGAGAGCAGGGAAAGGAAATGCAGCTGAATGAATATGCTGCGTGTATTAAATAGCGTAAAAAAAATTTTTTTTATAACAAAACGCAATATGTGTCGGCCAGTGGTGATTCTGTGGCGCACCGCCACGAATTAGTCTATGTGTGGGAAACACTGCCTTAACCGAACCCTGTTGAGTTCCTCCATACCCTGCGGCATCGGACGTGGCGGAGCGTCCGAAGCCAGGCCTACCACTCGTATGCACTATTGGAACCCGTGTAAGGCTGGGTCCATATGTTGTGATCCCTACGGCGATCCCATATGTGTATTATTCCACGGTACGGCTCCCTGCGGTGAGCCCGTGTCTTTGTCACTGTTGGTTGATCCTCCCCCCTGTTATAGGCTGGAGTCATCCCAGTAACATTTCCATATGTTGTACTGCCTGGTCAGCCGCCCAGTCCATATGTGTATTCCCCACATTACCTCCCTTCGGGCCAGGATGTGGTTTCCGCAGCGTACCTTTCCTTCCTTTACAGGGTACGCTTTCCCAGTGATCCTGTAGGAACAGCAGTTGACTTCCCTGGCCTAAGCCTTGCCCTTCTCCGCCTCAGAGTTGCGGGTGGACTTGAGGCTTTCTACCCAGGCACTGGAAGGTGGCAGCTCTAGTGGCGTTTTCCAGGGTAAAGATCCCAATCAGTCGACGTTAACTACGTCAGAGAAGAGATGTCGTAGTCCCTTCGCCACTATAGCTGGACCACCGCTGACCGAGTTCTCACGGCTCCTCAGCGTAAAGCAACTAGTGCGTGCATCCACTTACGTATTTATACCCGCTCCGCGGGGCGGAGTGTGTGATGCAAATCACGCACACAAAATTTCATTTGCTCGTGCTCACATGCTCGAAGACAATTGGCTCCCTAGTGTGATCCCATTCAGTCGACGTCGACTACGTCCTCCGTTCCCTCCTTCAGGGAACACAGTGGGTTGCATACGCAACCAGGACGTTTTCAATTGTAATGTATTTTAAAATGAAATTTATTCCTGTGATGGAAGGATGAGCGTGAGTGTGTGTGATTTATATATACATATACATATATATAAAAAAAAAAAAAAAAAAAAAAATAATATATATATATATATATATATATATATATATATATTATTTTTTTTTTTTATTTATTTTTTTTATGGAAAAAACATTACAAAGAAAGTAAAACAAATGAAAAGCACACACAAAATACAGGAGAAATTATTTACTATTATTTTTATTTTTATTTGTAGCCATTTATAAAATTTAAACATAAAAAGGAAGAAAAAAAATATGCATATTGATCTTACTAAGTTATTTCAAGGAATAACCCAGGCAGCAACATAATGTCGACCCAGACTTGGCCCACATCTGGTACGCATCGAATCCACATGTACAGGATCTGGGCAGACACTATGTTGCTGTCTGGGAAATATGCTGGCCTCAGAAAACACTACAGGCACTGCATCAAATAAAACTAAACAGTGTTTCACACATTACAGATATTCTCAAAAGAAGTTCATTCAAACAATGCATTCTGTTTCCCTTTTTAACATTATAACATTATTTGCTGCATTAATTAAAAAGGACAACCATGTGCAATGTTTTTTTAACGTTTTTTTTGTTTTTTGTTGCTTAATGGTACACTATGTAACTTTTGGCCCTCTATCGGTTAAAAACAAAACTGCAGGCATTTTGCAGAAGAACATTGTTTTGGTTGTGCTTCGACTCTGCGTGACTGTGCAGATAAATGACCTTTTACAATAGATAATGCTTTACAATGAACTCTGAAAGCTACACTTTATCTGTTCAATAAAATAACTTACCTGTTGAGTAATAAATTCACTATCTCCACTACCCTGGTAATCCAGAGTTCTCGCGAGAGCACAAGTTGAATTTGCTCAGCGAGTTACTCTGGTGTCGAGTAATGATGCTCATTAAATACGCCCCTCGATCTGAGCTGCACCAATCACATCGGGTAATCTGATATAGGCGGGCCAGAGGCGATCTAAACAGATGACGACAGCGCTGTGACGTCGGAAGTCATTAGTAAACATTGCAAGATGGTTATGGATGAATACCAGTTGTTTGAAACGGCTTTGGCCGCTACAATGAACGAGTTAGACTTGGCTTTTTATCTAAAACAGGAACAGAAGACGCCGCTCGAATCGCTCCTTTGCAAGAAGGACGTTTTTGCTGTTTTGCCGACCGGATACGGTAAGAGTATAATCTACCAGTTAGCTCCGCTGGTAGCTAAGCGTATGGGGCTTGTTGTGATTGGGCGTAGTGTTGTCCAATTGCGTGCAGTGAGATTTTCAAATGCATGCTTGGTGTCGCCAATCGAGCTGGCCGATTTTCATTAGTCGACGCCAGACCATTAATCTTTTAGATTTAGGTCTGGATTTCCAGGCTATATCTCCACATCACTTTTATGACATTTCAAATCCCTCAGTTCTCACTATCTCAAAAAAAAAAAATCCAATATTGATTCTTGTTTTATTCAGCGATAGAGCTCTGCCGCGTTCTATTTTTTGCGTTCTATTCAGCTGACTCTCCTCTTTTCGGGTTTATTTTAAAATGGGGGATTCCCGGGAGTTATTTAGCTGCTACGTTGTGAAACTAACCTCTGTCACTCCCACATCAGACACGCGCCAAAATAGCCACAGCAACTTCTCTCTATTAATGGATATGACGAGACAAGCACGGGCGAGTGACGTATGTGCGCAATTTTCGGCGAAAAACATTCTGCCTGGTCTAACATATAAGCACTTACAATAGGCTTTCAGTGGTGTGTAACGCAGTCACTCCTACTAGCCACTTTGGCGTGTTAAATATATATTATATACATTTTTCAATTGTAGTTTTTTAAAAAGGCATCTGAAATAATAAACTAAGTGCAATGTAGTGTTTTCAAAATATAGATTTTTCAATGCATATCGATACTGAAATATCTGAAACACTTCCAATACTCATTTTCCACAGAAAAGATGCACAATACCAGCTGTGCTTTCTCACTCTCTCATATCTCCGACAGCAAGTTACACACAAACCCGCCTCCTCTCACTCACTCGTTTCATTTTTTCCGGATGAATATAGTTGGTGCTACAGGGCTTGAAATTATTGAAAGTATTGCACATCATTTTACTCATTCCCACAGATTTTCTGCTCACACCCAAAGTGCGCAGACATAAAGCAGCCTCTCAGTACTAAAGCACGTTATTTTTCGCTGCTTATTGCGCTTAAACAGTCAAATACACAAAATAATGTCAAAATGCCAATCTTGGCGTGTATTCACGTAAACATAGTCAGTTATGTTTTAAGTGAATGTAAACAGTTGAGAAAGAAAATGCATGTGCAACAGTATAATGGATCTGTGTGTCAGGTCTTAAAGTGACAGCAGCCTAATATTCCTATAATATAAAAAATATCTATATGGCAGTTTTCCCCCCATGGTATCAATGTCAAAATTGTGGACAGCGAAAGCACTCGCCACAGTGGCTGCTGAGGAAAAAAGTTCATTTTAAGCCCTGGAGTCAAGGTAAGACAAAAACACGTTTTGGAACATCGATTGATGATGTATTGACTATTTAAATTTAGTTGATTCTTAACAAAAAAAAGCTACATAGTGTACCTTTAGTTACATTTTTTATTACTGAAAGGACAGTGGAGAATTTATGGGAAATGAATTGGAGTTAGGCACGAGATGAGAAAGATGTGCAAGTGGTGCGAGAGTTTCGGTAGGATAATGTTTGGTTCAGCAGAGCAGGGGTGGAATGTTCCAGACAATTTTGATTGCCACAGAAGCATCTCAGTGTCTGCCTGACAACTAGGCTATTTCCAATTGCACATGTACATGTATAGAGGACATAGTTCACAAATCTCCACAGGGGGGAGACACTGCCCATGTAATGTAATGTCAAGAATGCCAAACCCACTTTGAAACGCCCATTCAAAGCATTGCATAGGCAGACAGCGGTGTTTACAAGAAGGCTGGGTATTAGAGAAATATGAGAAGCAGAGCAAGACTAGATAATAAACATTACAATTTTGATTCCTGTGCATCCATTCCTACAGTATATAAAAAATAGCAACCATGCATGTACAGTATATGGGCACAGAGGGCTTAGCAGAGACGTACTGGACAGCTACTGTGACCCGACAACCTCTGACTTTACTGCGTCTACCAGGAAGCTGAGTTCATTACACATGGTCTCGTGTCTGTAGGCCATGCGGATCTGGGCTACATTTGTCCGCCGAATGTCATTCCCCTCTGGCCCATCCTTTAGGTAATTGACCCCAAGGAAGTACTTTTTCTCCTGAGGAAAATGGCAAAGGGCTTCAGTGTTGTGCTGAACAAATATTTATATAAATGTTATGAATTGAGGATGTGCACTACCTCGTGGGAAAGGCCACTCTGCAGGACACTGTTCCTAGCGATCTCGCACACGTCACATGTGCTCAACTTCCACAGCTGGGCTGCAATAGCATACTCCTCCATTAAAGCCTCCTGCAGTACACATAATAAAACAATTACAAAGTTACTGTATATACACAAATTACTGTATATTCAAAGAGTATGTAATTCAAGCACAATTTCTCAAAGACTCAGACTTGTGTAGGCTGGAACTTCAAAATGGCAATTCATGCAAATAAAATGAAATAAAAACGCATTAAGTAAATTTGATTTACCTAAAAACTTATTATAAATGTATAATTTTTCTTTACAAATTAAACTTAGTAATGGATTTTATTTAATTTTATTTACATTAACAGCATTATTAATAAATTAACATTTTGAAGTTCAAAAAGTTCAAGCCTCTTTGAGAAATTGTGCTGGGATTACATGCTTTTTAAATATACAGTAATGAAATCAAAATGAATAATTCTTGTTTTTAATATAAATGATCTATCAGTACACATTATTATTATTATTATTATTATTATTATTATTTAAACAAAGCAACTTCCCCTCCCTCACAGCGACATCTCTTCTCTGATAACGTGTTAACTGACGTGAGGGCGGGGCAACATCACAACAACAGCAAACGACAACAATCCAATCAATTCTCAATGGACAAAATCAAGTCCCGCACTAAATACATTTTTTCTTGTTGGAGAAGTGTTTCACTCTGATATACGTCACAATATGGAAGAAAAGACTAATGCAACTTCCGTTTCATGCCGACGTTAATTGTGAGGATTCTTTTCAGTGATCTTTCTGCAAGTTACATCGCTACGAAAGTATGTGGTGACAAGTGTGTTGTGAGTGAGTCTTTGAATGATTCACTCAAGCGAATCATTCAAAAACTGATTCAGTCAGGAACAAAACAAAACAGGACTGCTGTGTGTTGCACGCAGACGTGCTACATTGAAATCTGTTGTGGATTTGTTTGGAATTGTTTTCACTGGAGGAGCAAAAATAGATTTTGCATCTAAAATGTAAGTTACTCAATCATTTTTCTTTGTTTATTGAGCTATCTTGGTGGCTCTTGGTCTCAACAACAGGACAGCATTTATTTCTTAGGCTACTTCAGCCTCATGCCTACAGACATATTCAGTGTGATATTGATTCATACGGTCAGAATTTGGATAAAAATGAATCAACAAAGGACCATCAGTGACTTCCTTTCCTTGCTTTTCAGAATTTTTTAGAGCTGTATTTTTTATTAGAGTTTTTATTATTGACTTGTTTCAACTGGCTACAAATTATATTTTTTTAAATTCCATTCACATTCCTGTTGGAACAATTATTGTTATATTATTTTTAACATTCTGCCCTCTAATTCATACTTTTTTTTTTCTAACTAAAAAGCCTTTTAATATTGCATCTTACTAGTTACTAGGATATCTTATCAGCAAATAGGGAGTGATATTTATATGCATTTTATGTAAGTGGTCTGCTATACTGTTAAAATACCTCATTAAATTTCATTTTAAGCTATCAGAATTTCATCTTTCTTTTTGGCCATATAGGGCAGGCTAAATATCAGAAACCGAACCAAATTGCAAATTTTTCTCTGTTTTGTCACAGTTTTTCCCTCAAGTATGAGCTTCATATTCTCATTATATAATACTATAGGAGCCATAAAAGCCTGATGTATCAAATATGATGTTTGATGTATGTATGTATCATGTATGTATCAAATATGATGTTTGAAATATGATGAAATATGATGTTTTTTTTACTCTTTTTTAAAAAAATTGTCTAAAGGTTCAATAAACTGTTCAGTTTCAAAAAGTGTATTTTTCTGACTATAATTTCATATGTCAGGCTTAACCTGGTTTATAAAATCCATTATTGAATATATTTATTAAAAGTTTAGAGCATTATTTAAAATTTTAGGTGGTTACTTCAGGTAAATGTAGGAAATTGGGGTCCAGCTACACTACAATTTTTTTCCTAAACGGGGTTTTCACAGTGATGCCATAGCATAGAAGAACCATTTAAGAACCTTCCAGTGAACCGTTCTTAAAAGAACCACTTTCATGAATCTAAAAATCTAAAGAACCCTTTCCACTATAAAATAACCAGTTGTGCAATGGAAAGGTTCCATTGATATTTAAGGTTCTTCATGTAACCTGCAATGGCAATAAAGAACCTTTATATTAAAGAGTGTATAAGATGGTTGTAGTTTGACCTTGGTGTAGTGGAACTGCAAGGGGTCGTCAGTGGAGAGGGACACACACAGGCCTTTGTGTAGGAACTCTCGCAGTGGGTTCTTGGAGTATTCCAGGAACAGACTGTTGTTACTCAGAGGGGACATGGCAATGGGCACTTGGGCAAGATAGTACAGGTACTGCAGCACAGGACTCTGGAGAAACACACACACACACACAGACATATGTGTGTTACGTGAGAAGATCAAATGCTCTGATCAGGCTCTTAGATCCGCCTGCTTTCATTTGCATGTTTTTGTACAGCAGCAGAGGCTCCATTGATTCTGGGCTCATCACTAACACAAGTACATAGTCAAATCAAGTTGTAACACGTCACATCTGCATTTGCTTAGTTAATAGACTCAGGCCAAGGATCTGAACTCTTTGCTGCCACCATAAATTAAAGTACAAGATATTTGCTAGTTTGACTAATAAGCTCTCGCAATTAATAGTCATCATTCATCTTGTCAGAATGATACTGCATTAGACTTTGAACTAAATTTCAAAAGTACACTGCATAATTTCCCTCATTTTAAAGAGCTGTTGAGCACTGTAAGTTTGGACTAATCTTCTACTTACCTTTTTCAGGTTTAAGCCATGAGAGATGTTGTCTGCGGTGAGGAAAGCTGAAACCAGGTGGGTGATAGAACCAGCTTCTCCACAGTGTGGACGGAACTGAAAGGTACTAAGACCACGTTCCCTGTGAAAACACACACATATGTAAGTTGAAAAATTTTGGGGAAAAAATTTATGGAAGATTATAGGCCCCCACTTGTTGCAAATATAATGCCAAAGTAAGAAATTATAGAGCAAATTTGAGAAATAAAGTTGCAATTACAAGAATACATACAATACTCACTCATCGGCCACTTTCTTGGGTACATCTGTTCAACTGCTCGTTAACGCAAATATCTAATAGGCAAATCACATGGCAGCAGCTCAATGCATTTAGGCATGTAGACATGCACTGGGTCCGAAATCACGTAGGTACTATATTTAAATTTGAATTTACTTTCCGACCGCTAAAAAGTGCATTCTATATAGTCTGAATAAGGGTAGTATGAGTAAAATTCGGTGGTACTACATCCGCCATGTTGTTACCATCACGTGAACTACCAGCATCAGCTGCGTCACTTCACTACCATTCATAAATCCTCTCCCGTGGCCTCATCGAATGCACACTTGAGAATCTCGGCGAAAGCCGTAGGCCATTCATGGACTTTCCGCCTACTGATTTTTGAATACTATGTATTCGGACATACTACTCTTTTTAATCATACTATATAAAGAAGTATTGGATTTTGGATGCAGCACAGGTCAAGACAATCTGCTGACATTCAAACTGAACATAAGAATGGGGATGAAATGTGATTTAAGTGACTTTGAATGTTGCATGGTTGTTGGCACCAGACGGGCTGGTCTGAGTATTTCAGAAACTGCTGATCGACTGGGTGTGTATATTGCAAGAGACAAAATGCACTATGACTATAGCATACAACATAACAGCTGCTGTACGGTATTCAGAGGGCACTTCTCAGTCCGACTGATTTCGCTGATTTTTATGGCCTAAAATGATCAAATTTGCTGCCGCTTTTCTAAAAAAAAAATTGTGCCGATTTTATTACACTTAAAACCCACCAATAATCATGATGTGCCTATGTAATTAGTGTTAGTGACAGTAAGATTACAGCTAATATTGTTGTGCATTATAACTACTGAATTTGTGGTTCTGGTCCCCCATGCACAGGTCACTGGTGAAACCAGCATAGAAATACTCATAATTCTGCTTTGCCAAAAATACAGAATTGCGTTAGACACAATAGCTTGCACAGTGTCACTGAATTAGCATTGCATGTAATTAGTCAGTGACACTAATTATATACTGTATTTTACCATATAAATATTATATCATTGTCTATTGTCCCTCTCCATCACTGAAATAGGCCTGCCCCATATCGGAACTTTTCATTCCTTTTAAACACTTGTATGCAAATCTGACGGTGTTGAAATCCCGGTGCTCCGTATGGTAAGTGCATCCCTGCTCACTTTATAATGGAATTCACTGCAATACAAGGGCAGGACACTTCAACACCTACCTACCTCCCTCCTACAGTTATTTCAAGATCTATCTACTTCCTTTGATTTGTCAGGTTGATATTGATTTTTTCAACATGAAGCCAGTTATTTTGGTTGTAACCACATAAAGAATATTATTTACGCTATCTGAAAAAAACGTTTTCTGCAGCATTTACTGTTTCCTGCGATTGTATTTCCTGTGTACATACATTTATACCTTTTCAATGCATTCAGAGGCCCTGGGTTACTGACCCCCATTAATCTGGTCCACAATCCATCCTTTATAAAGTGGAAAGATGATGTCAGCTTGTTCTACTGACAATATTCCACAGGCTTTAACAGTATCTCAGTTGTAACCCAATATGTGTGTATTACCGATACAGTGGTATTTATAGATGTCCTGGTGCATGGTGAAACTCACACATGCAACTGGAAACCATTTGTTCTCGAATGCCTTCCAGTACTTATTCAAGGTTTATCAAAGCCTGAGGGTATAATAGAAGATCTTGCAAATATTAAAGTAATCTCTGTTTACCCCCACCCCACCCCCCCAACCCCCTTTAGTGCAGACATTTTTCCTATTGGTATGGGATATGTAGCCTCTCCCTTCAGCTAATGGAATTTTCCAGTTGGGGAAACGGATATAATGGAGCACATACTTCCTGAGGTTGTTGAGGACCATGATGTTGGCATACATGTGGAAGAGGTAGTAGCTGTAGGGTGGGTTGTCATCTGTTGTCCATTGCTCAGGCTTGGGGCTCTTATAAGAGAACATGTGATCACTATGCTTGGATTCATCATCCACACTGTCAAAGCCAGTCACCTGAGAAAGAAGGGACGTCCAATGAGTGATGTGTGATAAAGTCTTGCAAAATGATTTATTTGAAGTGCACTCTGAGTTCTTACATTGCATTGCCTATTATCATGATATAATTAAACTTCTTTTTAGATAAAATGCACTATATTGATAGAAGTATGTGGACACCAGCTTGCACTCCTCTGAGAAGGTTTCCACTAGATGTTGGAAAATGGATGCAGGGATTTGCTCTGACACAAGAGCATTAGTGAGGTCAGGCATTGGTCAGAGGTCAGACGTTGGCTGATGGGGCCTGACTCGTGGTTGTCATTTTAATTAATCCTTGAAAATATGTTGAGTGGGGTTCATATCTGGGTCACATTTTTCATGCTGGAGCAGAAAATATCCTCCCTAAACTGTGTGAAATTTTGAAAGCACACAATTCCCTAAAATGTTATTGCATGCTATGAAAAATAAGATTTGCATTCACTGGAATTAATTTTAATTTTAATTTAATTTTTATTCAAACCAGTTAATCAGAAGGGAGTGTCCACATATGGTCATGTGATATTTAAAACAGTTAAATGAATTTTACATGAAGTACATTGATTTAAAAAATTTACATCAAATATGAACCTTGAACTTACATATTTAAGAAATACGTGGAGCTCTTTGTGCTTCTGAGGATTCACTGTAGCCTCAAATAGAGGAAGGAAAATGTTCTCAAGCATCTTGGCAAAATTAGGAATCAACTTACGTGACTTGAAAATGTCACTGGAAGAAATAAACATAACATAATTGTAAAACAAGATATACAATTTTTGGAAAATACTGAAAATATTAAGAATGAATGTAGCTACTTACTATATTCTGGGCACCTGAATGATCCAGCGCATGTTTGGAGAGTACACTTTGTGCTGAATAAACCAATGGGAGAGACTTTCCCACTCCTCTGGGGAACGACCATAGATGGACAGTCGTGGTTCGGCATGCTGATACTTGCTCTCCTCCAGATCATGTGCTACTTCCTAAAAGAGACAAAAAGACAAATTCAAGCTAAATTAGTACCGTGCTTACTGCATGACATATAATGATGTGCAGTTTACACATTAACATTTCTGCATTTAGCAGATGCTTTTATCCAAAGGGACTTACAAGAGAAGAACAAATCAATTTGTCAAGCAGCCACTAATATACAATGCCAGGTTTATTTGATTAGATTGCAAGTTAGAGAAGAGAAAAAATGTAGAGATATTTTTTCTTAATTTCTTTCAATAGGCCCATCCACTATACTGCAGAGATACTTGGTGCTTGTGTATAGTTTGACTGATTTTAAAATGTCCCTACCAAACAAATCTAAAACCTTAGTCTTGTTATGACAAAATGACTATACCTTGATTAAGCGGGCAAAATACTCTCCTTCGATGTAATTGTCAGTCTTCAAGTAGATTTCCCTTAGCTCACTTGCTCCTACTGGATTGTACTTGGAGTTGAATTTGTCAAAGCGATGAAAGGTTTGTCTGCCCTGTGAATACACTAAACATGATGCATACTGTACAAGCAACTAGCATATCCTTGGGCTGTAAATGTATAGATAAGACGTTACTTACGGCATGGACATCTAAGGAGTCTACAGTAAGATCATAAGGGTCCATGTTCAGGTTGTTAAACACCTGTTTGAGAGTTAGTTTAAGCCCTGCCTTCTCCAGGACGACTCTCTCTGCATCAGTTTTATTGGTGGTTTGGATGAAATCAAGCAGGTGTTTCTGGCTCATACATGCTGCTGCATGAATATGCGTGTCTACCTGTAAGAGAGCATTTGTGTACATTTAGGCCACAGTGGATATCACATTTACATAAACCAATGAGTGTTTCAAATTATACCTTTCGGACATTGTAGAAATCTCTATGAGGAACACCCTTGAGTTCTTTTAGTTCCGCCATTTCGTTGAGCATTTCATGTAGGTAAAACTTTGACCCGAGGAAGTTTAGTCGTCTATGGCAGTAGGTCTTACTGTTTAAAGAAGAAATATGTTCAATTTTACATCTTGGATATGCAAATACAGAGACTTGATGACCGCTGTGGTAATATTGGTTGGAGACTTACGTAGGCCCATCAGTGATCATGGCGAGCACATGACTCATGTCAATGGCAAATGTTTCCAGGTCTGGATAAGGCAAACAGCGTGGTTTGTTCATGCTCAGAGCTTCATTGTTTTCATATACATAAATAATGCCATCCTTCATCTTCATCTGATAATTGAGGTTCTCTGGAATATTCTCCATGCTGTAAGGGTCCTCTCCCTCACCAGGGCAGGGACAGATATCTGTAGAGAGCAGAAGGTTTAACCAGAAAAAAAAAAGAAAAAAAAAAAGAAAGGCTTGGCAGACTTAGCTGGTGAAGCTGGTTGACTAGGAAAGTCTTGCTGGTTAAGTTAGAAAGAAGACATCAGTAGACCAATACAGTCTCCCTTGCTGGTGATCAGCATTAAAAGATGCTGTTTTCCCCTTTAGAATCGTTCCCATTCTAGTGCTTATTTTTCTTAGTTGTTCCTACTTGAGCTACACATAACTCAAGTCAACTCTTATGTCTTCTAAAATTAGTTCAATGTTGATGTCTTGGGAAGGGACATAAGAGAAACATCAAGCAAACATTTGTAAACAGAAATTCCACTGAAATGTTTACAAAGCCATAAATAAATGAGTGTATGAATGTATGAATCACACTCGGTGTATGAATGAGTGAGTGAATGGGTGAATGTGAGGCAATGTAAAGCGCTTTGGTGGCCATAGGTCTGTGAAAGCGCTATATAAATGCAATCCATTTACCATTTACCATAAACCTGGAATGAGAACATGGTCTCCATCCAAGTCACATCTGGTTATGAACCCTGAGCAAATGCAGATGTACCTGGAAGAGTTTCATCTTCTTCTGTCCACCTTTCATTTGCTGCAATACGTAGGAACTGTGTAGTGGTCCGTGGGAACCGGTGATATGCCAGTTTTGAGTATTTTTCTCGAATAAAGAGAGCTT
This sequence comes from Abramis brama, assembly GCF_963993115.1. Classification (NCBI taxonomy): domain Eukaryota; kingdom Metazoa; phylum Chordata; class Actinopteri; order Cypriniformes; family Leuciscidae; genus Abramis; species Abramis brama. The sequence continues at coordinate 56,755,516 of NC_139965.1, read as the reverse complement.
TTAGCAGACTTTTAGCTGCTTGCTCATAATCCTCAACTGTAATCTGAAAGTGCACAAGTGATTGTGAAACAAAACATGATTGTTAAAACATGATCAGCTGTTAAAAGAGCCTTTATATGAACTTTTAACAAATTATGACAGAATGTAGAGAAAGGATTGATTTTCCATTCTAATAATACACACCCCAGCACAGTAGTCTCCGCTAATGATGACTCTTTGATACTCCGGCAAATTTTGTGAGATTGAGGAGCAGGTAGAGGAAGGGGAAATGAGGGGGGTCACCACACCCCGGACACTCTCCGTACTTAATGGGATTTGCAGTGACATAGATTGAGATCGAATAATCTTAAAACTCTTCTTCCTACAGAGGATTAAAGCGAATAGGGGCTAAAAGTTAAATTATTAATTCACTAAGCACATGAATCATTAATTGCCCTGCTGGAAAATCCAATGAAATCCAGCTTCTGATGGTAGCTGGTTTGACATGTTTTCAAGATGGTCCAAGGTGGTCATTAAGGTCATTAACTGGCACAAGGGGTTTCCAATCCTGGAGGGCTACTGTCCTGCACAGTTTAGCTCTAACCCTAATTAAATAGCTAATAAAAGGTATTCAGGATCACTAGAAATGTCCACACAGGTATTCTGTGGCAACATTCTGCAGGACATTAGCCCTTCCAGAGCAGGATTGGACACCCTGGGTCTACATGGTTGACTTGTTGGTGGACTTGGTTTCAACCAGACCATATTGGTTACACTGGTACCAAATCTGGCCAGCAGCAAACCAGCTACCATGTTCAAAAGACCAGCTTGTCCTCCATTGACTGGTTTGGCCTGGTGTTTCAAACCAGATGAAGCAACTGGTAGCAGTCTACAGTGAAAAACAAAATGATGCTGACCGTTTGGCACTTTCTTCTGACTGTTGCTCAGCCAGTTCTCTGAGTAGCTCCCTCTGTCTGGCTTCCTGCAGGCCAATGGGACAGTCCTCAGGGACAGTGTACATGGATAGGACATCTTTAGTGTCCTCTTCCTTTATTGCAGAGGCATACACTTTCTCTGCCAGTAGACGAACTTCCTCATCCACATCACTCAGAGCAATCTTCGGAAACTGCCGTGGCATATCTGTAAAGAAGCATGTTTAAACACACCTCAGTAACATTAAGCTGCTGAATTCTTGAAGTCATCTCTCAAAGCCTATGTCCGGCGATCCCATCCAAGCATGTCCCATTTTTAAGTCATGTTGAAATCATACAAGTGTTTAGTGTTCAAAAGTGCTGTACTAGTCCGTCAGTTGCTGTCACTGCTAAAACAACAGGGTTACTTTGATAAATATTTCATGGCTCATGTCAACACGCTTGCTGTAAATAGTCCTGAGATGCCATGTGCATTCCCAGGCCGTTGATTTAGGCCAGCAAAGTCAGTCACTAGGCCAGTGCACAGCTGCAGATGCACTGCCTAATAAAACAGTTATGCTTGTGTAAGGACAGATCAAGTGTCTGAGCCCTGGCTTTGACTTCTCCCTGAACAGTTAAGAACATGGTCCCCAGTGGTCGCATCAAATGCTATCCAGGGCAAAAACCAGATCCCTTTGTCAAGGTTTCCATTCTTCATGGTCGTTCCAAGAAACTCCCATACCAAGTAGAATGTGTGCCTGTCATACTGACTGTTGTACCAGCTGTGTAACCACAGACATCTGAGAACTAGCCAGAGGATATCTGGCATGAAACTGGAGCATATTCTAGCTCTATTGATGAGAAATAAATCTACCATCAATTTGATCACAAGATTCAATATCTCCTCCATTACACAAGCCTGGTTTCCATTACAGATTTGCGCAAAACTTTTGCAATATTTTCTAAATGTTGATAAAAAAAATTTATTGTGAAATGTCAGCCTTTTATGCGACTAAAACATATTTTTTTCCTCTCGCTATTCCAAAAATCATGGGCGATGGATGTTGGTAGGTTTACGTATATTGCAGCTACCGCACTAGCCATTATTTTTAATCGAAGGAGACGTACATGTGTCCAAGCATTAATGGCAAGGAAAGCCCTTTATACTTGGCAGCGGCCACGTATGGCGTTTTTTTGGGTGTTTCTCCATCATATCTGCTTCGAGGTCTTGATAAATTGTGGTATTTCTTTGTTGTTTAGAATCCAGTATTCAGTACTATTTTGTCTTTTATGAGATTAATAAAGAACTGTCTCATCTTCTGTCCAAAACATACCGCGCCATCTTTAAAGAATGATCATGTGACATTTACGTACAGCAGGTGACCTGTAAAAACGAAAAAACTGTTTCCATTGCAGTTTTGTGAAATATTCCTTTTTCAAACTGCCTGAAAAATCACCTTAATTAAAGCGTAAACATTTTTTTGGGGGGAGTTTTTGCTAAATACACATGCTTGCATTGGGCATATTTTCAATTCATAATTTCAATTTACGCAATTTGAAGGGCAATGAAAACTCAGCTAGTGAAATCAAACTCTGTCAAAAAAATAATGCTGACTATTGCATCCGTTTTCACCACAAACTTTGCTTAGGATCACTGGTTTTAAATGCTGTGAGGACGACTAGGAAGTTCTTCCACCCTGCCACTGTACCTATAAGACTTGCCAGAAAATAGTTACTGGTTCTGGTACACTACCTCTGTCTGTGGAAACCTGACATGCACAGCTGTGCGACTGCTGCCATTCTTACCTTCAACCCCCGTCAGCGCCATCTCGGCTTCGGCTGTTCTTAGCGGGTGCACTTCAAATGGGTTACTTGGTATATGTTTGGGTGTGCATGTGTGTGATGATGGCCATATCCAGTCGCACTCTGAGAAACTGCTGTCGTCTAACTGCTGTTTTGTTTTCTTGAGTATCTCTCTCCCTCTCTCTATTTTAAGAGGTAGAAAGCCACTAATCCTTTGAATATGTCACCACCGCCTGTCAACAAAAAGCGACCCTGGATCCAACAGAGAACCGCTTACAAACAGGACCTTGCTCAATCCTCCCAACCCATCTCATGCGTACATACAAACCTGGCTTTCCCAACTCATTTTAGGGGGTAGTGAGGGATTTACTCGCTCACTACCCCTAAAATCCAGCCCCACAAAACCCAGAGCTGATCTCCAAAACCCAACTGTCCACGTGAACAGAATCTGTGGCCAAAAGAGCATCTGCTTTGACAGCCTCAGCCATCCCTCACCCCCCCGAGAACAGCGTTTAATCCCAGCTCTGACCTTGCTTTATGCACGTATCATTTCAGCCCCAGATAAACAGTCCTGCTGGCCATTAGCGGGGGTCTACATGAGGCATCATGTCACTAAAAGTCCAGAGATAATCACCCCCGAAACTGATACCTCTTAGTTACTTCAGAGCTTAAACTGGGTGTTGACAGAAAAGAGTGCGGTTCATGTTGTCCCAGAGCATGAGAGCATGCCCAGCATCTATTTGTATCACATCCACTTGAAACCATAGAATAAACAAACCATCTCACCCTTTGCCTTTACAGACAGAGTGATCGTTAGAAGTGCACAGCAAGATCCACTTGCGCATACTCATTTACCCTGGTATGGAAAGCAGACTGTAAAAATATCATTGTGAGGGGACAAAGGGGAAGTAGGTTTACCTGATCCAACTGTTGTCCTTTATGTTCCTGTAACCTCTGCTTTTATCTCATACCTTATCCAGCTGGAGCTCCAACAGATAAACCTACCCAACTCTCTCTGTCAGACCAAGTGCGCCTGTCAGCCTGACCTGAAAACTGGATACAAGTCACATGATGACGACACAATCCTGGTGATGTGTTGGGTATTATTACAGGGTGCTTGGACACGGCAGGGGGAGGAACTGGAAGTGGATTTGTCTGGATGGAATTAAGATACAGCTTGAATATCTCCCCATCTCATTCTCTCTCCCACATATCAATCAGAGGGAGTTCTGGATCATATGACTAAAGGATTTAAGGGTCTGTGTGGTGCAAAGCTTTATCAGAGATTAATGTTGTACAGGCAAGTTCTAATGGCTTCAGCTCAGAGTTGATGGGTGTATGAACAAAACTGAAGCCACAATCTGTTATATAAGCTGTGCATGTCTCTTTGAATGCCTTGCTACAATGAGGCTGTAAATGCTTGTGTAAATAATGAATGACTACCACTCTGTTTTCTTGCACCTAAGGGTCTATTTGATGGCTCAGACGTGCTTTGCCATCAAGAGGCTCTGTGTACAATGTAACTTCACACAATGTATCAGGCTGTATAGTTGTCTTTGCATATAAAGCTGAGATAGAACACATTGCATAAAAAGACATCATTTACTTTAATCCATAACCATAAATATTAGCATTTCCTATTAGCAAGAAATCATTATTTTCTATGCTTTTCCAAAGGTACATTTCTTCTCCATCTTTTGTGCTCAGCAGCGCTCAGGTTTCACTCTTGCTCTAGCCGTTATCAGCACGATCTATGCTAGGGGTTAAAAGGATCGTAGTTGATCCGTGATCCGCACAGACCAGGACCTACGGTTCGGCACACGTGTTTTGCTGATTAATTGCGAAGTTTCACTATCAATTCGAAACTCGACACCTGAAGGGTGCGCACACAGAGGCGCATTTCTGAAACCTCTTGAACGGACACAAACTTATGTCAAAATACTAGTCTCTTGACAAATATTCTCATACACAGTTGGTTATGTCTTAAGCGATAGTAAAGAGTTGAGAAAGAAATCGGATGTTTATCA